>NC_089141.1:36379632-36682013 GCF_009819655.1 Sylvia atricapilla | reverse complement strand
ATTTGTGTACAAATACTCACAATTAAGGAGAGAAGCAGAATCAACAGTGTGGGATTACCTTCAGTCTAGGACCAGTTTGTACTCTTTACTCGCTTTTATAATTAAGTCTTGCTGGAGTAGGCAGCTTGGGAGTGGCTGTGATACAGACACAGGGACATAAGAACTCTCAGTTCAGTTACTGTCGTTCTAATAACATTTTTCATAGTTTTGTCCCACATTCTGCAACTATCCTCAGCACATCATCTCTGGCATAAACAGCCTACCAAGTGTAATGCACATATCAAATGTATTTAGTCATAAGCCCCAGAATTCATTTGGGATTTTGTGCTGCTGTAATAGTAGTCATGATTCTTATTTTCATTGATAGATTTGTGGTAGCATAGCTTCAGAACTACTTATTTTTTTGTGTTTGATAGTAAATACTATGTCTGCAATGGTAATGACCCTGATCCCAGACACACAGACACTTTCCTTCTAAACTTCGCATTTCTAGTGCTCTTAATTTTTCATTTTGTCTGAAACTTGCCTGTCTAATTGTGACTTAAAGATAGAAGCAAACCAAGATGAAATTATACTGATAATGAGTAAAAGAGAAAGGCCCATGCTTTCACTTTAAAAAAGAGAGAAGTAAGATTCAGCGTTCTAGGAATTTGAAGAAAAAAATATTCTTGTCATGCATAGAGTTATGTACTGTTCCTGTTCTTTCAAATCTCGGCTGAAAATTGAATTATGGAAAGTTAAATCCAATTTAATACATTTGGCACAAGTACAGTAAGTATTAAATAAAAAAATTAGCTCTTTACTGTGGAACAGAGCTTCTGATATACTCAAGAGTTATAAAAGTACACATATCGATACAGATCACAATGTTCCTGGTTTCCCACCTTTTTTTTTTTTTGTGGACTGCACAGGTCCATTACTTCTGGTCTGATTAGCATGACTCTTTTCCCCCGTCCATTTTGGTTATTGTTAAGATCAAACAATAGAGACAGTGAGATAGAAATACAGATTCTTTGAACTATTTCACTCAGTGCAATCTTATACATTCTACCATTCCTATATCAGTGTTCTTTATTAGTTGCTTTTGAACCGATTGAAAGCAAATGGTTACACCTGAGAAGCAGTTATTTTCAGGGATCCAAAACTTACCTTTACTCTTATGGCACCAAATGAGCACCGCTTCAGGCAGTGTTCATATGGCAGTATGGGAATCCCAGGAGAGCTGCTTAAGACCAGCTTGCTGAGTACAAGATTAACAAGACAAAGTTCACAAAAATTGGGAGGTATCAGCAAAAAGGTTTAGCCATCAGTCTTGAGGTCTATCCCTTGTGACTTGTAATAGTGTAGCTATTTAGCCAAGAAATACTTTTGTTAGCATCCTGACATACAAAAGCATGGTCAGGAACTTCAGTGTCCAACTGAAAACGTATAAATGCTCCCTGTACTAAGATTTTTAGGATAGAAGGATTTTTCTCAAGTACAGCTACCATTCGCATAAACTTACAAATAATGGCGTGTTTGATCAGTTACCAAGTACATTTCACATATTTCAGAATCAGCAATCTGAGTCCAGAACAAGATCAGGGACTATGGAAACAGAGGTAAATACGATATCATTTATTAATTTTCTTTTGATTTATCTTGCAGTTTTCATTTAAAGAATTTCTTTTTTCTTGCATTTCTGGCTAGTCTCTAGCATTCCACCTAGGAGCATGAGTTAGTTTTTTCACATGTACCAAATGGTGATATTAGAGGGTTGCATAGTATGAGGCTTTAGGTTTACATTTTGTTTGATTTCAGCCATAAATCCTCTGCAGCTATTCAGAATGAAACTCCAAAGAAAAAACCCAAACTGGAATCCAAGCCATCAAATGGAGATAGGTAAAGTTGCATTTTTGTAAAGCTGAGCCATTTCAACCAAAGAGAGCACTGAGTTGTGGCCAGTTGCATTTCTTTGTCTGTCTGAAGAGTGAGGGATGTGAAACTTGTGTCCTGCCAGATGGATTATTGGGTGGCATCAGAGTGCTGTCAGTCAATTAAGTTACTTTATTAGCAGAAAACTAGTACTGTTATCCTGCTTTCAAGCTGTTTGGGGCCAAATTAAACAAAGCTTATGTACAACATAACAGCTACCAACAGAGTGTTATTCCTTCACATCGGGAATTGTTTTATCAGTTAGGTGCAGGATAGAACCTGCTGCTTTAAGCTGACCCAATATCTAGAGAATTCTTCTGAACCTTAATGTGGGAGACTGAATCTTTATTCTTTCTCTGGCCAAATGGTCAGAATAAAAGTTTAAAGTGGCTGCTTCAGTCAAAAGGTATTTGTCCCCCTCAAAGCTAATACTGAATTATATTTCTGCAGGTGTATGTAATGTGTGCCATTAGTAAGGTAATTTGCCAGTTGCATCCATTTCTGTCAGGTACATACTTTTTTTGCATTAGTCCTTAAGGTTGTTTATGGAATTATTAATTGTCCAATTCAAAAATTTTTTAAAAGTGTTTTTCTTTTTTCTTTAATGCTGTAAATAACTATAGTTTTTCATTTTTAGTAGCTCTATAAATCAGTCTGCAGACAGTGGAGGAACTGACAACTTTGTCCTCATAAGTCAGCTGAAAGAAGAAGTAATGTCACTTAAACGCCTTCTGCAGCAAAGAGATCAGACTATTTTAGAGAAAGATAAAAAGGTAAAAATTACACCTGCTTAATAAGAACTTTAAAATTTTGTTTTCTGTTTTGTAGTCTCCTAAAAATGTCAAAACAATAAGATAAAACAAAGGCAGATACAATTGTTTTATATAGCAGCTAATCAGATCTTAACATTTAAAGGAAAAATTTTGGACTCTTGTATCATGAATGTATTTTGTCTCTAAGTCATAGAGTAGTTCATTGTACCTCACTTCAGCCATGAAGAAGCCTGTTACTCAGGCAGCGTGCCACAGGTCATGGATAAAGTGCTAGACAGTGGTTTGCATTTTTTACATGCTCTTAACTGAGTCATGGTGAAGAGTAGTGAACATTCTGAGTTTAGCATAGTTTTTATGTACTTTTAAATGAAAGCAACTCTAGCCATAATAAGTCAATGTCCAAATTTACATTTGTGGTGTATGAAAATTAAGTGGTTTGTTTTTATAGGATTGATAAGCATGTGTACTGTGGGTTGTCAAGTCATCATTGGTAGTCAGAGACTAGAAGAAAAGCTTGGATTAAGGGGCTGTCAATCAACAAAAGTTAAGTGAAATAGTCAGGCCCAAGTCGCTACAGCAAAACGCTTACAGGAGATTCACCCTTCAAACAAACTAGTGACTAACAAAAAAAGAGAACAACAAACGCACACTTTGATTTGCATTTACTTTATTTCTCTGCCTTCTGGATAACTAGACACTGTAACAGTGGCTGTAGAATGTCTGTTCAGGATTAAGTAGGTTATGGAATGGTATTCCAAACAAATTTATTATATTTTCAAGTAATATTTTGATTGTGAATGCATGGTGGCCTACCAAACATTGATGGCTAAGAAAGATTCATTCATACTGAAAGGAAAATGCTTCCATTTTTAAACCATGGTTCAGTGTCTTCATTTCTACACATAGTTGTGTTTTGTAAAGGATATTGAACCTATTTTCATTTATTTCACTGCTAAAATATACCTAGGGTTGGAAGTACTTACTATTTCAAGCCTTTAAGTGTTCACTGTGAAAGAGCTGAACGGTCTGTCATGGATTCTCTTTAGGTGTTTTCTTCAAAGGATGGACATTAGGCCCTGATCTCTCTTATAAAGCCAGGAGAAGATCATGAATCAGTAGGAAATTCACTTACCTGTTTTTATTTTTAATCTACTGGGCAAAGCTAAAAAAGTGGTAGGTAAGGAAATGTCACCTACTTCTGCATAACCACTGCAGTGACTTGATTTGTGCTGTTTCCATAGGGAGAGCATCTAGTGATTTTAATATCCCCACTGCTAAAACTATTTGACTTCAAAGTTCTTTGAACTTGGTCTCCTTCAGGCATGTAGTCTTCACTTTCAGAATGTCACTTTTTCAGCTGCTGCAGGGAGGAGAAAAGCTGAACACATTATGCATTGTTTGCATAGCAGAAAAAAATTACAACAGATGAACATACTGCAGGGTTGTTTTTTTTTTTAATTTTGTGATAGTAAATTTAAAGACATGTAATGGGTGAAAAGCCTGAGCCATACCTGTGGGACATTCCTGTTAAAGTCCTGTGAAGGGGCAGGATTTGAACAGTTTTGAATGCTCGAAAGGTAACACCTCTGAACTGTATAGCATGGCAACAAAACCAGCTCAGTACACCAGCTTTATGGATACTACTCATTCATCACTTTCTGTTATGAGTCAGGGTATCAGCCATGTCATTATCAGTGCTTATTGTTTGCAGTATTAGCCTTATTTGTCTTTCTGCACAAAACGGTAGCAAGAAACCACAACATTACCGCGGGGCCCTGAGACTTCATTCACGTCATAGGAGGGGACCACAGTTTGCTGAGTGTTCACAGGTAGTGTGTGTGCTCATCTAGTTGCATACGTCACTGTGGTGCAACACTACCACTTGGGGTTTTTTTATATTTAGTATGACATGTGCATTTGCACTGGATACCTGGTAGTCTACAACAGCCCTAAGTGCACGCCTTGAGCAGCAGTGTGTGTTCAGTGAGTTATCTACTGTTGTAGCAACACACTTGCTCTTGACCATTTTTTGACTTTTTTTTTTTGAACAGTATCTGTTTCACAAATGTGATTTGACACATATGGTTGGCAATAGCAGTCTCACTTTTGGAGGATATGCTCTAGTTTGTTATGGCAGGCATCTTTGCTAGCAAAGAAGCTTCATGTCCAGTAAATCTGGAATGTATACATTGTATGTATCCTTCTGCTTAGGACAAAATGTAGCATAAAAGGACACAAAAGAATCCTTTTAGTTGTCTTTGTTGGGGAGATTTTTTTGAGTGTTACCAAACCATGTAACTGAGAGATGTAGCTGAAAAGTGTGATAAGTATCTCCCCAGCTGAAAGAACAGCAAACAATATAAATCACCAGTCTTGTGTTTGAATTTTTTTGTTGAGGTTTAGCCTTTTTTATACAAAATCCTGAGCAAATAGTATAGTTACAGGACTACAGTTCCTTTCTACATATGAAGCAGGTACACAGACTTTTCAAACTGCTTCTCAAGTGCTGAGCTGTCAATACTGCAACAGTAAATAAATATGGTGTTTCCTGAGCCTTCGCTAAAGGTTTCATATATTGACTAGAAGATGTACCCTGTTGCAGTTCAAGGACTCTTCATAGCATCTGTGTTTTTCAGTTGACAGAATTGAAGGCAGACTTCCAGTACCAAGAGTCTAACTTGAGGACGAAGATGAACAGTATGGAGAAAGCTCACAAGGAAACTGTGGAACAGTTGCAGGTGTGTAATTGCTTCTCAATACTTGGGAAATACTTCAGATGGAATCATATATTCAGGCTGTTCATTCAGCTTGTTCACTCAGGACTGTTCACTCCGATACAGTAGTGCCACATTCATGAGTGGTCATTGCCATGCTTACCTTTGGATGCATGGTACAGCAGTTCTGCAGTCAACAGTCTCCATATGAGTCAAACTCACTCTTTTAACTCTAGAATGTAAAGCCTTACCTCACATGCTTTCTCAAAGTTTATTCTTTGTATCTGTTCTCTGGCAATTTATCTGTTGTCATTGGCTTATGGATCTGATTTAAGGACTCAGCATTGACGCATTGACAGCTAGATGTCTCATGCTAAAGCATACTTTATCAGGAAGAAAGCCTGAATTAGTTGCCTTACAAATTACAGACTGAACAGACAGTCAGTGCCATAGTGGATATACTAAATTTTGCAATATGGGGAATGTGGTTATTTTCTCTGCTGAAGACAGAATATGCATATCAAAAAACATATACAGATCTTTGAAAAGGGATTATTACCTTCTCTGAATGTTCTTAGCATGTAGATTTTGAGAAATTGTTCATAAATGCTAAGTGCATGACATAATTACTTCAGTAACTGATACTTTTTTAATCTGTATTGCAGGCCAAAAACAGAGAACTGCTCAAACAGGTCGCAGCATTGTCAAAGGGTAAAAAGTTTGATAAAAGTGGGAGTATCCTCACATCTCCTTGAGGAACTGGTTCTTTGTGGGGTTTGCTACTCAATGTACATTTGAGTAATTCTGTGAAGCCCTTAAAATCCTGTGTAGTGGAAAAAATATTTTTGCACACCAGATTAGTTGGCATGTTTCCTACATGTTTTTATAATTAATATGCAGCATTTTTTAGTTACTGTTCAGATGAAATACTTCAACTGGCTTGAAGAATGTTTTTATTTTTTTGATATTGGAAACCTTTTGCCAGCAATAGTATTAAACAATTGCATAGAGAACATAGCTCTCTCTGAAAGGACAACATGCAATAACAAACTAGGTGTACTTTTTACAAAGTAGCAAATGAGTCTTTTAAACTACACTGATGTCAGCCAAAAGTTTATGAATCTGCAGTGACACTGAACACTGGTTTCTGGCAACTCTTCTTTTACTTTGTATGAAAATATAAATTTGGAATGGAAATCATGGTGCTCCCAAGTGGAACTAAAAAGAGGCATATATGTATGTGTAAATACGACTGTAACGGTTATATTCTTAGCTATAACAAGTAATTAGTGTTTTACATTCTTGTGTTAGGGACTGACTGAAAGATTATCTATTGTACAGTAACAGAGGCAGTGTGGTTTTTTGTAAGATTTACTGTAGACTTTTCTTGCAAGTGCCTTTCTCCAACTGTTTATTTATAGGAATGTTGGTATTTTGTACATAAGGTTTTTATGTTTTAAGATCATGTTTAATAAATGTTTTATGTAAATATAAATGTGTGTACAGAGGAATCTAAAACAAAGATCAAAGTGGCTAGTGCAGTGCTCAAGGCAGCATTAAGAGCTGGCTAGCTGATTGATGGACAGTGAATATTGGCTTTAGATAACCTTTGTAGCTTGTGTCTGTGAGGTGTAGAATTTTATTAGTGCTGCTTATGCCAAACACTTCCTGAACAAAAAGTTTTTTTACCACACTGGAGTTTCGTGGTTTGTTTATACTTTTTCCCATTTGGCACAGCACTAATTTTAATTCCATAACAGACATTGGACTCCAATGTTACATCCTTAGCTAGTGATACACACTCGGAGTTTTAAATGCATTTATTCCCCTTGGTCTGATTTAATGTACTTGGTTGTATCTTATGGTGATTCTTCTCAGTGAATTGCAAGATTGACATCCCCCACTGAAGATACACCATGAGAAAAGAGTGGCCAAAACTAAATGGTCTTGAAATTAATTAAGGGAATGGATGTGGTGTCATAGGGTGGGTTTTAATGTTTTGGGTGGATTTTCATTCTAAATTACATCAGTTTAAGTTTAGCTCTGCTCCTAATGGACATGAGTCATATTCAGAAATTTCTATTAAACAGTAATTTAGTATACCCCAAGGTGTCTGTTCAGGAAGGTAAGTTATGAATCGGTATAAAAGGAAGTAGACTTATATGGGTAAAGGTTTAAGTCAGCTCTGGATACTGACAGGTAACAGGGTAGCTGTTGATATTTCAGCAAGCTTAATTATGTAGAAACAGCTACACATTTTTATTTAAAGAATGAAAGTCTATAGACCTTGGGCTGTTCACCCAGGTACTGAACTGTGTACACCTTCTCAGTCGTTCAAATGAGTTCCAGCAGCAACAGACTACTGAAAAACATGAAAAGCTTGAGCTATCTTGTTTCATATCATGTATGTGTATTTTTGTACCCTAAAATCAACTTTGTAAGTTTTTTAAAAGCTCCTCTTTAAAGATATTTAAACTAGGGTATAGAATGCTGCTATCTTTGGGGTTGTTATTAATTTTTTTAGTATACAAATTTATTACTTTTATTAATTCAGAATTAGTATTTGGGTCATTTTTTTCCCAGTTTGACAGTGACTCATATTCTAAAGAAATGAACAGAAGTTCTATATCAGAAGTAATTGACTTTATAAATCCCAGTCAGAAGAATTTTTAGGGGTTTCACAGTATTTAGTTCTAATTAAATACCTGTGGGTTTTCTTACATAATCTTAATTTTAACATTAATTTTTTAAAGTTCTTAACTAGCCGACTGAATTCCAGTCCTGAGAATTGTGTCCTGGAGCTGTAGATTATTGACATTATAAACTGATGTTCTTTAAACGTGGATCTGCGAGGAAATTGTTGTACTGTATTGTGCTTTTTAGCCTTTTCCAGATGTTGATTAGCATTGACCAGTAATGGCCATTTTGGCTCAAGTTCTGTATTTTAAGCCTGTGAATATTGCAGCCCTCTTTTAGATAGTTTGTCCAAATCCAAGTTCTGCAGTGAAGCTGTTCAGCTGTCCACATGTATAGATTACTGAAATACTGTACTGGCACACATCCGACCATTGACATTTTGTACCTTTTCTAAATCCAATGTTTCACAATAAAATCTTGTCAAAACATTCATCTGTTCTCTAGAAATTATTCCAAAATTCATATTTTGTGTTAATCTTTCATGTTACATCACTCATTAAAAGTCTGTGGCCAAAAATTGGGCAGAAATTAATACTTAATTATATAATTAAATTAATATTAATCTGTCTACAGATTGTAACAAACTAGAACTACAGATTACTTTGTCTCACGAAAATATTTTTGTTTTCTACAACAGAATTACAATACATGGAAATGTAAGAAAGAAATAGAAGAAAAACATGTGAAGTGACATTGATAATTTCTTTGTTCCCTTTCTTGTGTCAGGAGGAGTTAGGTGCCCACACCAGCATCCTGCTGGCTGTCAGTCACATTGTTTAGAGCACTGATACTGCAAATTGTATATCTCATTTTATGTTTTTGTCAGTAATCGATCTTTGTCATTCCACAATCCAGAAGAATACTTCTCATTCAAGAATTAAAGTTCAAAATGAGGGAAAAAAATGTCCAACAAAGAGTAAGATTCTGCATCTGTCTGGTCAAGGCAATGACCGAGAAGGGAAGAATCTTTGAGTTTCAGAGCATCTCAAAATGGTTGATATGCTGTGTTAGGTATAGTAATGAACAAAATGCTGTTCTAATACTGGATTGTTGTTAGACTCATTTTAATGCAGACTTGCAAACAGCAGCTTTGAAGCCATTTAAAGCTGAGAGCAAGTCAAAACTAGGTGTGGTGTACTTATTTTAAGTGTGGCTTCCACATGACACATGCAAAGTGTGTGTAACTGGCCATGTAACCAATTGACTCCTGAAAAGAGATTTGCATCATTTGAAGCAAATCTCCTTAAAGAAGATTTAAATTGATATAACCTGTGTATGGGCATTCAGGCAGTTCTTAATAGTCTTTAGTACCTACAAAAGTTCAGAATTCACATTGATTTTTATGAAAAAACGGATATTTATGATTATGAACTATAGCTTTTGAAATGGAGTGGAAGCTTTTCATGTCATTTTTGTTCATTCAAATTATTTCTTAAATATTGGTACTGCAGTAGAAGATGCATTTTCTGATATATTATGCGCAATTGCTTTAGCTTTCCTCATGAAAGAGGTACTGATACGTGAAATTATTTCTGTTGAATCCCACGGAAGAAGTATGAGGTATCACACAAGAGGATTACTGAGGTGAAAGGAGATGTTTTTGGTGCTCCTGGGAAAAGGGGGAAGGTAATGGAGGTGTCAGGGCTAATGGGGAAGAGAGACCTCTGAGGTTCCATGTTACTTGTCTATGCAATGCACTGAATCACACAGCTGGGGTTTTTTTAAGAGATACGTATTTTCTGTATCTGTAAAATGCAGCATTTCCTATCCTAAGGGAGATAGATTTTTTGTTTTGTTGGGGTTTGTTAGTTTTTAGCAATACTAGAGTCCAGCTTTTAGAAATGAACAGAATAAACCACTTGATTAAATTGAAATACAAAGCTGTACAATGTAACATCCACCTTATAAGCAGTTAGTCATAACTCTGTAAGTAAAAAAAAAAAAAAAACAACCCCAGGTAAAAGTGCAACAGACCACTGCATACCATAACTCCAGCTAGGTAATGGTGCAAGTTTTACTATATGACTCCAAGTGATTATCTCTCTATTCTTACACATTAGACAGAAATTGTCCCTGAAGGTATGTCACTCAGCAGCACATGAATCATTGACATTTTCCCTTGCTTTAACCTAAACAGAAAACAAGTCTGGATTTGTCTGTTTGCCTTTGAAAATGTTCATTGTAGTACACTGGCATTGTTCTAACTGACCTTGTTGCTCCTGGCAATTTCCCTTCAGTGTATCTCCTGGTGGGTGAAGTTCATTTTGCATTTTGACTGAAGGAGGTTGAAGTGGATGCTGATGTGCTAGGCAAGCCAGGGGAAAATAGAGATTTGTTTGTGAAGTGTCCATTTTCCTTCTGCTAAGGGTTTCTGACTTCAGAGTGCTTGGGTAAGTACATTAATTTTTAATTGTCAATTGGAAAACAGGCATTCCGGCTTCTGGAGGATACTGAAGGCTAAAGTTAAACCCGCATCACCTTTGCTTACAAAAGGTCAGTATCGGAAGTGTAGGCAGAAGACTACTTTTATAGGGTCTTTTTTTGACTACAGAAGGCTTGTGGACAAACAAAAAGAGATTGGACTGACAAATAGGTGAGAGTTTGGACCCAGGTGATCTCATTACAGACTGGGTCAGAGGAATGTATTCCTCATACGGCTTCTGTGGGTATTAGAATTTGCAAATTGATCTTTACCTCCTGTTGTAACTCCTCTCCCACTTTAGAGCAATTTATTTTGAACTGAGGGCTGAAAACCCTGTTTTCCCTTATTAGAATCAGCAGATAAATGTGTTTTGCTTTATTTCAATAAGAGGTGCAGAGCATTCACAATTTGTCTTTCATCAGATGCATCAACTCATGTCTTCAATTTTATTTATAGAGGTTCCTTGGGAAACTTTTTACAGCCTTCCAAAAAGGGAAAGAGTTGTAAAGCTGTATTTGCTGGAATAACTTAAACCACTGCTGAAAGGCAAACACATTAATTGAAGCTGACTCCACTGAAGCAGTCTAGTAGTGCTCATACAACCTGTTGCAATGCTGTAGTTGCAGAGAATGTTACAAAACAGAACCAGGAGCAGTAATTTCAATCATTCCTTCAAGATCTACAAGGATTTGCTTGCTGGTCACTTACCTGACAGGGTGCAGCATTCAATAAAGTTACTATAGGCAAAAAGCCTTTATCGTACAGTCATGGAGTTTAAGTTGCAAAAGATCATGGAGATCCAACCATTAACCCAGCCAATCCACCCCCAATCCATGTCCCTAAGTGCAAAATCTACACGTTTTCTGAGCACTTTCAGGGATGGTGATTGTACCACTTCTCTGGGTAGCCTGTTCCAATGCTTAACAACCCTTTCCATAAGGAAATGTTTCTTAATAACCACTATAAACCTCCCTGGTGCAATTGGAGGCTATGTCCTTTTGTCGTATTATTTGTTATCCGGGAGAGGAGACTGACTATCACCTCACTATAACCTCCTTTCAGGTGCTTGTAGAGAGCAATATTTCCTTGTCAATCCTTTCCTCCAGGCTAAACACCCGCAGCTCCTTCAGTCAGCCCTCATCACCTTTGTGGTCCAGACCTTTCCCCAGCTCCGCTGCCCTTCTCTGGACACGCTCCAGCCCCACAGGATTTGAGGTATGACCTCAGCGGTGCCCAGTGTAGGGGGACAATCACTGCCCTGGTCCTGCTGGTCACACCATGGCTGATCCAGACCAGGATCCCATTGGCCTTCTTGGCCACCTGGGCACTGTGCTGGCTCTTGTTCAGCTGCTGTTGTCCAGCACTCCCAGGTCTTTTCAGCTGTGACCCAAGTGCAGGACCCAGCACCTGGCCTTGTTGAACCTTGTATAATTGGCCTCAACCCACCAATCTGTCTGTTCAGCTCCCTCTGTGAACCCCTCCTGCCCACCAGCAGATCAACAATCACACTCAGTGTCACCTGCAAGCTCACTAAGGGCACTCAATCCCTTTCTCCAAACCATTGATAAAGACATTAAACAGGAGTGCCCCCAATACTGATCCCTGGGGAACTCCACTTGTGACCAGCTGCCAACTGGATGTAACTGCATTCATCAGCACCCTCTGAACTTGGCCATCCAGCCAGTTTTGTATCCAGTGAGCAGGGCACCTGTCCAAGCCATGAGCAACCAGCTTGTCCAAGAAAATGCTGTGGGAAATGGTGTCAAAGGCTTTATTAAAGTCCAGATAGACAATATCCACAACCTTTCCCTTACCTGCTAAGTGGGTCAGCGTATAAGGAGGTCAGGTGGGTCAAGCAGGACCTGCCTTTCCTAAATCCATGCTTGTTGGGCCTAATCCCTTGGTTGTCCTGAATGTGCCACGTTATACACAGAATGACCTGCTCCATGACCTTCCCTATCACTGAGGTACACTTTATGATGGCTGTGCACAGGACAGCATCCAACTATCTTATAACATCTGGAAAGTGGAGGGAGCACTTGACACCTCCTCTTACTGGAGGATGTGTGATGCTATTTTGCAGAAAAATAGCATGATACTATTTTGCATTAAAAAAATGCCTAGTAAAATGTATTTGAAAATTGTATCTTCATTCTTTCATTGAAAATACCTCGATCTTTGTTGTCCAGTGAAAAAATATACTCCAGCTTTTAGAGTGTGATTAGTACAGTGTTTTTATTCTCTTAGTTTGCACTAAAGATATGTAAAGATTTCTTTAAAGCAAGCAGACTTGTGGATCATGTTTATCAAAACAGATGGAATGCTTCCCTTCCCTTACTTCCTGATGCTAAATATATTAAGGGAGAATAGAGCTAAATAAGATGGCTGTCTACCTAAGATTTGCCACTAGATGCTGCTTAAACCCCACATTGTATGGTTCTGCTCTCTGTGCAGCAGTGGATAGCTGTTCCTGTTCAAATACAACAGTGAGGCTAAAATGAGAATATCATAAATGCTGAATGTAGTACTTTGGAATGCTTTTTCTACGTGAGGATGGCTGTGCAGTGGAACAACTTGCCCAGCTGGTGTTGAAGTTTCCATCCATGGAGATACTCAAAAGCTGCCCAGTCATGGCCCTGGGCAACTGGCTCCAGGTGGCTCTGCTTGAGCAACAGAGTTGGACCAGAGGACCTCCAGAGGATGCTCCCAACCTCAACTGCCCTGTAACTCTGAAATCTAAACAGAGCAAATTTTTCCCCTTCATCTATTAAAATACAGGTTTTTTTAATGAAAAAAAATAGGTAAACCATGTTTTGATGTGCTCAGTTTTTCCCTTTCAGTGTTCAGTTCATTTGAATAGAACAGAAAAAAAAGAAAAAAAAACCCAACATTTTTTGTAATAGCCATTCACCTGCTAGGCATAATGCTGCACTAGAGAAACATACCAAATTATATGTATGATTGTTACTTAACCATCAAGATAGTTTGCTGAGCTTGTTAAAGAAACAGCTTTGCATGAAGAAGTTTTCTAGAAGCTAATTTTGGTAGCAAGGAGACCAAGGAGATGTAACTTCCCATCTATTTGTTTCCTGCTAATCTGTTGCCAACATGATATAATTCTTATACTATGCAAAGTCAGGAACAAGTCTGTTGGAAAACAGTAAAGTTCTCAAGAGTACTTATCTTGCTGCCCAGATTTCTTAAGCCCTTTTGCATTGTTTTGTTTTATGTTTAGTGACAGTGTGCTGAGAAAGTTTGGTGTGAAGCATGTAGGACCTCAAGACTATGTGTAGTGCTCCTTTCCCTTTATCCATAGATACCTCTCACCTTTTGTCAAGTGTCTATGGTTGAAGTACAGTTGTAGTTCACATTCAGTCTGAATCTGCTCTTGTCAGTGAAGTCCCAAGCGCTGCACTTCTAAAACAACTTCTGTTTTCTTAAAACTGGGTTTGGATGTGTATCAAAATCCTAAGTCAAGAGTCAAAAAAGCACCATTTTGGAACTTTTGCGGATTATTATGTATTTTTGAACAATATTTATATTATTACATATTTTTAGTTTATTAATTCAGTTGAAAAAGCAAACCACCAGTACAGAGTAGCTCTTCACATCTTTCATTGTGTCAGGAGAATAGTTCTCCACTTGAATAAGGAATGTAACTTTCTTTTTGACTTGCTATCATGAGGACAGGTGCATTTATTTTCCAGAAAAGTATCTTTGCAACAACTCACTGGATATTGTTCTTGAGGCATACAGAAATCATAGCAAAAATCAGATACCATCTTAATCCATTCATAATTCTGTCATAGTTCGCATTTTAAGTTGAGTAAACTAGGTGTTAGTGTGGGAAAAAAACAATAAGTAATTGAGATAATTGTAGAAAGCAGTAAATACAAATTTTATAGTGATTCAGAATGTACTCATAAACTTGATTCTACTGTCAAGATTGGTATCAGGCTGATAAACATGCTTTATCTTATAAAGACAAAAATTGAGTATGCTTTAGAAAACATGCTTTTCATTCTTCAGCTATATTTAGGAACACAGATATTGATATATTATTTACTAAAATAGAATCGAGCTTATAAAAACAGTAATTTATGTAGTCTAAAAATATCTATGTTTCTTCAGTAGAACATGAAAGAGTTTTCTTGGTAGTTGACAGAAAATAATTTCTCGAGAAATAAATATGAAGCCATTGGAAGTTTCCTCTAGCCTAACTTCTGTTTCTTAAATCTTACTAGTGTTGTAATCGTAGTTGCATTTTCTGGCAAAAAGGTCCATAAATTGATCCATTTTATCACAATTTCTGCGACAATTTTTCTTTGTTAATGCATTCATTGGGTTAGGATTTAAAGACTCTGCCCTCAAGGACCAGTGTATTCAAAGATTCTCCTAGCACTTTTATTCAATTAAACCACTTTGTTGCTAATTAGCACCATTGACTTTTCCTCTTTGCAGTAAGATTTGTTCTGCCAGGAGTCAATATGTTAGTCACTGAACCTCTGGGGGGAAAAAAAAAGGACCATCAGCTCCTTAATGTAAAATACATTTCCAGCTGTTCTCTTGCTATTTTTTACCAACAGTAAAAATGCCCAGTTTTTGGGTGCTGGCATTAGTGGAAGAGCTGTTCTGGCCCACCCTGGAGTGAGTCTATACTCCAATTCATCCCACGCACTGGGATGGCTGAGGTTCAGCCCATGTCCACCTGCAGCCACTCTCCAGGAGACTGGCAGAGGTTGTACACATCAAGCCACCACATGTTACCTCATAGTGGAGCATAGGTCTTGATGGCTGCCCAGCACTGCACACCCCAGAAAGCTCAACACAGTGCCTCAGCAAGGGCTCTGTGCTCTTAAACAAGAGAGAGGCAGGCAGAACTGCCCGGTGCTCATCCTGCCGAGGATTTTCTCTCTCAGTCCCTCTGAAGGGGTGCTAGAATGTGTGCTGCCAGCCTCACAGCAACCACTACTGATGGCCAGTCAGAAGATGGAAGCCTTGAGAGGGAAAGTCTATGAGGAAACATTGGAGAAGGAAGAGGTGATGCAGGAGGTGGGCCCCTGAGGGGTAGACCAGAACTTGCACAAATTACACCTTTGTTAGCTTGTTTAAGATCAAGCTGAGATATTTTCAGTGACCAGTTCCACCAGAATGAACATCTCTGGCACTTTGGGCCACTCACCCTGCTCACAAGGGGGACAGTCAGTCTAGACTTCCCATTGAGTCACCAGAGAGTAATTTAGGGTAAAAAAAATGAGTTTTCATTTTTGTCTTCTCGACAAGCATACTTTACATCATTGTATATGGGTCTTAAATTCCTAACAGAGGAACAAAAGACGTGAATGATCTTAGAGTAACTTTTCCTAAAGAGGCCTCTGTTTGACTTATTTCTTAGAGGTTTGCTGCACATGCAAATTATGGCCAGAGTATGTTAATGTATATTGCCTCCTGTATCCAAGTGGGAAATGCTTGCTTCTTTTCATTTCCCCAGACTTTCAAGACGCAATTGCATTCATTGATGCAATTTTGGCTTTGCACCGAGGCTTAAAGGCAGAATTCTATGCCCTGCTGACCCTACAATTATGTTGCTAAACAGACCTTAGAAGGGAAAATAAAGAAAGAATAAATGAGTAGCTCTAATTTATATAAATTATATATATCATCGACATAAAACATAATGATGTCTATTATATTATATTATATTATATTATATTATATTATACAATACAATGTGTTGTGTAAATTTTTTTATTTAGAATATAAATATATTTTCATATCTATATAAAATGCCTTGTTACTTGTCTTTTCTCTTGCCTAGTGCAAAGCTGATGGGATCAGTATCATGGGTCCTAGTCATGATTTCTATCCTTTTATAGACTTATTTTCTCTTAAAATCAGTGTGTCTTTTTCCATTCAGCCCACCTGGAATCAGTTGGTAGACATCAGTAGGATTGTTCTTTGGTTTGAAACATAAATGGGTGGAATAGGGAGTGGTTTGTGGTTTGGTTTTGAAGTTGTTTTGGCTATATTTTGTAAACACCTCTTTTCCAAATACAAACCTGTCATCCAGTGCCAGGTCTCTGTTCCCTCGCATGGGTGGGAGGGGACTGCATCTTGTTTATTTCCCTGACCTCTCCAACAAACCTCACATTTATGACAGTTCCCACTCAGCACTTCCAAAGTAATCCCTTGATAAGCCTCTCCAGGACACTTCCATCTCCAGTTAGGATGAAAGTTGGCAAGTACTGTGAGGGCTAATATCTTAATGCACCAGCAACTGCTTAGGTAAAGTGACAAATACACATGTATAGTTTATCTAAGAGGATGAACACTCCTCAAATTAATATTTTACCGTCAGCAGCAGCCCAAACCAATCTCAGAACTGTAGCATGGCAAAAAATTGATAAGGCAACCCCAAAATGGAGGAGACAATGAAGGCCAACCACTCTGACACATGTAGTAAAGAGATTTCATTTCCTAAGTGCTGTAAGCATGGCTGTGTCACAGTTAACTCATATCTTTGTTTCTAATGGGGCTGTTACTGGATGTATCATCCTGTTTCCTACTCAGTCTTTTCTCATTACCTCTGTACACTTGCCATGATTGCATTAACTTGTTTTCAATCTAAGAAACAGAAGTGAGCAACTTTTTGTTGCTGATCTGCAGCTGCTGAGTGTGATGCTATGGTCCTAAATAACACAAATTGAGAATCATGGTATTAGCTAGTAGCCAAGCTGGGTACTTTAGAGCATTTCTGCTTTCTGCTCTGCGATACAAAACATCACATGTGTTCTGCAGTAGTAGCATATTTCCAGCCATCTGTAATTGCCTCCTACTTGCATATGCTTAGTCACTGCATACAAACACACACCTTCTGCTGAACTTTAGTAAAGCTCATTATGTTTTTAGCCATATGGTGTTATACAAAGGCTCTTTTTGACAATAGTAGAACTCAGTAATACTAAATTACCTCCAAGGAGAACAGAGGAGATAATTTAACCAAATCATTATTGTAAGTATTTACTTTCTCGCATGATCCAGTGACATTTTGACAGAACTTTTATTGCCATCACTTTTGCCAAGTAAATGGAAACATATTATTATGAAAAATAAATAACAAACTTATTACTGTTAGAGCTAAAATAACATCACAGGAATACTCTAAAGCAACACAGTTTAATAACCCTTTTACTTCCCCAGTGTTTTTAATACATCTTCAATGACCCTTCATACTATTGGTAAGTTAATATTTATCAAAATCAAGGACTACTCAAAGGTGTAATGAGTACCACCAGCTGGAACCCAAACTGGTTGTCTGTTGTTATCTTGTCTCTGAGTCTGGGATAGAGCTAAATGCCAGGTTGGTGTACTTTGGGAAACCTATGTCTCCTAAACAGATGGCTTCCTGGGATTCCAACCAACACTTAGAAGTGGGCAGTCTTATCCTGAAGCAGGCATGAAATGGAGATGATAGTCTTCTAACAAAAATTAGTTGTATTTGGGGATGGAGAACACATCTTGGAAGGTTGTCTTACTTCCTGCCAAGACAGGAACCCAGAAAAGGAACCAGATACCAGATAGCCAAGGTATTTTTTTTCCTCAATCACAACTATATGGAAATCCCAGAGCAGTGAAAAATGTCAGGCTGCAAACCATCTTCAAAATTTAGGGATCTTTTTTTCTCTCACAGTTTGATAGCATGAAGCTTTTTAGAAAAACTTCCTTTCACCCTAAATTACTTTTCAAAAATTTCCATATTTTTTTCCAAGCTATGCCATTTTATAATAGCTGAACTATTCCTGACTTTTCAATCTGTGTTGCTGCATAAGCTCCTCCAGTCCCATTTTTGTGGGGCTGAATTGCAGAGGGCTGAAGTGCCAGCTACACAATCAGAGCTGCTGTCCTGGGGTATCCTGAGAGGACATTATGAGGTCGATGCTGTGTAATCTTGCTCCTCTTTCCTACTTCTGGCAATAGAATAGAATAAATAACCAAGTCCACAATTGGTGCTGTCAAAGAGTGCAAAGAGGCTTAGTAACCCGATTAAGAATTTATAGTACCTGTTCATGACAAAGAGGAGATCTATTGCTGCTTGCTGTTCCAGTTTGATCTGCATCCTGGTTTTGTGAGAAAGATCCAGCTTATTGCCAATATCCATAATGAACTGGCAGACTTCTCTAGGAGAACATTATGCATCATTCTAGAGGAGGAATATTACTGTATGTGACATCATGCAGGCTGAACTAAATTCTGTGGAAAAAAATGAATCCCTGCCAAATTACAACCACTTAATGAGACAGAATTTTAGAAGCTGTTTTCATAGAATCACTTGGGTTGGAGGGACCTTTAGAATTGTCTGGCTCCAGATCCCTGTCATGGCCAGGGAGGGACACCTCTGAGTAGATCAGACTCGTCAAAGCCCCATCCATGCTTTATGCAACAAAAGGGTTCACTAGACAGAAATATGCAACTGTAATTCAGTGGCTGGTGGGCCTGGCTGGCTGCACTGTGTCAGAGCTGGTGCTGGCACAAGGAACCTGGGAGCATCCTGAGCTGGGTGTGTGGGGAGACTTCATCAGTAGTGCAAATCTGCATCTGTTTGTTCTTTTGATGAACTCTCCAACTTTGTTTCAGTTCCCTGTCCAGGAAAATAGCTCTGCTCTATGCAAAAACACCTTAAGCAACATTAGATGGTCAAACATAGAAGTACTCGGAAACACTGAAGCATTTAACTGGATAAATGGAGAATGTTGTAGTTAAGATCTAGATTTTATGTTGGTATTTATATAAAACACTGAAATTATATTGTGAGTCGATTAAAATACAAGCCCTTCAGGAAGAACAAGAGCAAAACTTCTTGTCTCTACACTGAGGCTGTAAAAATAGTTCTTAAGGTGGAAAATAATAAATGCCTTTTATAAAGCAACAATATAATCAGTTGGATAAAATAATGAGCTGTTTTGAGAAATTATGAAAGGACAAAGCAATCCTAAGGGAAAAGAGGCATTAATTAACTGAGAAATAATGCCAGGCATGACAGAAGAGGGAGTTTCTGCTTATCCTTCTCTAAGTTTGTATTCATGAATTGCACCTCAGTTTGGCTGTGGATATTAATTTTGTTTTTGCTTTCACATCGTGATACTAGAAAAGCACAAGGATAAGACAAACAGAACAGACAATATTGGAAAAAAGTCCCAGTAACTAGAAATATTTTAGTAAAATACAGGTCCTTATAATTGATAGCTACATGGACTGAGAAGCTTAGGAAGGAAAATAAATCAATCTCAGTAATTATCTGATATTAGATGTAGGAAATCTGATAAAAGAAGGAAATTAGAGAGGTTTTTAAAACATGGCTGAGTTATCTGCTGAGTGCTGGTTGTTAGACACATACTAAACTTCTTTGTATTAAAGTTAAAATATTTCAAAGATTTGAGCTTGGTACTGCACCACATTTAGGAGAGATGGATTGCTTCTCTGGTTCCTCCACCAACCTTCTTAGGACTTCGTCTCTACTTTTAGTTCCCCATTTACAGATGGAATTCAGATTACCTTTTCCCATCCTCTTTTTGTCTTCCTTGGCTGTTTAGACTAGAGATGTTCACACGTTTTCATGTTCTCCTGTTCCTTTTGGTTTTCTCCTGTTCATTGTGGAGAGTAAGAGCAGGATGCTTATCCCCTTCTCTCCCAGGGTGGATTGTGGAGGAGGTGTTTCCAAACAGCCCCTGGGAGCAGGACAGGAGATGCAGGCTGAAGGGTCCTAGGGAGGCAGGATTATGGCTGTGGGAAGGATTAATGGTTACAGAGGAGCTGGGGTAGAAAGGAGAGAAACAGCAGAAGGAATCTTGTGCTTTCCAGCATGTGTCAGCTTCTCCATGGGAGTGAGGGCCATTGAGGGTCCCCCCAATCTCTTTTTCTGCACAGATTTCTCAATGTGCCTCTGTCCTACAGCCTCAATTCTGCCTTTCCCAGTGCTTCTCACCTTGGCTTTGGTTGATCTGAATGGCTGAGAGATTGGGTTTGATTTTCTTGAAAGGCATAGTTGGCCCACCTTTGCCTGCTTGTCTAATTATAGCTCTGGATGATTAGAGTTTACTGCAGGGATGACTAAGGATGATCATGCCTTCGAGTCTATGACAGAGGTAAGGTTTGTGTGTGTAGAAGACCTTTCCTGTTCTTGTTATCTGTGTATCTGCGCATGTTGGTCTCAATATGAAATGGTAGTGGTGTAGTAAGAGTAGTTGTGGAATCTGCTTTGTGTCCTGCTGGGTAAGGGCATGCTAGCTTCATTTCAAATGAAATTAACTTTCTTTGTACTAGTGTTCTGTGGTCTTGAATTGGCTTAATTGGCTGCTGTCTATCCTTCCCTTGGCTGTGAGCATTGCACAACAGATCTGCTATCATCCTTGACTTACTGATTCCAGAGCAGTGGCGTCATTTAAGTTTACACTCTGATATATTACAAGGGATAAGCTGTGCACATAAGCTGTGCGCATAAGATGTGTGCATCTCTAGAAGTAGGTCAACAGATCAGAAGAAAATAGAGGCATCAACACAACTTTTCTTCCCTTTAAGGTGTTTATCATCTGCTTTTTTCTATTTCATCATATTTTACCATTCTTTGCAAAGCAGTTATTTGGCATTTCTTTGTACTTACAAGTGTGCAGAGTTAATTTTGCTTGGGTATTAATGTTTTGAGTCTGTGCTGCCAGTTTGCATTACGTGTATTTATGCCAATGTCACTAATAGCTCATAGTTTCCAGCATTTCAGTGACTACCCTCAGGACACTCTTTTTCCGAGATAAGCCAAGGATTTGCGTATTTCTGTGCCTCCTGGGCACTTGAAGCTGTTATATACAGTCTTGAAAATTGAAGATTATTTTCATTTCAGACACTGAGGTAAAAGACAGGGAAAATATTCCAAATTTACCAAAATGTGCATGAAACCTAAAATCATAGAATACCCTGAGTTGGAAGGAGCCCACAAGGCTCAAGTCCAACACCAACCTCTGGCCCAGAAGCTTATTTGAAAAATGCCTCTAAATTAACTCAGCACTCTTTTTCTTGCCCCAAATATTCTATTTTTGCTTCTAGTCATTAGGGTAGGCAGAGGAGGCTAAATCCAGCCCATCGAGAGAAGCCATTATAAGCCTTTTCCATTACTTATATCCAACGCAAGTCTTCTAAACAAGCTGAAGAGGACAGATTTTCTTCAGAGGCAGATTTTACACAGCAAGAGTCACGGTCTTGTCCCACTTTGCAGCCATGGGCTGCTCACACAGCCATAACAACATTTATAAGCTCTTCCACCTCTAACATAATAGTTTGTTCTCCATGTTCTCCTGGGATGTTATCCCCCTACTCCTTTATCTGTACACTGCTGAGCAAGTTGCCTTAGACACTTCAGTGCCGGAGAGAGTTTGCTCACCTGGCAGTTCTGATGGATGGCTTTGGAAGATGGTGGCCTCCCAGGCCTCATCCAGATGTTACTGTTTTGGCTGGTAAGTGTTACTGCTGAGGCCTCCCAGTCATTTGCTGTTCAGTTTTGGCAAAGCAAGGTTTGTGCTTCTTTGTCCTTTTCATTTTCAATTGTTCTCTGAAATTTTGTGTTTGATACAGAGCTCAACTCTCCCGCATATCATGTAATTGTTTTTCATCATGGTGATGTGTTTGGAAGTTCCAGCAGTTTCTATTGCAGGACTTTGAGTCATGCATGTGTTTTCCACTATTGAGTTTATTGTTCTTTTTTGTTTCCTGCTTTTCTTAAACTTGAAATCTGATCTTAAATCTTCCAAAATCTTTTCATCTCCAAGATAATAGATTTTGCAATTAGTCATTAAATTACTAACATAATGCATTTACTGGAACTGTGTGGAAATTACGTTTTGCTGTGTGAGTGTTTTCCTCCTAGGTATCTGAAAGGCATGCTGATCTCATTTATACTTGCTTAATTTGCTTAAATACAGAAAGATAATGTTGAAGGCAGAGGAGACACTCTCCTCTTAAATTCCTGTGTTTAGGAGAAGAATCTGAGCCCACCTCATTTTAATTTTAGTCTTCTTTTTTTGGAGTGGTAGAAGTCACTTCCCTGTACAGTGATGACTAATAATTCATACATCCCAAAACAGAAAATACATTTGAACAAAAGCAGTCCTCACTCTTCCTATTATTTTTTAGAGCTGATAATTTGCTTCATATTTATTTCTCTCTCATAATGCCTTTCTGCAATGGGAATCACAATAGGAAAGAACTTTGTTGCTGCAAAATAGCATGATTAGGTGCTGTTAGATGCTGAGTACTTCGTTTGCATATTAAAAAAAAAGTCGACTTCCACTACAAACCTGCACACCCTGAACTTTGTGTGGAAAATGATGTTTGTTTTCTTTGAAAAGAACATTGTCATTAAAGCCATTTTAGAGCTAATATCTGTCTTCCTGACACTCCTATCAGAAAGTGCAGAACAATCTTCCAATCAGTGCCTTATCTCTCTGTTATCTTGAGACTTCAGGTCTCATGGATGTACAGTCCTTTAAATGTTTTTAGAAGTCTGTGCCTGTCTTGTTTTTGGAAAAACACTTTAAACACTCTTTTGAAAATAGCATCAAAGGCCAGGCTCATAGGCTAAAGAATAATTTTTGAACAGTAGATAGAAGTACAGAGTTTAAAAGTATCCCCTCATATGGAGATGGAGCAAAATGCCTCTTCATATATGTTCACAAATGGTGTGGAGATGATTATGTTGATTAGGTGAGCTGTGGAACAGGATGGAGGCAGAATGCTCTCAATCACTGCTAGCATGACAGCATATTTATGCCAAGCCATGCTTATAGCAGCTCAGATCAGAAGGGTTGCATGTAATTAACTGGTCATATGTCTTTGCTCTTCCACTCTGTGTTGCTTAAAGCTTCTCCTTCTACCAGTATTGTACTTCTGCTTCACCCATGCCTCTCATCTTCTTACAGCAACCATCCTTTTATGGTTTGCCAGTGGCATCAGCCTTGACATGGCATTTGTCCTCATCTCCCAGAAATCACCTTTGCTTGCTCCTACACTCTTTCTATCCATGTGGCTTCTGCCTGTTTTTCATGGGTGTCCTTCCCTGGTTATGGGCTGAGTACAAGGCTGTGGATAGGTCTTAACTAGTAAAATAATTTTATTTTTTATTTAAATTCATGCTTCATTATGTCACTAAGACTGTATATTATCTGAAGCAGAGGTAGTTATCATATAATTTCAAGTTTGCTTTTCATTTTGTCAAGCCTACACTTCCTTGTCTGTGGGCCAGACCTCTGGAAGCAGTCACTGTGTAATGTAGAGTTCCCAGTTCAGCGAAGTACTTGGCCAGATGATTAACTTAAAGCATCTACTTAAGATATATGCTTATGTGCTTTGATGAAATGGCTTTGCCAATTTCTGTGTCTTGCTGGGAAAAATTACAACAATAATGTGCCAAGAATTTGATTATTAGACAGTTGTTAATGAATATACCAACCCGGAACATTTGCTTTTCCAAATAAACTTTTGCTGTACCTTCTCCTTTTTTGCATGGAATTTCATAACAAGGAAATTTAAGTGATTATTAGCTGCTGAACTTAGTTATGCTAGCTAATAATCACCTCTATATAATCGACAGATCTCTATACAGTTGCAAAGAAATAAACTGCAGAGAAAGACAACCAAGGATGGAGCAATAATAAAGTGAGATGACTTTTCTACTTTGATTGACATCACTCCAGCATATCCAGTGCCAAACCTGTGTAACTGAGCAGAATCCAAATAACATTATTTAGAATTTTGGAGTCCAAGCTGAACAAACGTGCAGATTTTGTTCCAGCAAAGACTTTTGGAATGCAAATATTTCCATTAGAAGATACTGCAGGAAAAGAGAGAAATTACATTTATCCACTTGCTTACAGAGAGGAAGAAAGTGAGATGAAATTTCCATTTTTTCCTTTGCATGGGTTACCTGTGGGGCTAAGTTGATGGGTGTGTGGTGCTCTTAATGAAAAGCTGGATCCTCACTTGAGCCCTGCTTCTACTAAATTCACAACCACATGAGAATACTGATGATGCTTCCTCCCTTTTTCCCAAGGACCAGTCAACAGAACAAAGCAATGATAAAGAACAAGTACCTACATTTTTCCAGTCTGGCCTGGCTGCTACTTGTCACTGTTGAGGGACAAGGGAGCAGTCAGGCTCAGCTGGGCCCTGTGAAGAGCCTTGTGCCACAGCTGCTTCAGAGACCATTCCTCTAGCTCAGACTGCATGTTCCAGTGCCCTGCAGAGGAACATGGAGATTTTTGTCCTTCACTGATCTTTGCTCGAACAACCAATGCTCAAAATGGACGGCGCATGCAAAATGCTCATTTTAAGGTTATGTTCTCCCCAGTGCATGGGAAAGAAATCAACAAAAGGAAAGTAGTGCAGTGTCACTGAGAATATTATCCTCCCCAGAATATCAGATGGAAAATGAAATCCCCTGGGCATAGACACTAAGGCAAGCAAACACAAACTTCAGATGTAGAGGAAGAAAAGGAATTATGTCATCATGACAGACCTGAATCCCAGCAGATACTGTTTGATGGTGGTGATTTCCTGGAGCAATATGTGGTGGTGTGATAGGAGTGGTGGCAGTACTGGTAGCACACTTACAGAAGGAATGCCGTAAGTCTCTTGGTGTTGTGAGTGCCTGAAGACCCTAAAAGGAACCTGTGGGCAAGAAATAAACCAATGAACCACTGGATGTCTCAATTTTATCACCCAGGAAGTGGCATTTTTCCCTAAGGGTATTTTTTTTTTTTTTTAAGAAAATATGAAGAAATTAGATGCAAAATGTCCTGCAACAGAGGCAACTAAGCAGCTTTCAGTCACAGAAATGGTGAAAAAATGTTCAAGAGAAGATGAAATTATAAAATTCAACAAAGGTACAGAATTTGGCAAAATTTGGTAAAAAAATAGGAAAATGTATTTTTTAAAATTCTCTGGTACAAGAGTGTTAATTCTTAGAGGTCCTCTGAGGTGACATTCAGCCTCCTCCATACTGTATACAAATTTAGGAGTGCTGGGGAGGTCTGTATCAGAAATTGGCATGGTGATTCATTCAAGTTGGAAAGCTGTGTACTTTTCTTTAGGACGCACAGAGCACCCCACTGCTACAATCTCTCTCCAGAACATTGACCTAAAACATCCCAAAGACATGACGTAGTTCAGTTTCACAAGGTGGATCAGAAAAAAATCCAAAAGGTCTGAAAAACTGAGTATGATAATGAGTTGGGCCCAAGGCAAGATAAACAGTCTGCATCTCCTGATTGACCTCTTTTGACTCTGGGTATCTGAAGGTTCCTTTCCTTCAGAAAGCACCTATCTGAAGGCACTGCCAATAATGGAGAAGACTTGCCCTCATGTATAGCAAGCCCCTCAGAGAACATCTTTTCTCTTCTTAGTTTTCAATATGGCTCTGAGCTCTCTCTGAAAGTCCTGGTCAGGACACCTGCTAATGCAAAGGGCAACAGGAGAAGACCCAGGAAATGCTACAAGATGTTTCTCATTGACGAGTGGAAAGCTTGAAAGCCCTGTTCTATTCAGGGTGTTTGAGACCTTGACGTTTCTGCATTGCAAGCATCTGGCATGTAGCTTTTTGGGATATCACGTTTCTTGCAGGCGACCCGCAAGACTTGAATACAAGATGTGAACCCTGAAACCTAAACTAGGTTTCTCAGATGTTTGCTCAGTAAATGAGAGAGGAATCAGAATGGCAGGATGACTCCTGGCAGAAACATGGCTGGGCTGCCTGCAAAGCAGACTGGCCAGCAGGTCGAGGGAGGGGATTCTCCTCCTCTGCTCTGGCGACACCCCACCTGAAGTGCTGTGCTCTGATCTGGGCCCCCAGCACAAGGAGGATGTGAACCTCTTGCAGTGAACCCAGAGGAGGTCATAGAGTTGTTTAGAGGGCTGGAGCGCTTCTCCTATGAAAACAGCTGAGAGACAGTTCAACCTGGATAACAGAAGGCTCCAGGGAGAGACAAATTGGGCCCTTTCAATACTTAAGGGTGGCCTATAAGAAAGATGAGGATCAAGGAGAATATTTTCACTCTCTAATTACAGAATTTGTCTTCAGGAAGAGTAGGGAGCAGGGTTTTACTCTCTTGGAGACTGATGATGCTTTGGTGCTGTGCTTCAGTGCAGATATTTTGTTGTATCTCAGAAGCCTGGTTTTGGTAATTTACCAAATTCTCCAATATTACGATTTGGGATGAGAAAATTGCTTTCAGCTCAGATTGTCAATGACTTAGGGGAGAAGAGTTGCCTTCCTCTATAGTATGAGGCATTGTTTGCTTAGAAGAGCTGGCCTGATTTTTATATAACATATCCTTGCCTTTGGAGGGACGCACCGTTCATTTCTTCTCTGCCTCACTCTGGCCAACAAGACATGGCCTTTCACTAGGACTAAAATTTGGTGGCAATGACTTGCTCCAGGGCCTGCAGTGTGTCTTGCAGCATGGGAGCACACAGCATCTGTGATGGATGGGTTGCTGTGGTCTGGGTGTGATTACACCCCTGCAAGAGCCCTTACGGGGAGTTGAGCTCCATAACAGGCTCCAGGACTGATCCATTCAAAGGCCGCACAAGAAATTTATGTTGATGCTGCTTCTCCCTGAAGATCTCCATAGCTTCTTCTTGCCCAAAAAGACAGAAGGCTGTCTCTCTGTAGTACACAGCTCACAATGGAAACCTGAGTGAACAAAATAAATATTTCCTAGGGAAGAGATTTCTCTGGAAGGTTTCTGACAGAGAAATACAAAGGTAAAATCCTGAAGTCATGCCTTTACTGGAAAATAATCTTGACTGCTGATAGTAACTGCATAAATCTACTTAAATTAGAGGACAGTGCAGCATTTTTATTTTTCTCTCTCTCATAACAGAACACTTAGGCACAACCCCCCATAATTTCCAAGTGAGTCACTGGTACAGAGTAGCTTTCAGAGGAACAACCATGAAGTTTGCAGCCTGTGAAAGCAGCCAAAAATGAGATAAGGATGAGGCATTTCGTGCTCATAACACAGTCAAGCACCTTATTCCAGTCAGCTCGTGTTCATGTTGTGTTCATGTGGGAGACTATAAAACATAGTGTGGTTTTATGAATTGAATGAAACAGGAGGCTTTAGAGCTATATACGGGCTCTAAGCCTCCTAGCTCTTACTTTATTTCCTTCAAATATATTTCTTCTTAAAAGCACACAGTTATTAGCTAGTTTTGTCAAAGCACACAATACAGGTCTGCACAAATTTAAAAAGAAAACTTGGATAATTTTTTTACACTTTGAGTCAATAACTGAATGTGAATAAGTGTGGCGAACATTTCATCCTTGTACTTTTTGTATCAAAATTGTACATCTCCTTGAAACAAAGTATCTAATTATTCCGATGAAGATTTATACCACAATATACAATGAAAATTAATAAATAAAGTCCTTTGCCGTGTTTTAGCCTGCAGCTTAGACTTGATAATTTTACCTTGCCTTTTAAATCCTATAATCTTTACAGCAGGACAAGATTCCCCAACATGCTTTGGATGCCAACCTGTGTGAGACCAGATCCAAATCTCACTTAAATTAGTGTGAGCAATTTCAGTGACTTTGGTGTTCCAGGGAAGAGGCCCTCACACCAAGGATATGATGCTCAAGCTATTTCATCTTGCACGTCTTTATAGCCACAAGGGCATGATCAATAACAAGGAATCTTACCCAGGCTGCTGTTGCCACCAGCTCTGTGAGTGCCCTGAAAAAACCACAGTCTCAGTGCTTACCTGCCAGAAAGAGCAGGGGCTGCAGCAAGTGCTGCAAAGGCTCTGATGAAAGATGTAACAGCATCATCAACCTCTTGACTGCTGTTGGAGGCTTAAGTGTACCCTTATGTTGGTTAGGCTGACTGCTGATTTTTGAAGAATGTCTTGTAAGCAGAGTAAAAGAAGCCCTTTGAAATGTCTAAACCAGAGCCTCACCACCATGAAATGAGACAACTGCACCAATTATACATCTCATGGTCACCAAAAAGGGCATCCCGTCTCTTTTTTTTCATTTTCTCCCTTGCTTCTATACCTATGGTGTTGAGTGTCACCCTGTAAGGAGCCAAATCACATTGCTGACCCATCCCAAAAAATCCACTCCTCTGTTGGATTAGTTCTCTACCAGTTTCCTGAGCTGGTTAAGTTCACAGAGGATTTATATGAATGCTCAGAAAAAAAAAGATGGGATTGTGTGGTTGGAGGCATGAACCCATGGAGCATATCTGTTTACCTCCAGAGATGTAAGGAAAGACTCATGCTTGAAGACTTCTCTTTTTCCAGCCTTATTGATTAGTCTTGATGCTAGATGATACCTCTCCCTACAAACTTGTGTGCTTTATCCTTAGACCATGACAACTGCAATATCACTGCTCAATAACGCACACAGTGATCCCTTTAGTCATTAAAGGAAATCCCCAGGAGCCATCCTGGACTGAATAACCTCTGTGAAGCCCTCTGGAAAGGCTAGTTATTACGTGGAGTGGACAATAAAGGGAAATGAGGTTTCTGTTTGCTTATCCAAAAGGCCAGGGAGAGTTCATAGATTATTCTTTGCACAGATAAGCTAGACCTAATGTAAACATTCCTCACTGGAAGGTATCTGCTGTTTGTTTTCCTAACTTTAACCATGTGGCTAGCCAAAGCAGAATAAATGAAATAAAATACAGGCATTTTAATAATAAAAAGCCAGTGTCTTTGAAAACTCATGTTACTATTCCCTGAAAAAAAGAATTTAAAGTTGTCTATTTTACTCAGTGCATGAAATTTGTACAGATGTGACTGCAAACCTTTCTTGTAAGAGAAAAGTCGTGAGATTACAAGCCTATCCCCATAGATATTCTTCATTACACTAAAGTAGAGACAAAACACGTCTCAATGTCCTTTATTTGGACAATACTGAAGTTATAATGGGTTTTCAATGAATGTAATAGATATTTGTCCATAGAGGAGCTGAAGGATCAGAGGGAAATTTCTAATGCTTTCCAATTCTGCTATAGAAAATGCAAAAAACCCTGATGAATATAAATTAGCATAGCATGTCTCTTAAAAATCTCACCCACTACCCATCTGTATCTCTAGGTTCATAAATATTTGAGGAAAAAAACCCTCTCTGTCCTCTCTGCCAAAGCTGTTTACAGATTATTTCAAATCAACTTGCTATTAATTAGTTTTCTCTTCACTGTCTTTCAAATGTGAGTAAACTTAAAAACTTACATTACCAAAGTCTCAACTCTTCACAGTATGTTGTCCAACTCTGCCTGAGCGTTCGAGAGTTAACAAAAGTGTGGGTTTTTACAATTAATCCTCTTAGATAAAGCTCCCAAGAATAAAAATTAAATTTCTCTTTTTGCTTTAAAAATTGCATGTTGTAGAAGAGTTGGAAACACAGGACTGGATGAGAGATAAGAGGACTGGCCCCAGAATGAAGACCTGGCTGTTGGAGCTGCTCTGATGCCACAATGTAGTGATATTTGTGATAGCTGCCGTTCCTATGGCAACGTGACAGCGTGATTTACTGCAGCAACAGGGAAAGCAAAGGCAAAGCTTTTGTTGAACTTCAATGCCATAAGCTATTTGTTGATATCGGGGAGGAGGCGGGGAGAAGTCCTATGGCTTCCAGTTAAGCACATTACTAACATGTCTTAAATATAAAGAGAAGTCAATAAAGGGGGCCATGGTGTTCAGATCTCCCTTCTGTAGCAGGCACACACGTGCCCACTCAGTTCCCTGCAGTCAGAGCACAGACTGCTCCGAGCAGACCACAGTGCCCATCCATCAACCAGCTCAGGAGAGAGGCTCAGCCCAGGTCACTGAGCAGAGTCAGGGGCAGCTTCACACTGGGCTGGCTCTCGGGGCAGTGGCTGCAGGCTGAAGTCAGATGAGTCGCTGGCCTAGGTGGCTTCTGGAATATGTTGGCAGAGAGGCATCAAGGAGTGCCAGTGAGCAGGAGGAACAACAAAATTCACAGCAAGTCCAATAATAAATCTTTTACTTACGAACTTTATAGTGTTAAGATAGAACAAGGTTCTTGACAAATTTTAAAATGAAGCCATTTTGGTTAGAAATGCAACAATATAAAAACACCAAATAAAAAAACCCCAAACATACTTAAGAAAACATATCAGGGAAAAGAAAGAAAGGATAAGAGTGGAAAGGTTCATAGTCACTGCCTGCGGTTCACATGACCACACTGCATTGGTTGAAGTGATGGTCTTGATCCATCAGGGATCCATGGCGTTTTCCTAGGCAGAAAGACAAAACAAATTTCAGAGCTCCAGGCCCTGGGCGGGGGGTATAAGGCCCCTATGCTGTCTTGGTTCTTCCAAGCTACTAGGGTTGAGAACAACTCTTTCAGATACATTTTCATGGGCAAAGTACAGCTAGTGCCAAGTACTGATCTATCAGAGGTGGGAGAAACCCACAAAAGAAGAAGTCTGGTGGCTTTATATTATGTTCACATTCAGTGTGAATGCCCAGTTACATCCACCAGGAAGTTTTACACTGGATCATGAAATGTTATGGATCACAGGACACTTCAAGAGTCTTTGACACCTTCTAAGGCACCACAGCTGCCTGTTGCTTGTAGTTGAGTCACTTTTGGCCCACAGAAGGGATGAACACATTCAGGCTGAACGTGTCCTGGTACTTCTCTGGAGGGGAGCTTTCACAGCTAAGCCACTTCTGTAAGGACTTCAGCATGATAAAAAGCACTACCTCACTTTGAAGGATTTGCCTCTTCTCAGCTGCTTCCCTCATCTTTTTCAACACCAGCTGTAGCCTCTGGTGGTGGGTGTGCACCCCTCTGTACCTGCATGATTATTTTTTCTTTTCGTATCTCTAGCAAATCACCCTGCTGATTGTTTGAGACATTAACCATTAACAATCTTGCTTCCCACAACATCTGATGGCATAATGATTTTTTTCTGTGTAAACAACATGTATACCAGCAATAAATAGCTTTGTTGGAATGACAGAAATCTTGGGGATAATTATAGGGAATAACTTTCCTCTTTACCTTTCTACCTTGCAATTATGGAAGAGTGTTTATCTATTCTTCTTTTAATCTGCACCAGTTTTTATTCCACAAGACCCTTTTGTGCTGTGCGCTGCTGGAGTGCATTTGTAAAACAAAATTAGCAAAGAGGACACAGATGTTGCTTTCCATTCTCTTTTTAGCCATACAAATTATAAACAATGTCTCTTTACATTAAGATACACTTTTCTGTCTCGTATTGGTTTTAGAGCTGATTCTTTCAGTATGTTTTTTGCTTGGAGCAGCCTGTTCTTGTTTAAATATCCCCACAACTGTACTCCATCTGAAAACAATGTCGCTTTCACATTCAACGCACATATCTCAAATCCACATGTATATTACTGAACCACTGTGAGGACAGAAGAATTAATAACATTCTACAGGGTCACAAAAAATGAACAGCACATTTCTCATTAAAGTCTACACTAAGTCATCAAGCGTACTTTGGCTCGTGTATAACGAGGTAACAGGTAGCAGCCACTGGAGCAGAAGTGCCTTCACTGTTCTGACCTTATTTTGTTCACATTAATGGAGAGCCCCAAGAGCTGATGGTGGTGGAAGTTGTTTTTCACTAACACTTTATTGCAAAGAATTCACTTCTACTGGAATACATAGTATTTGAAAGCCTTAATGCAGATTTCATAGCTCAGAGATTTAAAACTTTTTTTTCTGTCCAAGATGAAAAGAAATTATCCATATTTCTGGTATCATCTTTTATTACATGGATATGGCATTCCCACTTCTGTCAAATTTTGATTTGGTTGACTGTGGCTAATCTGCAGATAAGGTGTGTTTAAATGAGTGTTTTTTTCCTTGAAAGAAAATATCTATAACTAATTCACATTGGTTTTAATTTAATACATGCTCCCACCAAACATATGTTTTAAGACAAATATATTATTTTAAGACAAACTGTGCTAAGATTCTGAGCTTCTGAGTAGACATCAACAGATATCAGCACAACAGTGTACGTGCATGGGGGAGGGAGTGCTATAATTGCCCCAAACTGGAAGAAGTTTATCATGAAACTGTGAACAGCTGTTGTTAAGACTCATTCTGAGCAGAAGAATGCACCTCCTGATGTTTCTGTTCATTCAGAACATTTCTGTGCCACATGGGGTCCATCACGCTGAATGCTTTGCCTATGGGCTGCGTGGCTAATAAGACAGAGCAAGCTTTATGTTGAACAGTGAGATGTCTTGAGTCAGCATGTCATATGCAATAAAAAATTATGGACTTGAGTGGCAAAAATTAATTTAGGATACTATAGATTGCAGATAAAAATTTTCTTCGACATCATACAAAAAAAGGATCGTCCTGCTTGATCATTTGTTTGTTGGTTGTTGTTTTAATCTAGGGAACAGGAAATTATTTGGGAGTTTGACAAGTTACATAGCAGGACTTGAACTGGTTTTATTAGACTTTGTTGGGGAATTTAATTGCAGTTTGGGTTTTTAGGGGGAGCATCAGCCTGTAACAGATCTTAGAGCTGGGAGTCCAGTCCACATTTGGGAAACTGAAGAGATTGATTGAGAATAAGCCAGAGGAAAACAATAACCTTCTTAAAGGACTGTGACGGATTTATCCGTGTTACCAATGTTGAAGTTACTGCAACTGAAAAACCAGCAACCATGAATAATTTTGGAGAAAAATTTAATTTTACCTTTCTACTTGTAAGCAGCATACTTCAGTTGTAAAATTGCAGAAAACACTTTAAAGTAGATCATAACCCAAGAGTAATTTCAAATTCCTTTTTTGAAGTACAAGACTTTTTCTCTGCACGCCCCATGATTTCTCTCCAAGTTTGGCAAGACAAAGACCCAAAACAGCTATTTTATAACCAACAGCTGCCTCTTCCTAGTCCAGCTGGCAAGCACCTTCACCTCTGCCTTTCTATTTTTTCAATGCTGATAGGTTTTGTCTCATTATGTCTCTTGAAAACAATTTGAGAGTCGTCAAATGGCAGCCCTTCCAGTTTGTGTTGGGGCTGGACTCTGGTGAAAGGTCAGACCATTTCCAGTTATCCCCTCTCACATACAGCCTTCCTTTAAAACAGATCTCAAAAAATAATCCAATGCAGGCAAGACATTTACAGCTGGCTTATATGAAGAAGCATTCATTATGTGTGTGTGTGAGAGTTTATATAGGTCTTTTCAAGAGGAGAGAACAGGAGCTGGAAGAGGTGCAATTGGTGCCTTGAGCATCTTGTCATGGCTTAGTCAAATCCTTCCCCTGGGTCTTCCTCCTGTCCCTCTTTAACTTCATTTCAATCTCTAAGCCTTACCCTTTTCCAGCTTGCTATCATGTGATCCCCCTACTTTCACTGCCAAACTTTGGACGAGATGTGCTGTGCCTCGGAATCACCCATCCTTCTACATCAGCTCTCTAGGAAGCTGAAATGACTGACTCCTACTAGAACATCTATCCTGCAGCCACCTGGAGGCAGAAAAGAGATGGCACCAGTCACAGCTCTCTCCAAGCGATGGATTCATAGACAGAGGCACTGAAAACAGTGGAATGGCACAGGGTTTGCAAACATTTCATCACAGCACAGCATGAGGTACTGCTCTCCTTTGCAAAGACCAGGCATTTGTCACTTGTTTAGAGCACTTTATCAAAGAACCAGCAGCTGAGCTTTTTTCATTGCAAAGATCAGCCCAATATCATGGCCAGTCTTTTCTTGCCCCTTGTATTTTTTAGCATTAGGAGTTACCAATCAAAAAGTTGGGGTTTAATACAGGACCCAAGAAACATGTTCAATGCCTGCCTCTGTGTGGATTTCCATCAAGCTTTTTTAAGGAGGTAAGTGTCCAGATCCTTAACATTTTTTCATGTTTTGTTTCAATAGCTGGGATAAAACCTGCAGCCCTACTGAGGTTTCAGCATTGACTTCAGCACAGACAGGATTTCATTTTCTGTATGTCTAAGCCACAGCTGAACATCTGGAAAATAGGGAACTTTTCATTCCTACTTTTTTTTTTTAGATCATCAACTATTCAAGGCATTTTCTTACTAATACAACAAAAGCCTCCCCCAGCTTAGCAAGGCAAGAGATTGTTAATGCTCCTTCTGACAGTCTGGCAAAGAGAACACTTGACACTTTAGGTAATGAATAGGTGACATCAGGTGGGTATTTCTACTTGCTGGACCAAAAAATGTAGAAGAATCATTCCCTGAACACTAATTTTGCTTAGCAAGTGTATTGGGAGGATCAGAGCAAAATCTGACCTGTGTGTGTGGGCATACAGGCACACACACACACACATGGACATGCGTGCCTTGGAATCCCTTTGCAGTACCATAATGAGGCAACCTCCTGGAGCTGAGCTCTCCTGGGATCCTCAGGGGAAATACTGACTCTGCCCTTTCCAATCTGCCAAGAAGAAACATTTCATTTTTGAGTCTGACTCAGTGAAAAGGCTGATAGCAGCTGTACCGAAGAGCCTGCCTTTTGAATAAACACTGACTTGCTTATCCAAAAGGCAGTAAAATCACCTTTGGTTTGATGGATTCAGCTGCAATATTGAGTAATGAGTTGAAAAATAACACTGCACAGACCTGTCAAGGCACCTCTGCATGATCAGACTCAGCATTACACAAGTTGACAGCAGTCTGTGGTGGGAAGTTACCCACTGACAAACTTTTTCAAACCAAGTCAGCTTCTATATACAAGTATAATATAATACAAGTTACAATTGTCTCCCTTAATGCTCTCTGAGAGTGGTTTTATCTGTAAACCATTGGAAGAGCTTCTTGAGCTCTTTGAGCTTTGATCTCCACATTATGACAGCTGTGACCTGGGCTGTGTGGAAAGTGTGGCTTACAGGGGTGCAGACAGGCTCAGCACAGCCCATCTGTCCTGCCTGGGAGATGCTGGTTGAGGCTCAGGGACACTGCTGAGCCTGCTGCTGCAGTAGCCCCCAGTGTGGGCTGAGGCCACTCTAACCACACCATGTGCACTATGGTGGTACTTCAAACAGCACTTGACACTTGTTTTTGACTTGCCATGTCTTCAGGGTGGTAAATGTGGTGAATGGCTGCCTCTCTCTACAGCCAAAACCAGCAAGCCCAGAAGCAGGACAGCATTTGCACATCTCTCAAACACCTACGTGAAATGCTGCTATTGGTGTGCTGCAGTTCACATATGTAGGTGAGCTACTTGCTGCTGATCTGTTGGAGAACATTAACACAAGTCTCCTCTGGGCTCTGGGCAGTGCTGGATCCTGCTGGTGTGAGCTGAGGCTGCTGAGCTGGGCAGTCCAGCTCAGGGAGGGGCCATTGCTCTCAGGGCTGACAGAGCATCGGGAAGTTGTGGTTGTGTTTCCACCAGCAGCATGCAGCTGGGGACTGACACTGCTGGGCTGTGCCCCTCTGGTCACCATCCTCATGCTGGCTCTGCTCTTCTGGCTGAGTGCTGCAGGACAGTGCCAGGCTGGGGGGGACAGTGCCATGCTGGGGAGGGCATTGCCCTGTCCCTCACCCTGCCCTTGGACCCCGGCTGGGCTGTCCTCTACTGACAAGGTGCAGTTTGGTGGGAAGACTCTGCCACGTCCTTTGTTAAAACACGGCACAGTCCTTTTTTTAAAACAGGGAAGTATGAGGCTGCCAAGCAGGTGTGGGTGAAAAGCAATGCTGTGCTGTAGACACGACTGCAGCATGCACCCAGGCTCCTGGCAACATGCCCTGGCATGTGTCCTGACCAGAGCAGCAAAGAAAACAGGGACTTGGGGAAAGGCTTATGTGCCTGACTGTGAACTGATCTGCTTTTCCAACTGCAGAAAAAGATGTAAAGACCAGAAAGTCGACTCAATAAAAAAGTATTGCCTCTGTCTATAAAACATGCCTTGTCTTAGGTCCTTAAACTATCAAGGCTACAACAATATTATCAATAAATGCACCTGTATTTCACTGCATAGACATTTTATAAAAACCCCTTTTTATTTTGTGAGAGTTTCCTCCCTGCAGTACAAGAAAAGTAATTCAAAACAGAGTCAGGAATAATAGGATACAGTCTCTGCAGAAAAGCCAAGGTGACCCTTTATATAATCTTTAAAACCTCAGAAAATTAAACATTTCTTTTGCCTTGGGAGGACTGAAGCCCTGAAGACCTGATCCCTAATGCAGATAACACACATGAGAAGTGTGAACAGGACTTAAACTGATGATGGCACTCGACATTGGGCTGTGCTGAAACATGCTAGAGCCCTCTACACTTGTAGTTTATAGAAGTTTTGTGATTATTATTGCCTGTTATAAACATGTATGGACATGTTAAATGTGTTACACATGTTACAGATACTATCACAGACAGATGTAAGCCATTGCTGCAGGTAACCTATTGATCTGTTGGTCTTTGTAAAAAACCACCAGTGGCAACTCTTCAGAAGTGAACATATGAAGGGTGACCCAACTTGCCCTAGGATGGGGATGTTCTCATGGCACTTGTTCCAGATTAATTCTCTGTATCTGTCAGTGTATTTCACTGTTTGCTCACCAGTTGTCCTGTTAGCAGTCACCTAAACTTATGTTCTTACTTACTTGCTTTTAAGGAGGAGAATGATTTTTGTTTGGCTTTACTACAATGTCCCAAAAATACCCCTACTATCTATGTGCAGTCACACAGAGCTACTCTGCAGGACTGTGTGTAGGGAGCAGAAGGCAGCAATGGGCAGAAACCTCCAGCCACTCCTGGGCAAGGTGAAGCAGGTGCCAGGAGGAGCTACCCACTTGCTCCCTTCCCAGCAGCAGAGCTCTCTGCAGGCAGTGTGACAGCAGGCTGAGGAGCACCAGCAGGGCAAGCACCATGGCTGTCCTACATCCAGCTCCCAGGCACTGCTTATGCACTGGCTCTCTTACATTGACTGAGAAGCAGTTCCTGGACTCTCCTTTCCTGAGAAATCCCGCCTCTTTCCAGTCCATTGCTGGTCTACGTTCTTGGGTTCCTTCTTATTTAATCCTGGTCTGCTCCCAGCATCCTGGGTCACCTCTCCCCAGCAGAGTGTGCCATATGATGTGGCAGCTGTAGGTTCAAACCCCCTGGCATTCTAGAGTTTACATCTCCTGCTTCCTGGAGGTGTTTTATAACACACACTGTGTAGAAACACCCATCTCCATACTCTCAGATGGACTACAGGAAACGAAGATGCTCAGCCTCATCAATAAATCTGAAGGAAGGTGAGATTTCAGAGCATTACTCGGCAGTGCTGCTTCCCTGAATCTTTGTTCAGTGTGTCAACTCTCATTTGGAGTTGCTGAATTTTAGTATCTTCCTCTCAGGTACAGGTAAGAGACATGATTATACATCCATATAATGGGGTGCCTGTATCAGCTCTTGACATCACAGGAGTGCTTAAAGCTTTAATGCTTCCATAAGCATTTACTTTGAATGACTTTTACCTGAAGGGCAAACAGAGATCTACCTCCAGTCCTAGCTCCCTCACCATCAGCCTGTCTCCTCACTAAAGAGATAACTCAGGACAGTATTTTGTATTCCCTTGGGATCCTCTTAAACACTGGTGACCTCTTCCTTGGAGCCCAGCTAAAGCATCTCAGTGGTTGACACATGAGCACAATACAGTCCAGGCTCTGAAGCTAGCACTCCCTCAGATGAGACCAGAATATTTCCCATGGTCCCTACCACACTGCATTTTCCCCTCTGTGCCCATAGTCTGATGTAGTTGCAGAAATGATTCTGGGGACACACTGTGAGCTGCACTGTAACGTCAAAGCAAAGCCCAGATATAAGTTCATCTGTGCTTCTGAGATTAAGATCCAAGTTCTTTTTTTATTGTTACAAAACCCAAGAGCACTGTCAAACAAATCCTGCTATGTATGATATCAATATTTTCACTGACAATAATGTTACAGAGGCACAACAGATAACGAAATGCCCAACTTCCCCTTAAGTGTTGATTGCCATTTATTTATTCTGGATATGCCAGTATACTTGGAATAACTTGGTTTTTCTGGTTGCCTGACAGACAATAAAACCCTCACCACTTTATTTTTTTTTTTTTTTTTAATACTTAAAAATAATTTGTAATCAAAACCTGCAGAAAGCAAAATAGCCCTCACAGCTATTAGGAGATCTGTGCATATGCAAAGGTTGAAAAATAAATGTTTTCAAAGTGCCTACTATGGCCCAGGTGTGGGCTGAGAGAAGGGGTAGGATCTGGACCAAATTTAAGTTTTCCTGCTTCCTCCCAGGGGAAATATCTGTCAGGGACTCACACGTGTGTGTAGTAACGTAGTGCTCACTCACATACCCCTGTTTGTCAAAGCTGCAGCAAGGTGGCAGGGCAGATGTCATCTCTGCAGTTATTCCAAGGTACAGAGATTAACAACCACACCTTGAAATACCATTTTCTCATGAGCCCGGCAGCCAGTCAGGATCCTGGAGCATGTGTGGTCAGCATGCAACTCTGATTTATGAGCGAGGGCTGCATTTCGATCACAGATGCCTGCCTGGTTTCAACAGCACACTCTCGCTGCCGTTCAAGTGAAAGATGACTGCTATGTTATACTGCTGGTAACCAGGAAAACTGTGATAGAAGGTGAAGTGACCAAGAGACAGAAGTTATTCTCCATTGCAAAATCCTGTCTGGCAGGCTCGTGGGATGCTACTGTCTACTGGAGATCCAATTCCAACATCCTACTGGGGCAGGAGCCAGTACTGAGGTCTCTTTGGGAAGCAGAGGGCAAAGCAAACAGGCAGCCTGGCAGCCTTTCCTCAATGAGTACAAGGAAGCAGGTTGTAGAGATGTTTTTTTTAACAAAGAGACAGTGAGAGATCTGAGACAGGAAAGCCAATTTTTGCAAACCAGTACAGTGTGTCCTAAAAAGCAGTAAACATCATTAAGATGATTTAATGATTTTGTATGTGTACATGCTACCTTCCTTCTAGCCAGACTGTAACCGTGTGGCTCCCATGTTCCTACAAGAAATTGGACACTACTTTGTCCTTTGCATCCATCCTTCTCATGTTTATTTTCCTTCAGCTTCCAGCCAGTGTGCACTTTTTTCCCCCCTCCCTCTAAAGAAGTCTCTATAAGAGCTTTCTGGCTCTACAGCAACAAGCATAGAAGTATGAGATGGTCTCAGAGTAGAGATATGAGGTCCCACAGAATGCTCCAACTCTAGCAAAGTTATAAACAGTTATCCTGCTAAAGATGTTCCCAAAGAGTTGCTCAGCATGATATCACAAGGCTGAAAGCCAAGGGTGAGATAATACAGTAATTACTTTACCAAGACAATAGCTGAGCCAAATGCAGAGTGCAAAGCAAAACTCTTAAAATTAAAACTGCTGATAGAACATCAGAGGGTTCTGATCATGATGTGAAAATGTGTTTGCCCATTGCCTCACTACACTTCCATCATGATGACCCTCTTCTCATCAGGGGGGCAGGTTTACTAAAGGAGAGCCACTTCAGCACCAGGGAGGGGAAGAAAAACTGGTTCAACTCTCACCCCCATGTAAGTCTTTGGGTACTAAGCACTGATGCCCTTGGGACAGCAGGAAAGTGGTACCTGGATTGTGTCTTAGGGCTGATGGTGTTGTGCTTTTTGCAAGGTTTGTTTTGGTTTTCCCTCTTCCTCATATTTCTACAGGTGTGTTGGAGAGTCACCACTTTGTAGTGGGTTTGGGTGGGCCCTGCAATGGGCAGGAGGATCATTCCATGATCTTGTGTACAGAGTTCATGTCCTTATGAGGTGAAGATTATCATCCTCTGGTTATATAATCTCAAGTAAATAGAATTGTGCCAACTGATAGCAACTGCAGATCTGACCCAAGGTTTACACCTAACCTTAGTGTTTGGAAAAGTTTGGGCTAGATGGACTTTTCTGGATTTTTAATTCTTCTCCAGCAGTTAATGGCCAATCTGCTGTGTGGTCTATATTCTTAAGTGTTACAGTATGAAATATCAGATAGGAAGAGAAAATACAAATTAACTTATGGACCTGCACGGAGCTTTTTTCAAATGTGGGATTCACTTCAGTTGGGCATGAAGGAATTTGTAATTTCATTGAAACTACCAAACTATATATTCCCTTGTCTGAGTCCTCTGCAAAACATGAACCTCTAGATGTGCTTCAGCCATACACACTCTTTGTCCTTGGTTCTTGCAGCTTCTTTCCTGGATCATTCTCCCAGAAGGGTCAGGTTGAAAAGTCTGGATTCAACCTCTGTTGTTAGCCTGGGTTGTGGGAGTGGGCGGAGCCCCAGCTGCTTTGCCCTGGAGAGGGCCAAGCTGAGGAGTTAAGAAAGAATTTCGCAACTTCACTCAGAGCACTTAAGACAAAAGACCTTTTAGTTACGGCGACCTGTCCGGAGACTTACAAGCCCCCTCGGGATTTTATGTAGATTTGTTACAATTGATTGGTTCTGTACCCTTTTCCTCCCACCCTGGTGTCCCATAAAAACCCCTGGGTTTCCTCTGGTCGGCAGAGGTTCCTCGTCCCTGGACCCTTTCGCTGGTACCCTCTCAATAAAGTACCACCTGCGGAAATTCCATACGAGACCTCTCTCTCTCTCGCCACGGCCGGCTAAAAGAGGGGCAACTCACAAGGGCATGAGCTAAGAGCACTGAGCTGAAGTCACTGAGAGCTGAAATCACTGAGCTGAAAAATCACTGCTCTGCCCGATGCTGAGAAGCCCCTCTGTCCAGCTGAGGAGCGCCCTGACCCCCCAAGGAGCTGTTTCTAGCGAGACATCCTTTGGGGTGGCTGTGGCTCTCTGGGTCCCAAGCGGCGGACCCCATCCACCAGCTGAAATACTGAGGTGTGACACCATCCCTGTGCTTCTGGACTGGGATTTGAGACATTGATCCTGGAGGTGGGAAGCACAGGTTTGAGGCTGTAGGTTCCCACCCACACGCCAGCATGCCCAAGCTCCCCACTGACAGACTGGGGGAAGCAGAGGGATGCACACAGATTCCAGTCTCCTTTGGAATCTCTGTGCTAGCAAGTTTTGGGACTGACCAAACAGGTGAGGGGACATCAGCAATGGTGCTTTAGGGTCTCACCTCTGGCACAGGAACTTTGTCCCAACATCAGGCCTGTGCCCATCTCCACAGTATGTTTCTTCATTCTCCATTTTCTCCTCTTCCATGAGCCATTCTGTGCAATATTTAATCCAAGTTCCTTAGAAAAGAAGAGTGAAACAAGAGAAGCCTCAGAGGGTGTCAAATGGTTGGAAGATGGATGTTCACACTGTTTTTGTATGTATCCCCTGGTTTTCTATATTTTTTCTGTCTTTTACTAGAGGACAGTTACATTCTCCTGCTGCTCCCTCTGCTCCAGTGCTGAACTGCTTCTCATCAAGGCTCTGCAGATCTAGACTGGTTTTGCTTAGGGCATCATCACTCAAAAATCCTCAGTGGCTGATGAAACATTTCCAGGTATAATGTTACTTGCTGTTCGAGTTTTAGCACTCAAATGCCCAGCAATGTGGGAAGAATTTTTAAAAAAGCAACAATTGAACATGTTTCTCTGTTTGCTTTGAAGATGTTTTCACAAATGGGGTGTGGGAGTTATTTTGCTCAGACTGAGTGGGTGCAGGAAAATGGTGCCAAGAGCTGAATTTTGAAAGACATCTGAGAAAGACCAAAGGGGTCATTGGCCAAGTCAGCAAGGAAGAGCCAGCAGTCAGGAAAGTGTGAGTGGGAGAGAGTCTGGCCACATTTTGGCTGTGCGGGCTGAAGGCAATGCAGGCGTTTCATTGTGCTATGCAGGAAAGCAGGATCTGGATGTGACACGACTGCTGGGAGGAAAAGAAAATGAGGACTCAACCAAGCCAAGACACTGAATGCAGGTTTTAGAATAACAAGAGGAAAGAAGGGACAGGATCAGACTAAAGAAGGAAGGTGCTGCTTGCTTTTTCTCAGTGGGTAACCAAATCTTCCTTATGCCTTACACCTGTCCTACATACCTGTTATGGATTGGTACATGAAGGTGTTCATGGCAGTCTGGTTCCCAGTTCCCACCAAGCTTTGAAGCAACATGGATGCTCAGCTGTCACAAAGTGACCTTGGGACATCTCATCCAGTGTGTGTGTAAAAAACCCAGTCTCTTCAACTGTACCTTCAATGGATGTGCAATGCTCACTGGCACCAGTCTGGGACATAAGCTGAGAGCTGACTCAGGAGGGCGATTACCTCCTCCTGTATGACTTTACAGCATTCAGAAGCCACCAGCTGTCTCTTGAGAGACTCGCATCCACCTAACCAAGTGTGGTGGGAAGACAGAATGGGGAAGATCACTGGGCAAATTATCTACTTGCAGAAATTGATCAATATGACACACTGTGGGTAGAAACATCTCTGAAACAAGCTCTCACTGTTTCGATGAATCAGAGGAAAATTCAGAACAAAACAACACAGCAGAGACAAGGCTGGGATTTTTTTTTTTAACAGTGTTTATAATGCAGAAATATCCAGTAGTTCTAGGGGCCTCATCTCAAACTGAACTGCATACAGAAATTCATACAGTTATCCTATAGTTTATAAAGTACAAGGCAGACACTCAAGGAGAAGAGTGGGATTTGTAAATGGTCTTGAAAGTTATAAAGCAGAGCTTCCCCTGTTTCAGAGGGACACATGTCCTTGGGTGACACAAGTGTTTTGTGAGGATTCTGTCCCAAGTGATTTCTGCAAAGACATTCATAAGTTAGTTACATGAGAAGTTGGGTTTAGTCTTCCCCAGCTCTTCCATTCCCATTAAGGGCCTTATCCTCTATAGTCTAAACAAATCTTGCCCATGCACTGTCAGTCACAACCTTCTTGAAGATCAAAGATTTTTTGGTCTTGAAGACCAAAAATCTGCACAGGCTGGCAGAACCTTAGAAAAAGAAAAAGAATAGGCCAAGCTTGCAAAATTCTCGCAAGTCCTCAGGCCATCCAGGGCCTTTACAGCAAGACATTTGTGCCAAAGCAGCGCCTTGTATTTTCAAAACATTGGAGGCCTGGTAGAAAGCCAATCCATGCGAATGTTTTATGAGGAGTATTGCACTGGTAAAACGCACAGATGTGATGTAAATTTAAAATTGGACCTTGCTTGGAGTCTGTGCAACATCACTGCTGCCATCTGATCAGGTCTGATGTGAGAGCAGGGCTTCTTCACTATGGTCTCCACCATTCCCTTTATCTGATAAATAGCTTTCTCCAAGCATTGCTCAGCCTGTGAAGTGGGGCTGCAGTGAATGCACAGCATGTTTGCATGTTTTGCCTCTTGGTCAGGTGAAAGGGCCATGGGAAAGTGTTTTGTGCCCAGTAATCTGGAACCTTGCTGGAGTGGTGGTCCTGAATTGCATCCTGAGCCCTCTGCTAATATCTGTCCTCTCCATGCACAGGCAATTTCGGCATTTCAGCTTTCTCACCATTCCCAATAAAAGCCTTGTTTCTGAGGCTGAGAGCCTATTTTGGTAGGCAACATAGATACAGACTGTACCTGTCAGCTCATCCAAACTCTGTCCTGGCCTGCTTAATGGCTATAGTGGTAGATGAAGATACACTCTGGCTCCAGAGAGGAGAACCTTGATCCTTTGTACATCAGCTAATGTGCTTCTGGAATAAGGGATCTATATGTAATAAGTGGGTAATAAGAACTAGCTCTGCACAGGAACAAACTTTCTCCACAAAGTGGGGAAATTCATTCTTTAACACGGAAGTGGCCTCCAATGAACTTCAGTGTGTATGACCAAAACTAAAATTGAGGGTTTTCTCTAGCTTGTACCACAGAGTTTTAAAGGAAGTGCTGCCTTGCTCAGATGAACTCTCTGTGTTTGAATAGTCTTGTAGAATTTCATCAGAGTGGCAGTAACAAATGGGCTGGTTTCTGGCACCAAGGACTAAGTTTGTGAGAGGGCATTTCAGAGGTTGTCCAGCTATTTAAATATCTGCACAGAAGGAAGCTCACGACAATGTTTCCTCAAAATTTCAGTACTTCCTTCATCCATACTGGTGCCCCATTCCTCTGGAGAGGTTACAAAAGAGGCAGAGTCAGGTTTTCACTTCAGGCTCATCTAAAGGGTAAGAGCCAAGACCAAGTGCCTGCTGCAAATTTTGGATATGCAGTTAGTACAACTTGCCATGCATCCAGCATCCTGCAGAGGAGATTTTGCAGACACACGTGAGGAAATAAAAGAGAATGGATTAAAGCTTACAGTGTGAATGAACAGGATTCAGGGTTGAGCGATTTTAGCAGTAGAAGCTGCAAAAGGAAACATTCCTTATGCCGTTCTGTTCCTTCCTGCCTACTGATCATATTCATTTGGGGCTGGCTCAGTAAATAAAAGCTGTGAAGCCTGAGTCCAATGTTGCCTGAGGTGTCTGCAGCTCCCTGTCACACTGACACTTAACAGCCATCTCTGGTTGTAGTCTCACTTCTCTCAAGTAAGCATAAATTTCAGAAAGTCACCATTAATCTGCCTCTGGCCTCTCCCTGTCCCAGTCCCACACCCTCTTCTTCATCAGGCTGTCAGGAGCAAGCAAACATAGGATGGGGGGTTGGGAAGTAGCAACTTATAAAATAAAGGTATGGAACCACTGTTGTGTAGTATTTAATCTTTTTTATTTTCTCTTTAATTGAAGCCTAAATGATGCTGGGTTTTGCTTGGGGAGGTAGTTAAAACATCCATAACTTTCAACAAACATGACGCCCAGCCGGAAAGGCTCAGGGCTTCCAAGCAAGGAAGGTTTGGTGTCAGTATTTGTTGAATCATCATTAGGAACTAAAGGTGTCTTCTCTGCAATACATTAAGCAAGCCAGTATTAGTGCTACACTGCTCTTTCAGCATCAGAAAGCAGAAATGGAAAGGTATTAAATTATATGGTCTGGCAGAGGAAAGCTGACAAGCAGCAGCTTTGTGAGGGATGTGCAATGACTGGATCTGTAAAGAGAGCAAACACAAAATCAGCCTAAAGACATGTGCCAGAGCATGCACACATGGGCAAGTAGAGCTGCTTGGGACACCCCTGAGGGCTGTCAGATGTAGCACAGGACTTGGACGCCTGTCCCTTTTTGGAGCAGTAGCTACAGACGAGATGGGGATGCCCTAGACCATCTCAAATGGGTTTGGAATCGAAGGAATCCTTGACCTCCAGCAATTAGAATGGGATCCTCCATACCAAGATTGGAAATAAACAGCCATACAGTAGAGGCTTGAGGTGTCATCCTAAATGTTATAGAATCATAGAATGTCTTGAGTTGGAAGGAACCCACAAGGATCACGAATTCCATCCCCTGGCTCTGCGTAGGACAACCCCAAAAGTCACACCACATGCCTGAAAATGTTGTTGAAACACTTGTGGAACTCTGGCAGGCTCAATGCCATGACTGAGGATCCTGTCCCAGTACCTGACGATCCTCTGGTTGAAGACACTTTTCTTTATATACAACACAAACTTCCCCTGACATAATGTCATAAAGATGTTTATGTCCTAATCCATAATCTTTCTCTGATATTTGTACAGGCACTCACTTCTTTTGCCAAGAAAGACTGGAATATCCTCTGGAGTAAAACACATTGTGTAATTGGTGTAAATGAAATTCAAAGTGTTTGAATTTTGCATAATTCTGGAATATTGATGTAGCTGCACATATTTGGCACGCAGTTGCTTCTTAAGGATATAAAGCAAACACGTGTTTGTCTACCACAGCCTCTGTGCTTACCCAGCACTGAATCTGACAGCACAGCCAGACACTCTGCTGGACTACTTCATTTCTGAATGGATGGCAGAGGACAGCCATACTTAATCTGCTCTGCGATGTGAGATGTGATACATACTGGTCTGCAGGCTCTGAGCCTGACTACAGCATATTTCTCCAGTGCAGCCTGAAAACTCAGATTTCCTTGGTGAAGATAAATGGTGAAGATAAAGAGGGATTCTCACTTTGATTTCAGAATTTCAAAATAAAATCAGAGCAGGGACCTAGATCCAGGAGTATGAAAGCATTGCCATCTTTAAACTGTGCCTGTACCAACTTTTTAAGATTGTCACCTGCACTGTGCCTGAACCCCACTGGATCAACCCTATTCCCATCTGCCAGCTATGGGCACTGCCAGGCTGCAAAACAGGCCAGGTCTCACACCCTTCTTTTCACCCACAGGAGGAGCTGTGCTGTCTAATGGCTTAGAAAATCTAATTTTTCATTTTCTGGTATAATTCCTGACCCACTGAATGACATTTGCTGAGCTATACAGGCACTCCAGAACTCATTCTCTTGCTATAAAAAATCAGATTTTTTATATATAAGGTATTTTTTATATATAAGATCTTTTATATATAAGATACATATTTATATATATATAAAAGATATCGTAATAGCTATCGTGTACATCTGAAGAGGGAAAGCTGAAGCTTCTGCTGCAACACAGACTTGTGCTCAGAATATTGCTTGATACATTCATTTTAGGACACATTTCTGTGCGCTAGAAACTCAAATCAGCACATCCTGTTCTGTAGTCCCCAGTCCTGGCTATGAAAACGACAAATCTTCATCTTGTAAAATCTACTCTTGCAAAAAGAGTACAGCCAAAAGGAAGAGCTGTTTGATTAAACAGTCCCTGTCTCAAGCACCAAATATATCACACATGCAAGCAGCCCCTGAGTCCAGACCTTGGGGGCCAGTTGCCCAGATGCCTTTGAGGATCTGGGCCTAAGGGCTCATTCCAACCAGCTGAAGTCAATGGGACCGTCCCTATATTTAAGTTTTTGCTGGATGACAGCCAGAGGCTCAGCATCTTGCAGAACTGGCTCTCATGATGCTGCATTCCTTAATAGCTGGGAAAGAGAGCAAAGCAATGTATAGCAGAAAGTGTCCATCCATATTAGTGGGTATTAGTAACCACTTGTAAAGGCCTAATCTATGTAAAAATGTTTTCTCCCCACCATCAGCGAAGGCAGGGCTTTCCCACGGCTGACGTGCCCTGGGCAAACAGGAGAGCTGAAACAAAGGGCTGGATAATTAGCTGGGAGGGCCGGCGTTCTGCGCCGCGCAGGTCAGCTGTCCTGCGCACAGCCATGGGCCTTCCTGGAGCCACCTGCAAAACAGACCTGCCTTTAAAAGGGCACAGGGGGAGGGGTCTAGCTGGGCCTTTTTAATTTTAAACAGTGATGCCTGTGGCTTTACGGCTTCATGCAAAGGCAGGCAGAGAAACTGAAGTATGAAAGGAGCCTTATTAAAACACGCCATACATTATGTATGAACTTGAACTCTTCCTGACCTCCGTAGTCCTGGATCTGTCCCAATCCATAAACAGCTTGGTCCAAATTTTATGCTGCTGCAGTAATTAGAATAAAATCACAAGCTGCTTTTTTTCAAGGCAGCATACCCAGTTAAGAAAACTCAGGGTGCACTTTTTGCAGACGCCTGTCTGAGAAAGGTACCTAGCTGAGCACCACAGCTGGATGTTAGCAGTTGTCTGTAGCTACAGGGCCACTGTAAACCAAAGTACAGTCCCCTTCCAAGCAAGGTGTTAAATTTTTTTCATTGCCACTCACTAGAAAAATTACATTCAGGATGAGAAATGTATAATTGCAGTTAGAGCTGGCTGAGGTATTCAGCATGAATGCATGATCTGGTACATTAAGCTCTTTCTGGAACCATGGATTCTTTAATCTGATCTCGATTATTGTAAAATGCTCATATTCTCATATTTAACATTGTGGGGTTGGATTGGGTTGGTTCTTTTGCTGAATATATGAGCAGACTGAGCCACAAGGTTGTTTGCCTGCTCGTCAGCTCAGCTCTTTGCTTCTCTGGGCACTGGCCGGGTCGCCCAGCCCACAAACTGTTGCTTTTCTTCCCTTCCCCTCAGCCTTATGTGTTTCACTCTGAAATGTTATTCTGATTTCAGTGCAAAGTATCTTCATTATTATGCAAATAGACATTTGATGGAAGGGAGGAACCTTCTGGCTTCTCCTTGGAGTTGCTCAGAGCCCTCCAGAGTCACTGATGCCAAATTCCTGGACATCCCTTCTGCAGGCAAGAAAGTTGTTGTGAGCATGCTAAATGCAAGACTTTGCCTTTCCCCCACCAGCACTGTGTTGTGGACTCTCTGATGAGTCCCTTAAGCCATAAATACTTCTCTGAAGGGCAAATGTTTGCTGGATATTGGCCTCAGAAAGCTAAAAGAGGAGGCTGGGTGAACTGGGATGGATTTCAGCAGTGGTTTGCAAAACCTTCCCAGTGAGCCCCAGGCCAGCCAGCAAAGCCATGCCATGAGTGCAGAAACAGTTTCTGCCCCAGACCTTGTCCCCAGATGAGAAGCTGTGACTACAAAGTGAAAGAGAAATACTCACTTACTGACTTGTTACCCGGAGACAAAGAGAGGAAGCCTCCAAGAGAACTCTGAAAATTCAATTAAATTGGAGGCATCTTTCACACAGAAATACTTTGAATGCAAATTAAGGCTCTTTGGCAAGTTCTAAACTTCTGAGATATTGATTGATTCTTTAATATTTTTTAGCAAATTAATAACATTTCAGCGGTGAAGCGTAAAAGGTAATTTTCAAGTTTGTGTGTTATGAAGTGGAGCCTGCAAAAACAAAATATAAAGTGTCTCTGGAAATGACTATCACAACTGTGATAATTGCTAGCAGTGGCTGTAATTCCCAGTAGCTGGCTGTACTCAGCTTTACATGAAATTGATTTGACTTTGCATTTACTTTTGACCAGGGCTCAGGTGATTTAAATCCAGGTTCAAATTAAATACGGTTTCCCCAGTTAAGATGAAGCAATGTATCAAATGCCTATGGGAAAAGAACAGAAGGGAGTTGGAAAGCACTTTGTTCAAACTTTTAATTATTTTACCTCATTCACAGTCTGAGTGGCACAAGGATATGTTTTTATTTGATCAAACTTTCAGCGCATTACCCTTTTTCTGCTACAGCAAGCACACTGCTTACACAGCATGGAGGTTTTTTCCCCTGGTATTCACAGATGTGAGCTCTGATCCTCATGCTTCAGAGCTAGAAGCTGAAACCAAAAGAAAAAGAAAATCCCCGAGTACTCATCCCTTTGCCTGAAGAGCCAGACCCTGAAGCATCATGGCAGCTCTCAGCCTCTACCTCAACATCATTGCAGGCTTGCTTCAAAGTGCTTGCCTGGTGGAAACCATTATTCCTCACCTCCAGCTGCTGAGTTTCCACTGAGAAAAACAACTAAGTTTTGCTTGCACATTTCCTGTGATTCATTCAGCTCTGTGTAAGGCCCATGAACACATCAGGTTTGTATTTTGGGAGGTCTCCTTGAAACCTCGATGGCCCTGCTGAACAACCTGCAGTGCTCGTTGGCCTTTCAGCTTCATGGAAGTCTCTTAAAGGCTCAAGGCAGGGGCTGTCCCACCCTGCCTGTGGCTTCAGGGGGGAGCTCAAGGGCAAGACACGGCTCCTCCTCGTGTCTCCATCGGGCTGAAGCTGTTCTGAGACCTGCCATCTTCTGGCACAGTTTGGGAAATTGCCTTTAGGAGGTACAAGACGAGCAAGGACACAGAAGTGAGCTCTAAGCAGGCAAGAGACAGACAGCACCCCAAAGGAAGTGTGTCTGCACCCACCCTGCCTCCCTTACCTGGGAAAGGAGACAGGCAAGCAGCTCCTCTGGTCCCTGCTCCCTGTGAGGAGGGCAATGCTGAGGGATGGTGAGAAGGTCAAAGAGAGCCACCCCACCACAGGCATCCTCTACTCCTCTGCATCTGGCAACAAAGATGGGGGACACACCACTTTCCAACACTGCCTCTGTCAGAGGGACTTGTCAATGTGGCTCTTTCCTTGCCACTGGTAAAATTGCACACTGACCTCACAGCATCATCCTTTTCTGACACAGGGAAGGGTGGTGTTTCACTCTGGCTAAGCTGGACCTCAATGCCAACCTCCCTGAGCTTTACTCACTTGTGCATAAAGCAGGAATGAAACAAGAGCTAGGCAGAAGATAATATACCCAGGCCCTCCATGAGTAGGAAGCATCCTGATCATCAGAACTGATTTTGGAGAGATCATTTAACTTTATCCCCCTCAGCCCTCTGAAGCTGGAGAACAGAGCCAAACACCCAGAGAGAGAAAAGATGATAAAAGAATTTTTCTTTCTAAGGGGAGGAGGGGCCATTTCCAGAGTCATAGAAAGAGGATCAAAAAGAGCTACACAAAGCAGAGGGGCAGGCTCTTTACATCCAGAGGAATGACTTGTGAGCCAGCAAAATACCTTAATAACAAACTTCTAAGCCCCATACATATGTTAATTATATCCCACCAAAGTATTAATGCATCAGCATGTCTTGTCAATGCATTAGAAAGTGGAGATTTCTTCGATTTTGGGGAATCTGAGATAAACTGAGTAAAGAAAAACTGAGCAGCTGTGCCAAGGGGACTCAGTAGGTGTCCTAGATGTGGTGGCAAAACGATCTGTGCAAAAGACAGAGCCACTAGTGCCACTTTCCCTCAGCCAGGAGAGCGCTGGTGAGAAGCTGTGTGCAAAATCTGCTCAGCTTGTAACTGCACGTCTCCTGTGTGCACATGCAGCCAGTCCATGAGGATGTCAGCCCTGCAATCAGTATGGTTTTCATCAACAGGAACAAAAACATGTGAACAGCTACTGGAAAGCGGCCAAAACTTTCCCCCATCACATTTTTCACAGTCATTTTGAATATGACCTCAAGAAGACCTGTTTGTTTTGCCATAAAAGGCAAAGGGTCTAATCCTAGGCAGTTTTGTGCTGATGCTTCTAGTTTTTGCAGGCATAAAAGCTTCTGCTTGAAGGCATTAGTAGAAAAAGGGAGTCAAAGTTGGTTGTGTCCTGGTTCTTCACAGGATAAAGAGAAAATCACACATAGACCCAAGAAAGAGGTGTGGTACTTAACACATCAGCACTTGCTAATAAGTGCAACCAAGGCTTAGATATTAGAAACGTGTTTGTGAGAGAGCATATCTGGTGACAAGAGAAACAGTGTAATTTATTAGCGGTGATTGGCACAAGTGACTGCTTTTTGCCACTGAAGGAATTACGAAATTACTCCAGTTACAGTTCTTGCCACTTGATGCATGGAATAAGCTTGGAAACTCCCTCCCAGTCATGATGCTTAATAGCTAACACCCAGTTCAGGACCACTTAAATTCATTACACTGCATCTACAGGCCTTGTCCTGCAGTCAAGAGGGACTAGTCCTCAAAGGACTTCAAAGCCTCTAAGCTTGCAAGTGAAGATCCATAACATGCATTTTTTGCCAGCTCCATCCCTTAATTGTTGGTTGTCCTGAAGAACTTTGCTTCACTTGGGCATGTGAGGGTTTTTTCCCCCCCCTTTTCCACTCTTTTATTCCTTTTCAAAATGCAAGCTCCTTGGAATTTACATCTAACAGAAGATGCATCTGTGAATTTCTAAGAGAGGAATAAGTAAAGCCTAAGGTTCAGTGCCAAGAAAGAAGTCCCTCCCCTAAAGGGAAGTTCATCAATATTGCAAAACTCAAATTCGTGAAAATATCAGAGGCTCCATCAGAAAAATGTTTACCTGCCCTTGATGCTGGAATAAATATGAACTAACTACAGATTACCTACACAACAGGATAAAGTAAATTCTACTCTATATTCACACAGTAGTCTTGCACATGAGCTGGTCAAGTCAAAGATCTTCTGAGTTAGAATCATTTGAAAAACTGTTCTTACGGTGTTGAGCAACATGTGAAGATGAGCACCAAAAAAGCAAAAGCAGCCTTGTAGACGGTTGTTTAAAGCCTTCAAAGGGAGAAAGTGCAAGAGGGGGAGGCCAGTATCTGAGGGTTGGTGTTGGAAAGCAGTCGCACATGCTGGATCCATTGTCCAGGAAAAGTTCATTCTTGTGAACGTATTTTCTCCTTTTGGTGCCAAGACCAAGCAAAGCTGGAGTTACTGGTTGCAGAAGTTCCAGTAGACCTTGATGGAGGCTTGTTTCAACTGGTGCACTCTCCTTTTTGAAAGACGTTCCACTTGTTTGCTTTCACTGATTGCTATTTGGTTGGGCTGGTCCTGTTTATCCATCACAGGTACTCGTTCTTTCAATGATCCCTGCTATTCTTAAGTTTCTCAAGGGATACTTTGTTTTTACCTGGACTGAATGGCAACACACAAAACCTGTCATCAAAGGTACTTAAATAGACGGAAAAACAGTGACAAAATTGGAAACAGTGTTGCTATGCTGAAAACCTAATGTACATTCTTGTAGTACTCTTTAAGAAATGTTTCTGTTTGGGTAATAACGTATGCAGAAAATTAACTTATGCAGGATTACGCTGGACAGAAAGTATCCTGCTCTTTTACTTTTTATTATAGCATATGCAAGTTTAATTTTTGAGGTCTTTGGAGTGATAAAATTTCTGAAATACTCTATTTATCTTTATTTAACTCTTGAAGGGGCAAATGGAATGACCGGGTTAAAACTGCATCAGTTGCCCTGACCTTCAGTTGAGGGAAACAGGGCACTGCTGCTATAGGGCTTTACTATGAGGAATAAAAGCAGTTTAATACAAATTATGTCCATCAATTAAGAAAAGCAGGTCAACAGTAACAGTGTGATATTTTGGAGTTTCCAAAGGTAGCTGAATAAGGGTAACTCCATAAGTATACTACATGCTTGCAATTCCATAGAACTTCGAATCACTATACACTTCCTAACCAAGAAGCTACAGTGTTAGAAAGCCTGCAAGATACACATAAAGAGGAGAAATCCCAGCAATATCTCAAAATATAGTGGAAGATAACTGGAGACTGATTGTTAAGTAGTGCTTTCTTTAAAAAGTCTTGCAGATGTGTAGAATACATGCCCTTCAGTGGGATTTAAAGATGTTGGTCTATTAATCTCGAGTACAAGGAGGAACTTGTCACTGTTTAAAAGACTGTGCTTAAGGAAGAAAAATGCAATAACGTAGAAATGCTGTACACTTATAGACACAGCATAACCAGATCCAGGTCTGGAAGGTGCAGGTGGGAAAACCTGTATTTGAAATAAATAATGATTAATTTTGAGAGATACCAGTCACTGAAAACACTCACTGAGGCTTCTGATGGAAAATCCATTAGTTGTTAATTCCTTTGAAGCCAACACCAGTATTTCAAACAAGACATCCTCCAGGCTATGCATGGATTCTGGACCTGCAGCAGATGCTAACTGAGAAGCAGGTGCTAAGCAGGTCATCTAAGCAATGGAACAATTGTCTTCTGATCTCAAAACATAATGAGCTTGACATGTTGAAGCTCTGTGTTCCAGAGATGCCCTCACCACTGTACGGGTGTATGTGGCTCATCTACATCCTGCTCCTCCACCTCCTTCCCCTAAACTAGTTTTAGATTGGCTATTACATTTGCACAAATTTTCCTGGCCCTTGCCCTTGCTTTTCACTCTTCTCCACCCTAACTTTTGGTCAAACTCCAGAAACATTTGTCATATATATTCTAAATATTTTGGTTCTTTGATCTTTGCAATGATTTGTCAGTTTAATGGTTAATTGGTGCAGGAACTTCTAGGGTGGGGAAAAAATCTGTTGCTGATATAATTTTATCTTAAAAGACACCTTGTGCCCTATGTCAGACACAAGGGTGAGATGACTTACTCACCATAAGTGCCTGTTTACCAACACTGAGTCTAAAAGGCTCCTGGAGGGAGCTGTGACCAATCCTCTCGATGTACCCACAGTCCATCCATGGGTTGTCATTATGCCCTTCCACCTACCTAACGTTTGTTGGACTTGCTGGACCCTCATACGCAAAGCAGCATAAAGAGTTTGCCTGAAGAATGGGCTTTGGGAAGGAGTTTTGGGACCTTTCTCTCATGCTGTCACTGATATATTCAGGGCCTAGTGGGTTATAATCTCTTTGTGCCTAATTTTACCAAATATCAACGGTTCCCTGGTATGTAAATTGCTCTGAGTGCAAAACACACTATTATGGAACCAAATCTGTTTGCGGATCTTGTTCATTAGGGATGTGCTTTGATGAAGTCAGTTACAGCTCCTTGGCCCTCTTAATTGAATTTCTCTTTTTCCATCTCTTATTCAACTAATGTCTCAGCTGGCTTGCTTGCATGAGTCAGAGCCGGCGATAACGTCATGAAAATATCAAGGTTCCCACTGCGGGGTTTTGTGTGTGGATGAGGTGTCCAGCTCCAGGCCATGCACTTTCAGGCACAAATTGCCACCCTCAAGGAACTTTACCCAATGACATAACTGATCAAACACTTACTCTCCAAAAATCTTCTCCTGGAAAGAGAAAACCTGCTGAGAATTTTGTAGTTGTACTCAGGGCAAAAGTCCATCACATTAAAGGCTGCTTTTCTGTCTTTCATCAAACTCTCCATTGCTTCATCTGACTCCTTGACCTTTGCATTGGGGTGAAACTGGCCCTGTCTCTCCCAGCTCTGGAGTCTGGGGCTGGCCTGGCTGGTTACTGAGCTGTGGCAGTAGCTTGGACAATGTGAAAAAACCATGCAGGGATTTTGGCTGTGCTCCAGCACATGTGCAAACTGCAACTCCAAAGGCACAACTGGGACAACTCTGTGGGGGTGGAGTCCCATGCATGAAGCGAATGGCATATCCTGATGTTCATGTCATTCTCACCATCAACCTGAAGACCCCATTCCAAAACATAAATAGATTTTTTGGGTTTTTTTCCTCAGGAAACAGCTACCACAAATGTATTTTTCTGCTTTCAGCTGTTCTGGCTGAAGTCAACCCTATACATCTAGAAATCAGCAGAGAATAGACACATAGAATCGAAAATCCTAACAGTTAAATTTGGACCATTGTATAAATAACTGTAAACAGGGATATATAAAGCAAACATCACAGAAGCGATGCCCAGACAGCCTGATGATAGACAGGAACCCAGTAACCCCTTGCTACAGCTGCACTAGTTTATAGATCACAGTTACTCTAACCAAAGAGGGCATTCTACTATATTACATTACAGTATATTATATTATATTATATTATATTATATTATATTATATTATATTATATTATATTATATTATATTATATTATATTATATTAATTCTGCTAGGGGTTGTTTGGATACTTAAAAGAAGAACAAAGTCTTGCAAAAGCCTCAGTCCCTTGCAGAGGGAGCCATATGAAAATCACCTGATAAATAACAGTTGATGAGAGCAATTGCTCAGCCCACACGCTGCCTTGCACAGAAATGAGCAAAGACTTCAAGAAATCAGGAGAGTGCCTCAGAAAAAGCTGCAGGAAGGATGGAGGAGTCAGGGAAATGGTGTACAGAGGCTGGAAACTTTTGCCAAGAATTGCTGTGCAACTGCTTGTCTGAGTCAAGTGGGTTTTCTTTGAATATTTGCAGCATCAGAGCCTGGGCTGGTAACTTGAATATTAATGTAGTACACCAGCACCTTCTAAATGAGTGCCTGAAAGTTCCCAGGGCTGTTTCTGCATGTGATCCTTCGCCTTCCCAGCCATCCCCACTGTCGTACCAGGTCTTTTTAAGTGAGAGGGAGAGGCTCATCTGGAAAACTGCTGCATATTTATAATACAACCATCTATTACACCAGTTCAGGATGGAATTGAAAACACATGGTTCCCTGGGAGCAGCTGTTTCTTTTTTTAGGCCTCTTATGCCCTTCAGAAATGTCAAGATAGAGAAATGAAAATGTCAGGAAACTGCAATATGCTTACTCTAAAGGCCTCCCGTTGGTGACGTATTTATAAAGCTGTTGGAAATTTGATTCACACCGAGCACAGGGGACGAGATTTTTAAAGACCCCATTACCAGAGAAGTCTGCTAAAACCAATCCTCCTGATATGCATCTCAAGGGGAGCTTCTGCTGATTGGTCACAGATGCCCAAGCATCTCTGGAGAATGCTCCCACTCCTGCACTGGTGGCTTGAGGCCTCTTGCTCGCAGGGGTCTAGAGGAACATCCCCAGGCCTTTGCAGTTGTGTCCAGAGAGCCAGGCATCTGAGGCTTTACCATGGTGGTGATCTTCTGTAGTGGATGGTGAGGCTGGACCTGGATGGGATAGTTCAGTGGGACCCACATGCAGAAAGGGGTCTCTGTTCTGTTTAAAAGGCAATCAAAGTGATCAAACCAGTCACTTAGCAGGCTGTGCCCATGTTGTGCCAGCACTGGCACGGTGCTCTGGGACTGCATCAGTTCACTGGTTCGGTTCATCAGTTCACAAGTGAGCATGCAGGCACAGGGGACAGTTACAGGTGTCTCAAAAATCCTCCTTACATTTTGTTGAGGTTTAGCTGTAGTTCCCTCACAGCTTGTCACTTTTTAAAGGCCCAAATGCATTGGTGTGGTACCACACATGCGTATCAGGTCCCCCCGACTATGTGGGGCAAGCAGGAAAGTGACAACTAAACACCATTCAGACCCAGGGCTAAAAACCTTCTTACCTGCAGAACTGGCTGAGAGATCAATCTCATACTTGCAAAGAGCAGGGCTCTGAAAGCAGCTGACAGGAGCTGCCAGTGCAATAGGACTGTCTCCAGTACAAGGCGGACTAAATCTACAGAGATCTGCCTTTGCAACTGATTGCAAATATGACCTGCTGCTGCTTCAGATGAAAAGCCTTGGCTGTGCTCTAGCAGCAGTGATTCATGCTGGCCTGAACTGCATCCAAGGTCCCCTCTGGGGATGTCTTCCCAGTTCCCTTCCAACTTCATGGAGATCAGAACCCTCAAGTCATCAGTTTGGCAGCTTTAAAATTCCCAGGCAAGCCCCAGTGGAGGAAACATCCAAACTGGGATTATGGTGTCCTCCCAGTTTGAGGAGGACAGGAGCACACACCCAGGTGGCTCAGCTGGACTGTCCATGCCATGGGACAGCAGTAGCATTTCTGCTTCCTTACTCATGGCAAGAAGCACAGTCCAAGAGAGAGAAGAGGAAGAGGCTTCCAGAAGTATGCTGGAAGAGATGGCGGAAATACTTCAGTCAAGCTTCCCAGGGTTTTGAATAAATTAGACTTATCAATATTGTGGTTTGGTTGGGGTTTTGTCATTTTTGGCAAAAATTCCTGGCGGGGAGCACAGAGCTGTGACCATACTGTAATTCTTTCTATGGGCTGTATTAGAGGAAAAGGATGTGGGAGGTCTTGGAATAGAGAAAAGCTCAAGGAAACAGCTATGAGCTGTTTCTGAGCTCAAGTCTGGGATGTGGGGTGGAAAAATGATGAAGCGCGGATAGATTATAGAGGTCCAAAATGTTGGGCTACTTCCAGAATAGGGCTGAGGGGGAAGAAAAAGGAAGAGTCAAGGAGCTTGCCCCTTGAGCAAGAAGTTCAGCACTTCTGACATCCTGGTAGGATGGGCTCAGCAGGTTACCTTCTATCTGCAGCTCACACACACACACATGTGAGATAATTTATTTCTGTTTCAGTTCATCATGTTGAGGAAAATAGCCCTGAGACAGGCACTTTTCCCAGAGCAAGTGGATTTGAGTAGCTCATTTGCAGGTGAGAGTTGAGGCTGTATCTCCAGTGGGAATGCAGCCATGCAGGCTTCAATAAAGACCCTCTCCTAGAGAAAGAGGCAGAAAATACCGTTGTGGAGCACAGGGTATGAGACACTGGGCAGGGCACAAGCAGCCCCATGGGAGGGGACAACAGGTCTAGACAGCTTTGGTTCTGCCTCTAAACCCTGGTGTGCAGCTCCCACTGATCCTCAATGTTTTCATCCCTTCTGCATGCCCCTGCTAGCAGCAGGAAAGGCCAGGCTGGAAGTCCTATGGCAGAAGTGGGTAATAAACTGAACATCAATTTATGCAGAGCAGGGAGCAGAGAGAAAAAAAAAAATTATAGAAACGTGATATTGAAGATAATTTAAGGACAACTGCAGAGCAAAAGGGGATATCACAAAGTTCTGGAGAAGATTATGATAGGGAAAGATAGATGGTAGTGGCTGAGACTGTGGAGACTAATGTTAGAGATGAGGAGATGAGGAACAATAAAGAAAAGGCCATGGAGATAGGAATAGTCTGGAATCCAGTCAGCTCTTGGGCAAGCTCAGATTTGTATGGATCTATGTGGGTGCTGGATAACATATAAATTTGAATATGAGAAATGCAGTGACCAATGTCCCTCTGCTCTGTAGCCTTGGCAAAGGATGCAGCACCTCCTGTGCCTATCAGGTGGTTTGATTGAATCCCTCTCAGTTTGTGCTTCTGCTTGTTTGTTTCAGACAGATAAAACAGTCGTTCATCTCCCCACTGCAACTCCAGCCCCCACCAGCAATCCAAGTCAGATGTTGTGAAGCTTCACTGGCACAGATTTCTGAGCATAAGGATAAGAAATTTGGCCCGTGACTTGTGGATAGCATGGTTTGGAGTGGGGGAAAGGCGGGTTTTATTCTTCACTTTGCTGGTTTTTTGTAGCCATATGGCCATTGCCCCTCTCAGAAATCCTCTCCCATTCCACTGAAACTTCATCTGGGTGGGTTGCACTGGCAGGAAGCCCATGGCAAATCATTCCAGGGTGAAATTTTTAAGATCACTACAGAGCAATAGGATTTTGCATCCCATTTCAGCAGAGATTTCTGTTGTTGCAGTGAGACATCCTCCTTCTCAAAGGCTGGGGTAGCTTGTCTGCTGGCTTGGGGGACCAGACATTGCACAGGGCAATTATAGGGGAGATGGAACCACCAGCTGTGAATCTGCCTCCTGGGAGTGCTCTCCTGGAGCGGGGAGGTGGCACTGCTGAGGTGGCTCCACACCTAAGCATCATCTCCTTTGGCACTGGACAGCCAGGACAGGAACTGAAAGAAAATAGTCTTCCCCACAAACCTGGAGGGAATCATCCCCAGTTACAGCAAGAGGAATTAGGTCTGGTTGTCTTCAAGCAGGGGTAGAGGTGCTTGTCCTGAACCAAGCTCCCTCTGCTTGTAGGGACACTGGGGGGGTTACATTAAGGGAGTTCACCTCAACAGAGGTAAAACCACCTCGGTGACTGAAGCCCTTGGGAAAACACGACCCTTGGCCTTTCTCCCTTAATTTCCCCCTCAGTTTGCTGGAGATAACTGTGCTTATCTGCCTCTGTTGAACACGTTGAGATTTGCAGAAGAGGAGCTCTTGGGTGCATGACTAACACCAGAATCATCTTCATCATCCGTTTGCTGAACTCCATCAGGCTGAGGCTGCTGAGAGTCAACTTTGCACCAGTTTAGCTGTCTATGCAAGGAAGAGTCATGGGCATTCCAGTCTCCCTAGGTTGGGAAGGGGCCACCAAAAACCTTATTTGGGGGATTCAAGGTCACTAGCAAGGTTTTCTAAGAAAAGTCAAAGATACCAGCAGAAGTGGGTTACAAACCATGCACAGAAAAAAGAACATGGAGAAGTTAGTATTTTACAGTGAGTATACAGCCTATGTGAAATGTGATCATGGGTGGGAAACGTGGGGTTATATTTTTTCCTAAATTAAAATAAAAGCAAGGTCAGAGCTCCAGCAAAATATGGGACCGGGGAGTTCTGGTTTAGCATTGCAGCAAAGTTCATCTTTAATGCTAATTAAATCTTTTGCTGTTGTTCAAGGAAAACTATCAGCCAAGAGACTGTCTCTGCCTCCAGAGCTTTTGATGTGGTTAATTTTTGGAATAAAAAATTTGGGACTCAGATTTTGCCATGCTTCACTCCACTGTCCTGGCCTGTAATAAATACAAAAGGCCATGCCAAGAAGTAACAACAAGAAAAATATTTTTGTGGGTTTCTGCCGCAAAGCTGAGATGGGGATAGATGGATTGATTTGAGACAGGTGATGAGTCTCCAGAGTGCAGGGCAGAGCCACCATGGAGGAGAGGGCAGTAAGCATTGCCCTTGTTAACTTAGAGCAGATGCTATCCAGAAAGAGGTAAAAAGGTGCCTGGTGCTGACATGGCAGAGTGCTTCTGCAATTGAACTCTTTAAATAAAATAATTTCTTGGATACAGTTCTCAGTTTACTTGGACTAAGAAGGAGACTGGAGGGAGGATAAAATTCAGAAAGAGGAGTTAATGCATTTCAAGGGCTGAAACCTGCATCACTGGGATAAAAGCAAACTTAGTGACTTCATTGCAACTCAGCAGTAAATCCAGAGTCACTGTTTTCTGTGGAGTGCAGATGTCTGAATACCATCCCTGGATGGAAATAAAAGGAAATGCTGTTTACTGTGAACAAAACGCATTATGAACAAACTCTGACACACCCTAAACCAACTTTCTTTTGAAAGCAAGCAAGGGTTTCATTAAAAGCAAAATTTGTGAAAAGAGATTTACAGGATATGTGGGAACTTGCTTGAATGATTAAAAATTAATTATAGCAAGGGGGAGGATGTGCAAACACATTATGTTAGGATGCCACTGCATGGCCCAGACGAATCTGTTCCTGAGATTGTAAATTCAGCCTCTTTTCTCCCCTTCCCCCTCTTCCATCTGCTTCTCCTGGGCTGGATGGACACTGGAGCAGATGCACCTACATGTGAAAAGCACAGATGATTCAGTGGTGCAGTGTTTCCCACTAAAAGTAGATTTTCTCTGACACCCAATGTGCTTGTACCATCACAGAGCCAAATGCTGAGCTTGCTGTACCTAAGAAAAGGGGAAAAGCTCCTACCTAAAATGATCTGCTGGTGTCAGAGCCACTGGACTGGAGCCTTCCCCCACCTGTGTGCTTCACTCTTGCTTGCAAGAGAGCCTCTCCTCCTCCACCCCTCCTTTCTTTTCAGTGGTCTTACACCATTCTACCTTGTGCAGAGAACCACTCAGACATAAACCAGTGATGGAGTGCGCTTTTTACTGCTCTATCCTCTTATATTTTATCTGGTCTTTCTCATCTGCAGTAGAATTATTGTCACCCAGCATTTGCAGCCATCCCTGCAGCACGTCTGAGGCTTAGCAGACGTACAGTAGATCTGCAAGACTTTTCTCCTGCAATTCCTTTCCCATTAATATCCAACTACTTCATTTTCTCCAGCCCCAGAGCTGTTTATCCTTGCTGTGAGCTCCTCAGCAGGCTGATTCACCCCTTGGGCAGTGCCAGCTTGTGTGAGGGAGCCGGGTGCTCGCCAGCTGGCAGCCCCTCCAGGAGCAGATGAGCTGGCCAGGAGAAGGACTGAGGTCAGGCTGCCTGGAAGAACTACTCAGTTACCATTTCTCCAGGGTTTTCCTCAGTTGTGGGGCTGGACGAGAACCTAGAGACTGTTTGAAGCGCTTCTGCTAGAAATCCAGGAGAGGAAGGGTAGTTTGTTGGGGAAAGTGCTAACTTTGGATTAAAGTGCTTAACTTTGAGCTAATTTCAGTCCCTTACAGTGATGTTTAGCCCCCGTGTGCTTCATTTCTTGTGCTTATCCGGGGCCAGTGCTACTCCTAGGAATTAAGGACAGTTCTTTACTTGTCATAGGTACTGTGTAAATCCCCAAATACATCCTAATGCTGGGCAAGGCTATGGTCTTCTACATGTCAGACAAGTCTGTCAAATGAAGGTTGCCAGTTGCAAGATCCTGTTTGACCTGGGGAAGGGCCAGCAATGGGCCCGTTTCTTTCTACTTCTGAATTCTTCCCTGCCTTGTGTTCACACTCCGCTCCAGATCTGTGGTGGTAGGAATGAAGCCAGGATCAAAGGCAACTTGTTATACAGATTTTCTTATTGTTATTTTCTCTTTGGGAGACAGAAGTGTTGACTGGAAGGAACCACAGGGTAATGATAATCTCGTTCCCTAACATGCAGTAAACCCAGCTGTTACACAATACAGAAAAAAGTTCAATCAATGAAGATACTTTGTTCCTTCCAAGTCATGAGAATTGAAATCCCTGAAGAAGTGGGTGAGGTCATGGGGATGTGCTTGCTCTGTCTGTGTACAGAAGTACCCCCTGCAGGGCTCTGTCAGCTGCTGTGAGCTCTCTTTGAGCCTTTCTCCTTCTTCCTGCATGTTTACTCTCCTTCTGTCTGCATAATTCACCTTCCACACCTCTTGCTTTTTCCATTCACCCTCTTCCTCATCTCAGTAGCACTCATCCCAACACCCCTTTGCAAAAATATGTTTATGCTGCAAACATACTTTACTTGGAGTAAAGCCATCGTGTGGAGGGTACAGTAGTGATCACCTTTAAGACCTTGCCTTTCATGTGACAGTTCGATGGCTAGAGAGCTGGAGCCTGCACGAGGACTTGGAGAGAGGCAGCTTGTTTTTCCCTTCTAGCATATGTCTGTGTGGGAAGGAGGGCACTGATCCACAAACAGTCTGCTGGTGGTTTTGTCTGCTGCAGGCAGGGTTTGCAGGCTGTGCTGAGGACTTCTGGCCCAGGCTGTGTCTCCAAGGGGGCTGGCGTGGGCGCTGTGGCAGCCTCTGCTGTTGTTTCCTTCACAGCGCATACAGGAGAGTAGCCAGCCCACCCTCTGGTCCTGCTCAGGGCTCACACCCTTCTCCAAATATGCAGGCCTGCACAGTCTCCCAAGTGCAGTACAGCATCTCAAGTCCTGTACAGCATCCCAAGTCCAGCATGGCATCCCAAGTCAAACACAGCATCCCAAGAACAGTGCATTTGGCAGATTAAGCCTGAAGCTCTGAGCTGCCAGAGTAGCACAGCTGGGAGGGGCCCCCCAGGTGCAGTAAATGAGTTCCTTTCCCTCCTGGGGTCAGGGTGTCAGTGCTGAAGACAGAAATGTGTGAGATATAAGATGCACTTGGGAGAGGGCTGGCAGGGCCAACTCCCAGGGCCTTAACAGCCTCTGTCAGAGCCAACTGCCCTTAGTTCTGGAAACCACCCACCAGAGTCAAGGGAAGTTCACTGGTTCAGTGAATAAAGCTGCTGCCAGGTCAATATTGCAACTGAGACCCACATCCGTGCACCTATAGTCAAGTTATCTCCATTTTCCTCTTTATGTGATATTAATTTCATATTTAGGCAGAGGTCAGAGAGATTTCCATCCATCTCTTTCCAGGGGAGTCCCTCTTATTGAGAACCAGGATAACGTGCTTGTGTCTGGGAGCTGTATAATCCCTCATACCCTAAAGATAAAGAAATTACCTGCTTTGCTGTCTTTTATTTGGTCTTTCCTTATTTGCTTCTTATCTGAGTTGTTCAATCTTATCTCAAAAGCATCCCACCAGGCAGCTCTTACTGCTGCTAATACTAAAATCCCCATTGTAGACACCTCCCCCCTTCCCTCAACGTTTTGTTCACTGTTTTTCCTCTAGTCCTTGCTGCACCAAATATATGCTCAAGTTGCCCCTCAGGACACATGATTAGTACATCACTTGTCAGTCAGACAAGTCAGTAATGTCATTTCCTCATCCCTGGAAGTGTTCGAGGCCAGGTTGGATGAGGTTCTGAGCAATGCAGGATTGTGGAAGGTGTCCCTGCCCACAGCAGGGGGTTTGACTAGATAATCCTTAAAATTACCTTCCAGGGCAAACTACCCTATGATTCTGTGATTACATGATGTCCATATTGTTCCCAAGGGATTATTCAATCTCCTCATGTTATGTTCCCATTGGATTTAACTCACTTAGCTTCCCACCTCCACTATGAAAGGTAGCAAGGTAACAACCACTTTTTAAAAATTATTTTTTCTTTTTGACGCTCCCATTGTGTTTGCTCTTGTTCATGCAGAGGATGCGTAAGCAGTTAACAAAAAAAGGTATTAAAAGACCTTGGATGCACCATTTCTTCTGAGATGCCAAAAATTGCTTTTTTCCTCCTTTACATAAGATTTTTTTTTTCTTCTAAATTGGCTTGTATGAATTTGGCTTCCTTATCCCTTATGTCTCTACATGACAGTGTCTCTCAAGATCATCCCAAAATGCTACTGCTAAATTCATTTAATCTATGGAAGAGAAATCTGGAGGGATTGCACTACATTGGGGGATATAACAAAGTCTTTTTCATATCCTCAGAAAACAGGACACACAGTGATCAGATGAGGTACATAGACCCCAGTAAAAGGTTTTCTGTCCTTTGCAAACAGGTTGGGCACACTCCTATCAGGGATAACTTGGGAGATAATTCCGCTCATTAGTAAGGCAGTGCAGTAGCCAAACTCCCAAAGTTTGTTCTAGTCCTGTTTTTTATGATTTTATTGTACAGCCTCACTGGAGAGCTCTCAGGGCATGCTGGAAGTTCTATGAATGCTGAAAGGCTTTCCTTTTGGGCATAGGTCTCTCCAGCAGTGCGCTGGTGTGATGTATCTTTTAATATGCATTTTTAAATGAGTTGCGTATGGAGGCTGGACTGCCAGAGTATGGATTTTTAAAATCTGGAGTCCCTAATGAGATGCATTATTATTTCTAGATTTAGGTAATAGACTGGTAGCAAAATAGCAAGTTGCCTTGTGCTGCAAAAACACTGGTGACTAGGATAAATAATATGTAACTGCTTTGTATTTGTTGAATTCGCTCTCAGTGACTGGGCACATTACGGAGTTCTCAAACACAGATGATGCAGGAAAATTTTCTACTATTTCATCACCTTTTTCTCCCACACAGATAGAACAGTGTTCTGCAAGTGTCTCCACAGTCCCCATATGTTCTGTCCTGCAGATGCAACCAGCAGGGTGTTGAGTGTGTACAGGTCAGGGCTGTTTCTCGTCACAGAAGGCTTCACCCAAAGGCACAGTCCTCAGGCAGCCCAGTGGCAGGGTGGTGAGTCCAGATTCCTGCTCACTCTGAGCAGCCAGTTCTTCCCCACGCACCCTGTGGCTTCAGTTCCTTTGCTGGGTGGCGGTGCAAGCTTTCCAACGTTGAGTAACAACAGAATACATCTTATCCAGGGGCTAGTTGAGGCCAGAGATAATTTTCCTCAAGTATTCACACACGCTCTGCTGTACAGCTGGGATGTCTGGGGAAGGTAAAAAGAAAAGCTCACAAACACAACTGAGTCAATATTTGTTTTTCGAATGTTAATGAACGGCTGTGGGGCAATGCTCTTGCTTTATGCTCTGCAGCTGCTGCTCTGCTGAAGAAGTTCTCCTTTCCCTGGTTGCTGCCATGAACAGCACCTCCAGGACACCAGCTTTCCTTGAGAGCCCCCACCAAGGGCATTGAATTTCCCTGAGAGTGTGGAGAAATCACAGGGACAATTGATTCCTGTAGGAATTTGGTACATGGAAAACTTTGGTAACCATCCTGAGTGAAGTTGATAGTTGATAGTTTTTAGCAGAGCCAGCACTGGGCTGGTGCTGTTAATTGTGCAGCATTGCATTGGCAGTCCCTGGGAGAACATCAGCATTCTTATTGCAAGTGAGATATTTAAAAATATATATATGGTCAGCTGAAAGATCTGGAGATAACATTAACTTGATATGGAAAATGTCTATTCTGTATTCATTCTTGGGTCTTTGAGATTTTACAGTGCAGGATATTTTGGAGCTTTCCATGACAATTTAGAAATCATAGGGTTTGGTAAGCAAAACCTGGGACTCTTCTATATGCTTTAGAAGTCATGCCCTTAAGATCAGAATCCCCTGTGATGAAGCTTGCCATGAAACCTGTATCTGTGGCATGTAGGCAATGAGGTGTCCATCAGCTCAGGCATCTCCAGGCTGGCACGATGTGAATTTCTACAGCCAGGCCTGCAGTGACCTGTGGGCAGCATCACCTTGGTCTGCTGGACCACAGGGATGTGCCAGCCTTCAAACCAGCTGACACAAACGCTGCAGATGCTGATGGCTAGAGGTGGAATGCAATCAAACCCTTCAATTACACCTTGGTGATTTAATTATCTCCCTGCTAAATGCTACTTGTGTGTCCTGTGGTACTACCCAAATACAGTAATTACTGCTGTGTGCCATTTCAAAATAAAATATTGTTTACCTGGGTTAGAAAACATCATTCTGCTGTCAGCAGTCTGCAGCCTCTTGATAGACTCTGCAGACCTGTGCATGCAAGGTGTTTCTTTGAGGCTACCATTGTTTCACTTCAACAAAACTGGTCTTGTTCTGTAGTATTAAGTAATTTCTTTCTTGTTTATGAGATTAGGAAGTGTTGGGAGCAGCTTTCTCGATAAAGCTCTGGCTGAACTGAGCCCTTATACACCAGAGGATCTGATTTGAGGAGGAAAAAAGGAACCATACAAACGGCCAACACACAAAACCAAAAACAAGAGCTGACTAAGGCAGTTTTTGCTGCACACAGCCCTGGAAACACAGATGTGTTTCAATGAGTGTGATTTGAGAGGGGATGAACTCATCTCAAAGCCTTGTTTGTTCCTTTCTGCTCCTCCACCCACCCGTCACCCCCAGGAAAACAGCGGCTGCTGCGCTCTGGCCCTGCAAGCACTCAAGCACTTGCCCTGCCTTGCCTTGCTTTGCTTTGCTATCCCCCTGTGGACTGCCTACAAGGACACAAGCCTTTTGGTTTCTGACTCCATCTCTGAGGCTGGTGGGATGGGGATGCCAAGGTGCCATGACACCAGCTCACCTGAGTTGCCCCCAGGCAACTGGGATGCAGCTAAGGGTCTTACCATAGGTCTCCCGTGGCTGATGCTGGCTGGAGAAAAGGGTTGATTCAGACTCAGGAACAAGGTCTTGTTCCTGCTTTCTCCTCCTGCAACAGCAGCAGCCAAACAGAACTTTGACAGGGAAGCAGGGAGAGACAGGGAAGGGTACCACACCCTCCTCTGGCAGCACAAGGACCGTCTGCTGCACTATCTTGGAAATATTTTCTCCTCCATCAGATGCAGTTATGGTAGAGCATTATTCTGGGGTGGCTTTTTTATGTTGGAGGATGAATACAGCATATATGGAGCCGCAAACAACATGATTGTTTCATTTGAATGCTGCAATATTTCCTGAGGAAACCAGGCTAAAATTACAAAGCAGAGTGCACATGAAGTAAGAAATGTGATACGGTGGGGAAGTAAGGACAGAATAGGAGAAGTACTTAAAATTAAAGCAATCTGGAAAGACTAAGGGCAGAAGTGACAAGATCCAGCACAGAAAGGAGTCAATTTTCTTTAAGAAGCAGGAAATCTGGCACTGCGTTAGGAAGGTACCTGCTGCTGCAGTTGTAGTGGGTATCACAGACAGTGCACACCAGCACTGCAAGCTCAGACACCCTGGATTGCCTTGGGCTCTGTATGAGGATGGAGGGCTAACTACTTTTCTCCTCTTACCCCACAACTTGTCTCTGAAATTAGGAACTGCTCCATAAAAATTGTCCCACTGGCAGTGCAGGGATGGCTAGGTCAGGCCATGGGAGGATGGCAGGCAGGGTTTGAGCTTACCACTGCTAGCATTTCATGCACACTTGCACTAAACAAAATACATTTCTACTTTTATTTCTTCTCCTGGAAATAGGTAAGATCCTATCCACTCACTAAACCTGGAGAGGGATTTCTTCACTGCCCTTGTGTTACCTTCCTGCAGCGTCAAGAGTGCTCTTGGCACAGCCAGACACGTGAGGACCAAGTGGGTCAGAAAAAAGGGAAAAAACATCTAAATCCTCCCACAGATTTATTTGTGACAATGGATTTCATTATTACATTATGTCCTCGACTTTCCACCCCCCTCTCCTCCTCCACAAACACGTAATCACATCTCAGATCTCGGCAATAATTTCTTCGCCACACTGACAAACACAGCAAAGAAACGGTGTTTGTTGAGGGCTAAGAAAGCTTTGCAAACAACACTGATAAGCCAGATCTCCCAGCTTGGGAATGAGGGGCAAGTTCAACTGGAGGTGATGGGGAAATATCCATGGAAAAAAAATAACTGAAAGTAAGATCAGACTTCATAGTTCGCTTTTTGTTGCTGTGCTGATGTTTGAGACACTGTTGCTGCTTGCTTGGATGGGATTCACAAGTATAGTCTTCACATTTGCATGAAGGAGTCTGACTTTGCCTGTTTGAAACAGCAAATGGTGCAGACTTGCCAGGGGATGATGGAGGCTCAGAGCTGGGCTTCGAGCACGGGGCTCTGAGGCACAAGGCACATGCTTCTCCCGGAGGGCAACACCTCCCACGCTTCAGCTGCCTTCATGTTCTCATAGAACACAACACGCTAACACCAACAACACGGTGCTTTTACACAACAAGCCCCAAAACTGCCTCTGTGTGCATGAGGGTCTGGTGCAGCCATGCTGCTGGCACCCTGTCCTGCCATGGTGCCTGGGGCCAGGCTCCTGGGGGCGCACGGAATACCATGGTGCCAGCCTTAGCCCCACAAGAGAGCTTACGCCTAAGGAGCTTACATCGCCGTGCAAGGAGGCACCAGGAGCAAGTGCTTAAGTTAAAAAGCAGGCACTGTGTGGGTCCAGAGACTTCCTGGGCTTCAGCGGGGTCATTTTGTTGTCACTTTCCACTCAATGGCTGTTATTTCCTCATCCCATTCCCTGCACCCTAATTTTTAACATTTCGCTGCATCCCTCTGAATTCCGCTCTCTTGTTCCCCCTGTCCCCTCAGCTCTGGTGCTTCAGAGATATGGTTTTCCATGCTGCAAAAAGAGCTAAGAATAGTGATAATGTGCAAACAACCCATCTACAGATCACTGCACCCCAGGAGCTGATGGCTTTCAAGGGATTTATCCTCTTGCATAAGCCACAAAACTGGCCTCTGCCTTCTCGTGTCACCTTCTCCTGCTTGCTCATGCAGCAGCTCCTCTTGAGTGCTTCTCTAAGCAATGGGATGAATATGGGGAAAATCATCAAGATTATGGTGCTGGGGCACTTTATGATGCTGGATTCTTCAGAAATCCCTCAGCAGGGCTGTGGGGAAGAGTCTGTTTCTTTATGGATGGGATATCTGCTGTTACATGTATCTGCTCAAACTGCAAATCCATCCTTAAGAGTATCTGTGTCAGAAGACAGTATAACTGAAATGGGAAAGGGCTGACTTTCTGCTGACTGCATATGATTATCCCTTCCAAATTAAGGACAAAAAAGCAGAATTTTTCACAGATGGATGAAGTGAGTATAACTGGCTTGTTCATGGAAGTATGCTGCAGAATAAGGGTTAATGATAAGATGTCACCCATTTTTTTAATCAAATATTTTTTCCAAAGAAAATTCAGGGTTGCAATTCAACAGAAGCTTTCACAGAAAGTGCCTGCTTTTTCCCCTAAAAGGGATCTGCTTTGTGAAAGGGCTGATCATCTGCTAGGGCTGTGCTCTTTGTGGCACTCCTCTTTCCCAAAGCAGGATGGACACTAGGCTGGGTGGTTACTGATCTTCAGTGGCAAATCAATGAGTTCCCAGGACATGAGTGCACTGAGTTAGGTATGGTATAATTTTTATGCTGTCACAAATCACTTTCTCAAGGTTGTTGCAAGATCACCGTATCTCAAAACTTTTAATTCATGTGGAAGAGAATGTCAAAAAGGGAGGTAGATTTCTCTGACCTTTGTGTAGAATGTTTTGAGGGTGCCATGGCCACTGCTACTGACCTGAGCAGAGCTGTCACCTTTTCTGTGTCTGCCTGCATGTCTCTGTCCTCCACTGGGTCTTGGCACATGCACTGTCCCTCTGAGGATGGGCACACACCCATTTTCCATGCAGCCCCCAACACAATAGGATCCATGCCTGAGAGCAAACACTTAAGAAAAAAATAACTCTCACATCTTCTGCAGAGTGGAGGTAACAATCATTTTATTTCGGGTCTTTAAATAGAACACTACCTGAACATTAAGACCGCAGAAGATTATTTTATGAATTTATACTCTACTCCTTCTAAAAATGTCCTTCTACACATCATATTCTCCTTTGAAACAAATGGTCAGCAGCAATAAAATTTTTTTACTGAAGCAGCAAACCTCCACACAAGGTCAGAACAATATCTGTGTTATTTACTCCAGCGTGAGTTATGATCTGCCTACTCTATACACTGTTTTCTGTGTTTCCCATTGATGCAAATCAAAAGCCTGTATTGTCCTTTTGCTGATTTAGTGCTTCATACCCTCATTACACCAGGACCCATTTATTCTTTTTTTTATATATGTGTATATCTCAATGTCACAAAAGAACCATTTCTGAGTGAAAGATCTGGCACTGTTTGTGGCTGAGGGCTCTGCTCTGTGCTGTCCAGCTCCTGCACTGTGCAATAAGTGCGTTTCTGTGGAAATAAACAAATCCATCACACCCATGAAATGGGAGTAGCAGGTCCACGAGGTACAGTAGGCTTGAAAACTGAGCAGCAGGAGGTTAGCAGGGCTTGGGAGGAGCGGTAGCAATGACAGAGGCTGAAGCAAGGCCCTCTGTAGGACAGGGGACATTGCGTGCCCGTGCCCATGCCCATGGGTCACTGTCCTGGTGCAGGTGCCGTCACACAGGAGACCTGTTCTCTTAGAACCACAGTATGATTTGGGCTGGAAGGGGCCTTAGACATAATTTAATTCCAACCTCCCTGCCATGGGCACCCACAAGACCAAGTTGCTCTGTTCTTGTCAGCTTTCTCTGCTTCTTGTCTGTTTCTCCACACAGGAGCTCCTGGGTAGCCTCAGGGAGGAGCAGGGAGGCCCTGAGACCTTGGGGACAGATGGCAGTGATGCAAGGACAGGGTGGGAGGCACTGAGCCCAGCAGCTTCTGCTCAGGCACAGACATTGGGAAACAGCTCTCGGGACTTCTCTGCTGACAGGGTGATACAACACACAGATCACTGTTGCTTCAGTCAGCAAAGTCTTGGGGGAAAGATTTCCTAAGGCATGATGTTGATGGGACTGCCTAACTCCCATCGGAAGTAAAGTGATCCTTCAGGCACCGGGAGGTCTGTGACAGTTGCTTGAAAGAGTTTTTCAGTTGGGGGGATTAATTCTCTAATTATGTAATTTTCTACTACATGATTCCAGTGGGACTGTGTCCCTGTACTGCAGGCAAAGGCAGGCTCACAGCCAGCAAGGTGGGTTGATGCAAATCTGTGCTTTGGTTCCATGTGCCCCAGACTGCTTGAAACCTCTCCTACCTTAAATGAGTTGAATGATGGAGCGTTCTGTGTGCAGCATGACTCAGTGCTGCAGGTCTGTCTCAGAGCAGTCCAGCACACCTATAATACTACAGAGCAGAAGACACAGCGGGTTTACCTCATCAAAGCACTAAGGAACATCATCTATAGGTGCTTTTGAGTCTAACCTAGCCACAAGAGTCCTTTTCATTTGTCATCCTCTCACCACCAAGCACAGATCTCTCAACTTTCTCTCTTCCAGCCAGTATCTTGACAATGCAGACTGCAGTAGTCATACTCGTTTTTGCCTATTATTAATTTCAAATGGCTGAGAAATCCATCAAAGGCCTAGGCATCTACCCACATTCTCACCAGAACACAAAAAATATTTCTCATTGTTAATATGAATCAGTTTTCAGTTGTCTGGTAACAGTAACATTACAAATAAAGATTTTTGGAAACTTGTTGAGAGATAAATACCACCAGGATTGTTTGTGTCATGTGAAATTTTCCCTTTTTGCACACACATATAGATGGAAGAACTAATGCTACAAGTAATGGTGATGTCTGGGTATTCCAGTCAGTGAGAGCCAGCAGCGTTCTTTGATGACATAATCATTGAATCAAACAAAGGCATTGCTATTTTAGCTTTTTTCTTGCTAAATGGTCACAAAAATCTTAGTCCATAAATGCATTCTTGGATAGAATAAAACCAAAGAGGCCTTATCTGAACTCCATGCAAAAGAAAAAAAAAGTAATATAAAATTTGCAATTTCATAAGGGCAAATTAATTTCAAAGGAAACAAATTAAATTATCTCAGGGACTTGAACATCAATGAAGCCTGAAATGTCTTTACATAAAAGGTGCAATATGATTCTCTGGAGTACTGAAAATATATTTTAGTGTTAGAAAGGAAAAAGGGGAATTTACAAGAAAAGTAGTTGATTTAGACCTTGCAGAGGTTGTTAAAAAAAAATAGGCAAGTTCTTCAAATGAAAACACAATTGAAAAAATGGACCTGTAATGGTCTGAAAGCAATATTAAAGGTACATAATGAAATTAATAATTTGCTAAAGTTTAAAAAAGGCTGTTGTTGAATATAGGAAGAAAAAGGGTAACACGGGAGTGTGAGGACAGAAATATTCTTACCAGATCTACAAAAAAGTTTGAAAAACCTATTTGGCATTCAAATTCTGTGGTGTGATGTCTGTATCTAAAGGACAGAAGAGACAGCATATGAAACTGCACAGGCAGAGCAAAGGAGACCTGCAAATTAGTCAAGCTGAGAGTATGAGCAAATTAGTGCCTACTCTCAAGAGGGAAAAGCAAAGTAAAAAAGGCAACTGCAATCCTCTTGCTTCACGGCAATAGTGTATCTGACAGGAAAATAAACTACATGGACAGAATAATTTTTTAACGGGAGATAGAAGGAAAATGGATTAAAAAGCATTCAGATTTGTAAAAGTCATGCCAGCTGCACTTGATCTCTTTCTCTGATGCAACTGTCTTCTACACTGGGATCTGCAGGAAGTCTACTATCTGGTGTGATGCCACAGGAGAATTCATTATTTGCACTGGGAAAAATGGGGATTAGGCAAAGAATAGTAAAGTGGGGAGAGAGCTGATCAAACAGGAGATGGCAGAGGGTAGTCCTGTAAGACACAACATTTACAGGGAGGAAGGTTGTTACAAGGGTTAATCACAGAAGATCCTTTGAACTGTTCTTACTGAATATTTCATCAATAACCTCAACAAAAAGGAAAGCACGGGTGAAATAACCAGATGTCACAATGTCAAAGAACAGTGTTGATCAATAGGAGGAGATGAGTATCATTTAGAAAGACTAAAATTGCCATGAGAACAGGAACAAGAGAGCCAGAAATATGATTATGCAGAATTGGAGATCCTACACTCAGAGTAAGGAAGGATCTTTGCAGACTTCAACAAATTTTCTCTGAATTAGCTGAAAATCCTGTACTAAGAGAAAACCATGGGTGTACTAATCAACTGGAATAAGTGATAAATATAGTAAGGCTTCGAACAAGAGATGTAAGGTTGGATGCTGCTGCTGGGGCACTTCCAGTAGAAGGGGAGAGGTATTATTACTATCTGGGAAACAGTGCAGACTTCTGGCAAGTCATGTTCAAGAAAATGAAGTCAAATATGTGAAGGCATAGAGGACTGCTGCAGGGAACAAGAACCCAGTATTATGAGATGAGATAAAAAATGTAACCTTAGTCAGGCAGATTAGCAGTACAAAAGCTCACTGGAGATTCATTTGAGGTAAACGTGGGATGGGGCCAGAAAGATCCACTGAATTTAAACGAGAATACTGGCATAAGAACAAATGGGAACAAACTAACTGCGGAGCTGGAAATGAGGTTTCTCCTCAGAGGCATGAAGTTTTGGAACAGCCTTCCAGGACAAGGACTGAGCTCAAAAACACAACTGCTTTCATGGGAGGGTTAGTCCAAGCCCCTGGAAGGGGTAATAGGCCATGGCTGCTCCTGGTAGCAGAGGGAAGGCAGGGTTAGATTTGCTGAGGCAGAAAGCCTGCCCTGCTAGTGCAGAACTTGTTACCAACCCTTGCAGTGGTAACACCTCGGTTTCAGCAAATCCCAGTCGTGCCCTGCAGCAATGGGAATACACCCAGCAAAGGGAAAAACCTGCATTGAGTGTATGTGTCAGCACCCTAAAAGTGCCCCTCTGTGTGTGCCTGTCATCTCTGATCCCAAGCATCCAAGCAGCAGGGTGATTTGTAAGGCTTTTCACACAAAGATCCTGGAAAAAAAATAAAATAAAAAAGGCGTCTAATAACTGCCAAAAAGTGTTGCAAAATCACTGAAAAAAGCTGGGTTTAGTGGTTCTTCCTTAAAATGCAGGTCACCAAAAATGCCACTGTAAAGGTGTGACAAAGGAAGTATAATTAGACATCAGAAAGGATCACAAGCATTACTGGTACAGATTTAACTAGGCTTGAAAATTAAAAAAAAAATAGAAATTTTGCAACAAGAAGAGTTAACACTGCAGACTGGGGACCCTTCTTCACAGAAGTAGTGATGGGGCTTTTTAAATAGGGACTGTCAGCACGGCACTCCTGTTTGCATGACCATACTGAGAAGCCACCACTGAGAGCAGTCCAGCTACAAACAGCTCAGTTAGTTCAGCTCTACTCACCTTGGGAATACAATTTAAAGCACTGTAACAGCAAGGTTGGATGCAGACTGAAGACATGTAAGCAAAATGCTCCCTCTCGTCAGCTGAGCAGCTCTCCAGACTGATGAGCTCACCAGTTCAGTTACCTCTTGACCCAGAAATCTGTTTGCTGGTGGCAAGTGTCTGCTGAGATACCCAAAAATAGCATCAGAACACATGGGCAAGTAGAGACCTAATGGAAGGGTATTGCCTTCTGGATAGATTGTAATGCTTGGGTGGGATATCCTTTACTGTGACAGCAGTAAGGCATTGGAAGAGGGTGCCCAGAGAAGTTGTGGGTGTCCCATTCCAGGAAGTGTCGAAGGCCAGGTTGGATGGGGCTCGGAGCAACCTGGTCAGGCAGGGGGTGCCTCTGGCCATGGCAGAGGGACTGGAACTAGATGGTCTTTTACAACTCAAACCATTCTGTCATTCTATGACATGGCTACTCAAAGCTCCTCAGTTGTGTGGGCCACTGACTTGGACCCTCATTTCCCCAGCTACAACAGGACCTCAGAGACCCACCTTGCGTAGAGGTACCTTCAGTTAGAAGGAGTCAAACTATCTTCATCTAAACTAAGTTGTTCAATAATCTGAATCTGGCATCTACCCAAAACATTACTGTGCAGAGCAGAGGAAGATGGATACCCTTTGGACTTTGGAGAAAAAAAAAATAAAGCTTGTAAAAGTGCAATGTGACTCTAAATAAAAAAAAAAAATAGGCCTATTTAATAGTTTTGGTAATACTCAGAGATAGACTGAGTCCACAGATATAAAAGGTTTAAAAGCAAATGAAAGCCAGATTTATGATACTCCTGGCAATCAGTTTTTACCATACTGTTAACTCAGTGGTCTCAGCTCTTGCGATTTTACAGTGATTATCCCTGAATTCCAGTTTCATAAGTCCTAGCTCCCTGAGTCTTGGGAATCAGCTCCTGAGAGTGCCAGCTTCTGTTTTTAACAGTTACAGGAGAAAAGCTTGAAAGTGTGACTTGAGCATATGCCAAAGATTGAAAAACAAAAAGTAAATAAAATGAATGCCAAATTTTAATGCTTGTTTTTTATAAAAACCTAAACCACTCTCTATTTTAAAGCTAATCTCATGACTTTGGGGGCCTGGGTCCTTATTCCTGAAAGCTGGATATTGGCTTGCTGTTCACTCAGACACTCTTTCAAGAGGATTTGTGGAAACAGGCTGAAAGAGCTACAGTGTTCTGGAATAATGGATCCCGGAGGAAAACCCAAGGAATGCTTATGCTCTGTAGAAAAGCTGGTAAATGGATAATTCTTGATCTCCTTCTTTTGAGATTAAAATAGCAGAGGAGGGAAAACAAAACTATCAGGAAGATGTGCCTGGACATGCAAGATGCAGAGGGCAAGTAAACAGGGTAGCTGTCTTTGCAGCAGCTCAGAATATTGACACCACTCAAGAAGAAGCAGCATTTTCTCAAGGGGGCTGGCATTTGAGAGGAGGTGTGTGGAGCAGGGATGCAGACAGAAAGCCTTCAGCAGTGAAGTATCCTTCATTGTTTTTCCTGCAAGCTTGAGTTTGACACATTCAGAGGTGAGCCAGAGACCACCAGAAAAGTAGAAATTTGTGTTCCTATCAGTCTCCACTTTCCTTTTTCTTTGCCAGGTCTCTGGCTTCAGAAGAGATTTCTGTCTCAGGCGTGTGACGACAAGAACTCTGCAGAGACTGTACAAAACTCTGAACAGATTCTTTTCCAGTGCAGAAGATAGGCCTAGGACCTGTCATGGACTGAGGGACCCATTCCACCTGTTGGGGCACATGGAGCCAACTTGGTCAGGGAATGGACCACTCTCAGGGCTCCTTTTAAGCTTAATGACCCTTGATGCAGCTTGTCCCCACCAACTACTCTCTTCTGCTCCGAAAGCCCACATCCCAGATGCCACTTGTCATCTGCCAAACCAGCTGCGGAGCAGATGGAGCCACAGAGCAAGAGAGAGGTTCCAGCACTCTGTGAGATGCTCCAGCACTGTGCTCCAAAGGCAAGAGCAAGCCCCTCTGAGAGAGAAAGTGGGGAATGAGACAGCAGCAGGAGTCTCACACCGAGTGAGATTGCACGGATACAGTCCTTAGAGGGTAGGAGGTGGATGCTCAGGCCAGACCTGGAGCCAACTGCTGCCACTGCAAATGAGAAGGCTGCTCAGGAACCCCACCTCCAGCCCACATAAGCATCCCAGGATGCTTAATATGGATCAGATGGGGGAAAGGGCTTGGATTTGTTCCTTGGAGCAGTCAAGCCATGGCATATAGCAGGAAGCCTTCTCAACATGCCTGTGCAGAGGACAAACTTGACACTTCTGAGTTTGTAGCTGAGTACTAAATGGAAAACAGAGGCTGGGGAAAGGCTTTTTTTCCATGTCTGGTTTCGTGGGGGAGAAGAGTAAAATTTTATTCAAAAGCAGATTTGTGCCTGCAAACAGGATTTATTTTTAGAAGATTTTAGAAGATTTATTTTTAATTTCATCCAGATGTTTATTTATAAAATAATTTAAGACTTATATCCAAACAGACATCAAAAAAACCTTTGGGGAGTAGCACTGTCAGTAGCAAAGGGTTTTAATGATCCACAAGGCAAGTGAATGGGTTTGAGGAGTGTCAGAGTGCCTTGGGGGACACATGCACAGATGTAATTACGAACCTATTCCGAGGTCACTCAGACATGACAGGAAAGGTGACTCCTTTGGGAGCCAACTGCCAACTATTCCACACAGTGTGATGTGGGGAATTGTAGAGTGTACACGCTTTCCCAAAGACAGTATCAGGAGAATTTCTGTCTTAAAGGGTGCCTTGTAACATACCCACCACAGCAATTGCCTAGGATCATTTCCAAGCCCTGGAAGATCTGTGTGTCCTGGGCAGAAAACACAAGGCACAGCTCCTGCCCCACGAGGATAAGTACTTGCTGCAGCCAGAGCCCCCATGCCAACATGAAGCCAGGGCTGTGTTCTGCTGGTGGGAGCTGGAAGGGGACAAATTAACAATCATTCAACTTCGCATGTAACTATTGTTAACATTTTAAATATAGAAAATTAATAACAACAGATACTCCCAAGTATTTCCATGATTTCCTTAATTCCCCTTCATGTAACATGAAAATTCCACGTGTCGTCACAGGAGATGACATCTACTGCTGTGCCCCAACCTGAAGATACATGGACAAATTCTATTATCCCTCTGCAAATTTCATGGGACAAGTACTGATGTGTCACCTGAGCACCTATTCATGTCACATGTACATGAAAACATGTAATGGTTTGCTTGTTTTTTCCTTTTCTCTTTTTAAATGTTTATTTACAATGTTTAAACTTTGCACCTTTCTGAAACTGGTTTCTATCCATTCTATCTGTTGTTGTATCCTCAGTGGGTCAGGTAAGTCAATATAAATTAAGTCTCAGTTGCACAAGGTGTCCCCTCCAGCTTGATAACATACAATTATATAGATCCTCTATCAAATCTGTGCAAATTTGCTCATATATGTCTCGTTCATTGACATCAAATTGACTGAGTTAAAAGGTGAATACTGGTGTTGGAGTCAGACGCTTCCATTCAAGATTTGTGCTTCTGCAATTAAGACTTTGACTTTTGATGAAAAGTCACAGGAGTTTCTCTGCCCTTCAGTGCTGTGCCTCATGGTGTAGAGTAGGCATGATACAGGAATGGATCAGATTCCTCACTGATGGGATCTTGTTTTCTGTGGGTGGGAGGCAGGAAGAGGTGGTATCACTTTAAAGGGAAACAGGAACACCCCAAGCTGGAGCAGAGCTCCTCAGCAGCACTGGATTTTCCTCTGAACATTTGAATCCTCCAGGGCAGTTCCAAGCAGCATGGGATGGCATGGACAAAGTGACAGCTTCCAGGACAGACTTTCTGCTGCCAGGGGACCAGGACCTCCTCTGCACCACATCCTCAGGGGCATAGCCAAGGAGCTGGCATCTGCTGGCTCATCTTAGCTTCATGGTGCTGAAGGACTGTGACCAAGCTGGTTGTGTCCTCACAAATAACCTTCTCTCTGGCTGGCCCTGAACTCGTAGGGGGGAAAACATAGTGTGGAAGAACTTACCACTTTTGAAATGGGGCTGCTGGCAGGCCTGGGCACTGCAGTGCTGAGAGCAGCAGCAGGAAGTGTGGTTGCAAGTGAAAACAAGCAGATTTGAAACAGTATTCACTCTGAGGGATTACACAAATAATACCCCAGTGACAATGGAGCTATTTACTCAGTTGACAGTATGAAGAAAGCATCTCCTTTTATCTACTTATGGTGGTTAGTGGGTTCATCTCTCTCACAGCCTCTGTTGCTACTTGCTGCTTCCCTTGATGTGTCTCTCTGGTAGTTTTGTTCCAGCTATCTTTAAAAAGCTGTTTATTTGAGGAGGGTGCGGGCTTTGTGCCACAGAAGGGCAGCTGCAGAGATGCGCAGAGAGCAGCCCCACAGATGCCTGAGCCTGTGCATGTTGGCTGCACAGTGAGCAAGGAAAGCTCACTCCACCAGCCCACACTGCACAAAGGTGAATTTGCAATATGGGAAGAGCTGGGAGTATCTTCCAATTAACCATTGTCTGTTGCCTGCTCTGGTGTCTGGGATGACCACGCCAGCTAATGATGCTTACTCAGAAGGTTTCTGAGGTAGCTTCTTCTACAGTGAAAGAAACAGCACTATGCAAGGCCCAGCATTCATATCCTCAATACATGGGGCACAAGCAGGAGTGTCTGAGTATGTGACAGGGACGGGACTGAGGTGCAAGGCTGTGGCTGAGCAGTTTGCAGCAACTTGGGTCCCTGCAAGTGATGCTTCCTTTGGCTGCAGTGCAGACCCTGCCCCTGCTCTGCCAGACTCAGCCAGCTGCAGCCATCCAAGAGCATTGCCTGAGTGCAGGATGCTGTCCCAGGGCTGAGGCATGACTGGCAGCGTGAAGGGATGACGATCCCACAGGCTTTTGTGATATGTGAGAGCAAAATTGAAGGGGAATCTTCCTCAAAGGACTGAAGTGCCCAGCACACAGGCTTCCCCACACCCCCAGGAGATACTTTTGCTTCTTTTGTTTGCACATGTCTATACTTGTCCATCCCCTATAAGTGTCACTTACTGCCTGTGGTACCTCACCAAGGCAGGCCATGTAATGTGGTACAAGCAACGACAGCAATAGATTAGGCTTTGAAATCCACACTTGGGGGATCGATGCACAGTACACAGTTCTGTCACAAGCACCCTACAGCTGTGTTTATGCAGGGACTATCAGATCATTCACAGCATCAGAGCTGCAAACAAACCTAGAAAAACCACGGGACTGGAGCACTTCCCTCTCTTCAGGGGAGGCACAAGGTAGACAGATCTGGAAGCTCTTACATTTGGTGGTAAAAACGATCCCATCACCTTTACAGACATTACTGAAATGTGCAGGCACTGGCCATATATGTCCAGTTGAAAGGTTCATCCCAGGCAAGTAATCCTAACCACTGACCAGCTGGTGACCTGGTTTGCATCTCTGCTCCCTGGACCACACTCTCCCATTCATTTGTCATTCTAGACAAAGAGCTAGTTCAGTGTCCATGCAGCTTGGATGGGACAAGCAGCCTGGAAGGACTTTTATAATTTGATCCACTGCAACACCATTTCAAAGCCACCAAATCAGTCACAGGGCAACAGAAACCTTGGCCACTACAGGTCTGGGTACTATCAGTAGTATTTATTACACTAAATTTAAGCCATCTAAAAAGCTAAATATCAAGGCTAGACTAGTAATTTTGGATTCTTCTCTAGACAATTTGTAGTTACCTTCACACAGAAGCATAAGTAGGCTCTGTGATATCTAGGCTGAATTGTCCTTCCAGAGTGCCTTTCTCCTTTGCCCAGAATCAGGCCCTAAAAGTCTAAAGTAAAAGTAGAAATTTTACACCATACTTCTAATTTCAAATAGTCAAAGGTAGATAAAATTAGTTCTAGTGACTTCCAATGGAACCCAATGAAACAAAACATTCAACCATCCATTCATTGACTACATCGTCATGCAGTAATTTTGTCTGTCTGACACAACCTCTTTGCAACTGACTTTTCATTGAAATTATCTCCCAATATCTTAAAAGTCTATTTCTAGGAACCTCTTTATACTTTATTGTTGATTTTTAATTAATGACAAAGGAAAAAAGAAATGGCCAGAAGCACCAAAATTAAAAAGGAAGGGCATTATGGTTGTTCCACCAAAATTACATGAAGCCATAGCCATGGCAGATTTTACTGAAGTGTCTTCTTGACCTTCTTTGCTGCTGAAAGGACTCATTGAGTGTTCTCTGACAAGCAATGACCTTCTCTCACCCACTCTCTGAGTTAGAGTCCTGGAGCCAGTTATAGGTTGTATCAGGGAGTTGTAAACACAAAGAAGTGCTGCTCTTTCGGCTACTAGAGACAAAAAAAAAAAAAAAAAATAGGATCTTATGACTTCCTGCTAATAAAAAGGAACATGTGTTTTCTATTTGCTGATAAAGAACCCAGTGATACCAGCCTTGCTGGAGGAGCATTTGTGTTTTTTAATGGACACTTAAAACCTTCTCTTCATGACCCAAGATTAATTTCACATCTAACATGTAATTCCACCAGTTTGCAGAGAGTTCTTCTGTGGCTCACTAAATATTTGGTATGTATTTTTCAATTCCAGAAGACAGATCAAAAAATGAAAAATTTCTGCTCCCCAATCCACTCTTCAACTACCCATGAGTAGTTAGGGGAGCAGTGGGTATGGAGGAGGAAAGAGGTGAGCTGCTGAGCATCATGGAGACATGGAGCAGCAAATGGAGAATCCTCACAAAGCTGAGCTGAAAAAGCATAAATAAAAGAGAATGAAAGATTGGGGCCCTCCCAGGATAGAGAGAGAAGAAAATCTCCATCCTTAATGATGGGGTAACTTGTCAAGTAGAGAAAAGGAACAGAGACCCCATCCTATTCTTGCACACATCCACAACTACCCTGCTAAAGATAATTGGAGGTGGTTCTTGGAGAAGAGGACAGTATACTTTGAAGTTCAGTAAGTGTTGGGACAAAACTCTCAGGCATGTGGTGTAATTCTTGGAGTTGTTCTCTGCAGGGCCAGAACTTGAAATTGGTGATCCTTATGGGCTTCTTCCTATTCAGGATATTCTATGATTCCACAATATCTAGAAGAGTGCAGCTCAAAGGGACGTGAATGGATACGTATGTTTGGCAGTAACTTAGGTTGGAGCCATGACTGGGGTAGAGCTTCTGGGATAAGAAATGTAAACTGATATGAGAAATCCTTTCTCCAAATGGGAGTGACTGACCAGAAGCAGTGATATGATGAGGAGATGACTAATAATATGAGATGGCCCCAAACCACAAGTATGAGGCCTGAATTCAGATCTGGATCTGAGTGCAGTGGTGAGAAGAGCCAGCTCATACTAGGGCAGGACTGAACTGTGAAGGCTGGATATAAATGAGGTCTTCTACTATTTCAGCTAGAGATTTGGGATTGGCTTCTCCTTCTCTTTACTAAAAGTGACATTTATTAAAATAAATGGTGTCTGAATCTCCAAAAGTTTGAGGCTGAAATCTGTTCCCACTGCTGGCATATTTACCTTCAACAAGACTGAATACCTGAACTTTAAGCACAGCTCAAGAATCCCACAGGAAAAGAAAACTTCTAGTAAGAAGTATGCAGGAAGCATAGAGTTTTTGACAGAAACAGGCTCTTTAATGATGACTCCTATCCAAAACCCCAATATGCAAAGGCAAGTGGGTAAAGGCAGAGACTCTTTTAAAGTTCGCCTCAGAACCAGCACTTAAATTGTGAAATGGTGGAGGAAGAGACACCACATTTTAACTAAAAATTTTATTCTTTAATACCTACCTTACATTATATATTCTCAGCGTCAGATACAGGAAAAAACACTCCCTATGGCTGCTTCCATATATTGAGTTACAGCTCATTATGTGGAGCAGAGGAGCTGCTAGCCTACAGCAGTCTCCTACTATCCATACTGCAATGGTGAATGAATTTGGTGGTCTCTTTCTGTGACTTTTTAACCCTGAGAGGCATTTGTCATGAAAGAACAGAAGACATTCTTCAGTTAAATAGTTGATACCGTTTTAATTAAAGAGAGGTCCATACAGAGGGATCTCAATCTAGATCTGAGCCTCCTGGAAGTTCAAAGAAATTGGATAATCTGACTTTGAATCGGAATTTGACTTTGAAAGCAATTGCCTCTGTTTCATTGAGTATCTGTAGGAACGGCTGCCTTCTGCATAACCAGGCAGATAGTCATTTCATCGTGCATTATTTTTATTGCCAACTTCATGGCTTTTGATTGCACAACAAAAAAAGTGATAACAACACTGCAGGGCAGCAGGATGACTCATTAGGCATTACTGCTCGCTGTTAGCAAAGCCTTTTCTATTTACCTAGGTGCTTATGTGGCCTTCATCTCCATGGTGTTTGAGTGCTTCCCAAACAAATAAAACTGTCTCTGCCCCTGCTCCCTCTGCAGACCCAGCTGCGGTTTTCAGCTGCCTCACAGCAGTGTGCAGAGATGTGGGGTGACCTGGGACCCATTGCTGTGTTCCAGGGTGCTGACACTTGTACAGCAGAATGCATGTCTTGTCCCTACTAGACGTTTGCCAGCTGTGAGATGGAGACTGGGAATACGGCCCCCAGCAGAGAGGTAAACAGAGAATTCATGTGGTGGCACTCACAAACATAAATAGCTTGGCTCCTTACTTTTTTTTTTAGGCTAATAAACCTGATGTGTTCAGAAAGAATCTTCCCTTGGCACCGATTTTACAAAGGGGAAGAGCCAAACTTAGCTCCTGACTCACTGGACAGTAGGTATGCCTTGCACCTCATCCCAGGGCAACAGCAGAGAAAGCAGTGCATTTTGAGCTTTTTTCTGCATGGGATATTCCTGGAACATGGGCTGGCAAGGAAAAATGAGGGTGGTAGCAAATGGAATTACCCACCTTGTCCCTTGGGAGCTGGCAGGAAACAGCTGCCTGCTGACTGCCAAAAACAGGGACAAGTTCTCTGGGGACAGCCTCTCACAAATGTGCATGTTTGCCACCACGCCCTTGGGATGCTGGAGGAGATTAATGCCACCAACCTGCAGTCAAAGGAGAGGACAGTTCCTCTAAAAGCCAGGCCCAGCTGAACCCTGACAGCCCAAGTGAAGATCAGGTCTGGATGCTCATCCCTTGGCCCTTAGCTTATGAAATCAACATTAGGCCTAAGTTATAGTTTTCAGGCAGTTTGGAGCAGTGACTTTAAATCCACACTGCAGTCATGTCCAAGCACAGGCTGTTGCAGCTGGCCTGAACCAGGAAATACTGGCACAGAGGCTGATCTGTCACTGTGTAGTTAAGGCAGGCCACTGTTTAGGACTGATCTAGTCCTGAACTGTCCTACAAACCCGTGCATTTGATGCAGGGCTGATCTCAGGCACTGCAGGGATAATCCTAAATCTGCAATATGATCTTCCCAAAAGGCTGGATCGCCCAGGTAACACCCACCTCTGACAAAATGATGGCCAAAAACTCTTGATGAGACCAGCATGTGTCACTAGGGCTGATTTGGACAGCATAGGACCTTCTTTGTCTCCTCAGTTGCCTCCAGATCTGTATAGAGGGACTGTGAGAGTGCCAGGATGTGGCCCATAGTGGTCCTTTCCCTTTTCAATTTAAAGCCATTGCCCCTTGTCCTATCACTACATGCCCTTGTCAACACCTTCATACATATGCAGCAAGGATTAATAGCCTGAAGTTTCTAACCAAATTTTATATCTTCCAAGTATCTGCCCTTGAATTGCGCAGGGCAGTTGTTTCTGGTCATGTCATATCTGGCTCTGCAATGGACTGGAGCCATCTCATGAGGCTGGTCTTAGCATGGGGCTCCATTTGAGTCCTTGCAGAGGAGAGTGAGCAGTGAGAGTCAGTAATGTCAGCTCTGCAGGATCCCGTGGACCTGCACAAGGATTGATGTCACCCGATCCTGCTGCTGAGCCACAGATGAATTCCTTCCTATCACAGACATCAAAGGAAAATACAGCTTCTTAATTTGCAGAAGGAAGAAGATATCGAGATGTCCATGTCCTCTGCAGAGAGGCAGTAGTCTACACTAACTTATGAGGTTCAGGAAAGAACTGTTTTGGTTTGCTTTTATGAGAAAATCAAGTGTGAGGTTATGGGAATTCCATAAGGGACAATATCTCACAGTAGTAAAAGATTATAAAAGAGAATTGCAGTTCATACCAGTAAGTGTTACATTATGCACGGAGACACGTAGACTGTAAGGCTTAACAATATACCAAAGCCGCCAACACCAGAGCAAGGCAAAGGGCCTCCTTTTAAAATTCAGTTTAACAGTGCCTGACACAGAATGAGTAATAATGTTAAGCAATGCAGAACAGACCATAAAACACTGCTATATGCAACAGCTATTATCCTGTGCTAATCTTCATATCGCATTATTTCCTCAAATAATCATAATATTGTGCCAACAGTCGCCTTATTCCTGCTCATTATTTCTCAGGCTGGCTTTCTTCACAAGGAATAGGGCTTGCATTAACAATGCCCTCGGGGTTCACAAGCGAAGCCGCACTCGGCATACCCAGAACAGAGGAAGTCTTTTCTTGGTCCATTTCTTCATGCAATTACAATGTAGTAGGAGAGATTTTCATGAAATAGAATAAAGAAATCCCTTATCACTGCAAGTCTTTCAGGCACTGACCATTCTTCTGGTTTGTCCCCATCACATGTTTATTCCCCCGTTCTCACTTCTCCTCAGTCGGGTTCTTACGTTTGCACCTCTCTTGGTGCAGTCTCTGCTCTAACACTGTACAGCATGTTCCTGCTGAGAACTATCAGCTCTGACTTTCTACAAATAAAAACCCCTCTTGTGGTTGTTTTGTCACACTTTCAGCTTCTTCTAAGTAACTAATTCACAACAATAAACCTCCTGGTTGCCATTACAGGCTTGCTGCCAAACAGTTTAGATGCAATCTTGTGTTTTGTTGTTTTTATAAAGGTTTCCCAAAATCCAATGTGAATAGACTTGAGGTCTGTGACTTAAAGTAAAATATTTGCTTAATTTTATATTCAAAATGTTACTATCCAGAGCTGGAAATGTGAATGTAATGATTTGAGGATCCTATGCCAGCACAAACAAACTTCTTACAGAGCTCACACACAAACTCAAATATCTTTTGTCTACATGAAGTAAGTTAAAATAAATAAGATCATCTAGTTCTTAGCATCTCCCCATCTACCCATGCATGTTCTCTCTGGCCTTAAATTACAATTCCTGGCACAGGAGCTGGGGGGGTTTGGGGTGATTTTTAGAGCACCTAGGACAACAGGAGAGGAAAGTAATCGAGAGTGAAGTGGCCATTTGAGACCATGTTTGGCATGTGCCTCTTCCCTGTGGCCTGTGTCAGGGCAAATGCATAATTTCTGCCATGCAGAAAACAAAGTCCTGGATATGGATCAGACATGAGGGCCAGGCATAACACTGATAAGGTAGAGGGAAGAGGAGAGCCCAGGGTGGGAGCTGAGCAGCCTCTGGCTGGGTTGAAGTAACTAAAATGGTTTTGAGCAATGCCAGCAGCAGAATGCAAGCTGTGCTTTGAAAAGCACTTGCTTGAAGTGGCCTCAGAACATAAAAAAATCCCTCATGTTTTCCTACACCCCTGTTTATGGCTTCCATCACAACACTGTCCCATCCATGAAGGAAGAATGGTACCAGCAAGATTTTTCTTTCGCTTGTGTACTAACCAATTTATTGACTCATGCCTGTTCCGTCCATCTAATGACAACTCCACAGGTCTTTGCAGATTCTATGCAATAAATGTGTCAGCCATTAACTTTCCATCCTGTTGGGCTCCTGGGAAGATAGAAATTCCCACTTTCTGCAGTAAATTTCTGCTATAAATCCACAGATGTAATTGCACACAATCTAATTTCTGGCTCCTGGACCTACATTCATCCTTGTCCAACTATTCCTCTTGACTGAGTTGATTAGATTACAGACAAGGGCAAGCAAGCTAAATGCAAGGTCATGTAGCTTAAATTAAATCTAAAGGAGCTGCAGTAACATCTATATAATAGAACTTAGACATCTTTACTATCAAAGAGGTGGGGACAAGGAGCTCAGCTGCCTCCACTCTGGTATCATTTGGCCTTGAGAAGGGTAAGGTGTCTTGGTCCTCCTTTGAAAATCCTTAGGGACCTGGTTCATGCTATGGTTGCACCCACAAGTCAGGTTTCTGGAGCCACTTGGTGTTACCACAGGTACTGTGTAACCCATGGGTGACATGCTGTCCCCACCACTGCCACTGAGCAGCCAAGGAGAAGGAAAGGGAGTGACTGAGGAGCAGGCAATAGTGCTGCTCTCTGTAAGTCAAGCTGCCACTCACAGGACACAGTGTCTGGGCTGCCAGATACAGTATCGTGTAGGGTATCACACTGGATGTGGAACAGAAAAAATTGGACCAAAATCCAGAGGTTTCTTTCCTACACTGAGGTCCTTTCCTACTGCAAAACAGGTTTAAACCTGTGAAATTTTAAAAGGCTTGTTAGCCTGGTGTACCATGCAGTTATCTTATGCTACAGACAAAGCAGCTTGCAATTTTCTGTCTATTGTCTTTTTCTTTTCCTTTAGAACAAATGGATGACAGAGTTACACAATATGTGACACACGCTGCTTATTTATTGGGAACAAAAAAGGCCCCTATTTCCCAACACACAGAAGAAACTGAACAAGCTTCTGTTTCCAGCCTTGGTCTGACCAGCCATCAGCCCAAAGGTGTTTTCTCATAAGTGCTTCTCTAGCTCCTCTTCGCTGCCTTGTTTGCCCTCCTCACTGGTGCTTCTGCTTCTTCTCACCCCTCTGCATCCAGCTTTATCCGACCAATGATTTTCACTTGGATCCAAAGAATATTGTCCCTGTTAACAAAAACTAGAAGCAAAAAAGTGAGATTCACGGGAATTAGAATGAGAATGAAGTGATTTGGCAGAACTAGAACAGGGCTTCAGCTGAAAAGCCAACCTGACAAAGCCAGGGGAACGGGGCATGAATGGTATGGAAAGGGTAGCTAAGCTGCATTTTTCTAATCTGATCTAGACAAAGAGCCAGGAGAAACAGCTCCTCAAGCAGAACGAATGCTGAACGCTCAGGCATTTCTTCAATGTCCTGTCATCAGCTTACAGCTCAAAACCAGAACAGTTCTGAGTATTTAACTAGATGCAACTAAAATTCTAGAGCTGGGTGTGAAATTCTGCTTCCAGGTAAGAACTCAGGCAGAATTTCTGCTCCATGAGGAGGAGAAGAGCTGTAATAGCTTTTTTGCTAAAATAAACTGAATTAATGCTGGAGCCCCATAGCCTTGCCAGGCACCTTGGCTCAGCCCTCACCCCAAAACAGCCTGGTTTGGACAGCTCTTGCCAACATTTAATGGCACAGAGCAACTTCACCATCAGTCCGGGTGGGGTGATTCAGCAAATGACCAAAGGCTGGACACTGAAGTCCTGGGAAGAAGCCAGGACTTTCTCTTTCTGAATCAATCACCAAGAGAACAAGTGCAGAGAAAGCTGCATGGCCTTTTACAAGATTGGGAAAGTGGTGAGCAGTAGCAGACAGGCTGGAGTTAAAAACTGAGGCTCCTCTCTCAAGAATTTGAGCTGAAGCAGAAAACATTGAAGCACGTGTTACCATGAGACACAGGATGCTGCACGGGGCCCTGTGGAGTTAGGGGCACTGGTCTCCCTTGGCAGAAGTCTCAGGGTCTCACTAGGGCTATTCATGGGGAGGCAGAGCAATACCAGGCAGTGTCCTGGTGTTTCACCAGACAAGTCCAGCAGGTAAAATGCAGTGGTGCTGGAATGATGCTCTTCAAAGCAGAAAGGAGGAGGGCAAACAGGGAATGTGAGATAGGGAGGAAAACATCAAAGACAAGGGAGAGAGAAAAGAATTAAAAGGGAAAAGGATTGAGGAAGAGTGGAGAAGGGCTGACACACAGAGAAACAAAGGAAACATGATACGAAATCTAACAAAGGAGACAAGGAAAACCTGCCTTACAGGTGACTTTTCTTCCCTTTCACCTGCACGTGTCTTTTGATTATCCCTGTTGGTCGAGATCAAGATTATACAGTCATAAAATTTGCAGAGGAATGTGTCTGGGTTTTTGTTCAAAGTCCACTCAGTCAGATCAACAAAAATTCTAATCAATAGCCACTATTTCATTTGATTCCGGTGTAAAGGTCAGCCTGAATCAGAGCCCAGATCAATCAAAGCACACAGCACAACACACTGCCAAAAGGAACATATTCATCCCAGGTGATTCATGCACAAGGTGGCTTTTGATTATGATTGTTATTATTATTATCATTATTATTATTATCATTATCATTATTATTATTATATACTTTTCATACCCTGTATGGGTTAAGATACACATTCTGTCTTGGGAACAGCTGGTGGCTGCTGATTGCTTAATGTCATGTCCCCACTACATAATCATTCTAGCCTCAACCCAGCCAGCTCAACTCCCACCCCATGGATGCAGCTTCACCCAGCATCAAAGTTCTTTCCTCAGACACACTCTTTATGCCTGTGGAGATAGGCCCTGAATGGTCCTATTCATTTTTCAGGAATGCTCGATGTTCATCCAAAATATGCAGTTTATCACACACCAAACCCACCCGTGTGACTGCTGGGAGCATTTGTTTGCAGGAGTTTGCTGGCATCCATGTGAACAGAGCGTGGCAGAGATGCCTCTGCTTAGAACACCCTGGTGATTCTTTATGCCCACATAACTCTCTGATGACGGCTCTGCTCATGGAGCAAACTTGCACAGGGATTGCAGGGTGAGAAGGGTGAGTCTAAGGACCAGTAGAACTCCATAGAGCTGGGCTGGACAAGACCCAGGAGAACTTGTGTGGAAGTGCAGCTGAGTCCCAGAAGTCAAGGGCCAAGAGAGGGCTTGTGGCCCCCAGGAGAGGCACGGGGACCAGCTTTGCCAGAGCAGACACTGCTGAGGTCAGGACTTGGTGGCCACAGGAGGTGACTGTCAGCCTCCAGGAAGGGGTGGTGGCTTGGATGTGAAGAACAAGAGCAGAGACTGTATTCTACAGAAAACAAGCAAAAAACCCTAGGTGTGAAGAGAGTCAATACAGCTGTAAATTCTCTGCCGTGCAACAGATGCATATGGAAACTCTGAACTAGCTGGTGGGAAGGGGATGAAGTCCCAGCCCCACACAGAGGGTACAGTTAGGGACTGTGCTCCCGAACCTTTGCTCACAGGATGGGAAAAGAAAGTTTGGCACCACCAGAGAAGAGGTAACCTGTAACAGCCTGGAACAAAGCCTCTGTGGTTGTAGTACAGGGAGTAGCTGGAAGTTTGACCCCTTAAACTGAGGCAAACAAGGCAGATCCGATGGAGGGACATGGGGGGGCTTTGCCACTTGTTTTTTTTCCCCACAAAGAGCATAGACATGCTTCCCACCCCCTACACACCTGGGGGCCCAGCACCAAAGGACTGAGCCCCTCCTATTCTCTGCACACCACACAGGCTGTGCGTGCCTGTGGGGCTCTGGGCCATCCCCAGCCCCACCCCAACAGCCCCCACCAGTGGTCTGGCACAGGCACCCAGAATATGCAGCACCCACAAGTTGCTAAAACACAGTTCTTCTCCAGACCCTTCCCTGCTGGGATTGGCCTGATGAAAACAGCCTCGGAAGCATTGCAGCTTGAAAGCCTTGATCAACTGCAAAACAAGATGAATTCGCTCTCCTGTGCAAAACTGTACCCCTCATGTGGCAGGTCCTCCTCCTTCTGTTACCCCCCTGGCACTTACCCATCTTAATTCAGGTTAAGGCTGGTGGGAAATGACAAATCCTTTCCACATAAGTCTTAACACTGGCTGGAGTTTGTTGAGAAACGGTGGTGATTTATGGGGGATTAGCAGATCAGAGTTGAGGAATGTAAAGAGGTTTAGGCTAGCTAAGTGGAACACTTAGAGCTGGGTCACAGAGAATTTGATGCAGGCTTAGGCCTCTTAAATTGCGTGCAATAAAAGTAGAAGAGGGAAGCATGCATTTCCAATGCTTCTCATAGCATGGGAAGTTGTTTTCCTGTGTTATAACCTGGAGAAAAAGTTTGGCAGGCTTCTGTGTATTGCAATACTGCAGGTTTCTGGTTCCTAAAGGCTAGCATAAACAAAACACTAAAGCTGGGTCTTTTTTTTTTCTTTTATGTTTGTTTGTTTGCTTGCTTGTGTACTTTATTGCTTCCAATCACTCTTGCAGCAAATGGGGGGCTAGCATGGTAGAAAAGGTACTAAAATTAGAAGGCAGCCAGTCTCTATGAGATTTTAAAGGCAATGCAGTTAAAAAAGGGTTAATAGGTCTTTTCTGTGGGATAAGAAATTTGGGACCAAAAAAAGAACAAATAGGAAAAGTATCATTTTCTTGAGTTAGTTTGGATAAAGCAAGCAACAACCACCTTGTGCCTCGCTTTGATTTTTTTTCTCCTTTGCTTTGTAGTTCCTGCAATTTTTACAGAGCACTGCATTGTAAGTAAGCACATGACACTTCCTGAAGCTTAGAGCTTAATTTCAAATCCCCAGACTCATAAACCAGCAGCTCCTTGCTGGGCTGTCAACAGCTGCCTTCTGCTTTTGGCTCAGCCCAAAACTTCCAGGCACATCACCGGCCCTGTCCACAGCCTGCACATCTCATCCCACACAGAAGCAAAGTCCTGGCCTATCCCTGCATGGAACAGGAGAGAACAAGTGGTGAATATCAGACCAGCAATCAAATGCTGAGGTTCAGCAGGCCAGGTGAATAATTACAAATAGACCAGCTCGAGTAAAATTATTTGGAATGACGCAAGTTGGTGCAAAATAATATTCTTGTTAGAAGCCCTGACAAAGCCAGTGGTCTCACTGCAATTACTCAGGGGAATTACATTACCCAAAACAAGACCCTACTTATTGCAAAACATTTATATATTTTGCTTCCCTGTATTAAAATAATCTATTTATCCAACTAGAGATGAATATATCTTACGCATTTTGCAATAAGACTTCAGAGCACTCCCAGACTGTTCTCTTCCTGAATTACCCTCTTTATTTTTTTGTAAAGCCAAAATTTCTTTTAATTTCACCAACTGCAAGACAAGAAGAAGAGCAATTAAGTTTAACCGTAAAAGCTTTTTAATGTGGTTTTAGGGGATTCTTTAATGTTCATATGTTAGCAGATAAGCCATGCATCCACCCATCCACTTAATTACAGGCCTAGTACCTCCAGTCACTGTTTTTTAATTTAATTTGCTGCCCAGTTAGAATCTGAGGAAATCTTTGCCATAACATGCCTACCACCTGCAACTTCTGCCACCTTCACTATAAAGTTCCAAAATGAGCAGTCTTTTACCGCTGTGAGACACTTTGAGAAGGCCAGAACGTCATCCTTTATCCTAACCTAGAGGGCAAGAAATAACATTTTTGTATTCTGAACTCCAAGCAGAGAAAGATACAGAGAGTTAAACAATTACCTTTCACCTCCACTTAATGCAGTCGGTACTTTCAAAAGTGACCAGAGATTCTCATTTGACTTTGCGTCCAGATGCAAAACTCAAGACAATTTGAGAGGACCTATTTCTCGAGACTGGAATGGGAACAGGGAGCTCTGAACTTCTCTGGACGCTTTGCTGATTCACACTCATCTGAAAATAAAGTAGACCCAAGATAGACACAGAAGAGCCAAGCAATGAAACCCATCTTCCCAAAGGAAGCCCTTCCTGCCTAACCAGGCAGGGCAGCACTTCTCATTCCAGGCCTTTGGATCATTAATTGCAGATAATTCAGTCAAACTTTACTGGCTACAGTATTTCAAGCCATCCTTCAGTGACAGAGCAATGTGTCCTTGCATAATAATCTTTAAATTACCATAGACTTTGACTGAGAAAGGCTTCCATAAGTGGACATAAGAAAAAGCTTGAGCTCAGTGTAATGGGGTGAGGCATTCACCAGCTAGATGTGAAGGTCAGTGGCTGCAGCACAGCCAGAATACTAAGAAAGAAATAGATCTAATTAACGTGGCTCTTGTGCTCACTTATTGGGTCGCTGCTGGAAACGTCAGGGATCACTTATCTGACTCCAAAGAGGGCAAATGCAACTCGTTAAAATGCATTTCACTTTGGGAAAAAAAATAATTATATTAATGCAAGTCATTAAAAACTGATAGGGCTTGAATGCAGCGCCTTAAAGAAGCTGATGAAGGCTCTTCTGTGATGCCCCAAACAGAAAACTGCATGCCCACCACACAACGGGAATTTCTGCCGTTTGGCACCAGCATCAGTAGGACATGGCAAAGATGAGAAAGTGGACTCTGGCTCCTTGGCTGCTGAAAACCAGTGCCATGCTGAAGCAGCTACTGAAAGCTTTTTTTTTTTTTTTTTTCTCCCCTCTGCATCATCAACTCCCAGGGCACAAATGCAAAACTGACAACACAAAATCTATCTGGGAAAATCCATATGGCTTAGTGCTTCAGACCCAGAGTCTGCACTGGCAGTGACACCTGTATAAACCTCAAAGCCGGCGTCACTGAAGCTTTTGCTTGGCCTGTTGGGACAAAGCACTGTGCAGGAAGGATTAAGCACAGAACTGGATCAGGCAAGCAGCAATGTAAACCACAGTTTGGCCATAGTGGATGGGGTGGGAAGTGCTGCACGTGGTATGATGCCTTTGTAACAAACCGCAGCAGTTGTCACTGCTGGAACAGGCAGAAGGGCTTGGAGGATGGACACTCCTACCCTTGGGGTGCTATGCTCCAACCAGAAACCACCTTGCTCCTGGCATCTGAATTGGGGGAGAAGAAAGGCCTTCGTAATGTTTGGGCATGGCCCTCAGGGCACATCAGCCCAGACACAGTAAAAGAGGTGCTTTGCATTAGGAAAGGTGAATGGTAATGATACAGTAAACACAGGGAGAGCAGTCCCAGCCCTGGACTGCTGCTAACACTGGCAAATGATATCATCTCATAGGATGTGTTCCTCCCCAAAAGCCCATTTGAACATGTGGAACCAAGACAGAGCTGGCAGGAGACAAAGCCTGGTCTCCTGTCAAAGGGGTAAATTTCTGTGTGCTAGAAACACTTTTGCTTTTAGGCTTTCCCTACCACTGTTCATGTCAGCTTGTGGTATTTTCTCATCCAGGCTGTGAAAGGTACAGTGTTAATACATTCCTACAGAGATAATTTTGAGGCACATCTAAGCCAAAAGTCATCCTTCACAGGTATTAGAAGCCCAACACCTATGGACAGCTTACGCAAGGTCCCCAGGGAATATACGGTGAGATGCAGATGGGGACTTTGACCAGCACCAGCCAAGCCCTAGCTTTGCAGTGATCAGCCAAATTACTACCCTACAAGCTGACTCTGACAATCAATCTCTTAATTGATTAATTAAGACTGTTGCAAGTCTTAATTAATCAATATCTGTTGAGAGTCTCAGGTGGAAGTTCCTTCAGATGTAGATAGCCCCAAATCAATCCCATACTTACTCATCAGGGCAAGGACTATGGTAAGATGAATGTGTTTGCAAAGCGACTAGAGCCTCAGCTTCAACTTGGGATCAGGGTCCTGTGGCAGTATGAACACAGAAGAGTAATGATTTCCAGTAGAGGGGTTCTTGAAAGCCTCCATCTCTCACAGCACAGGTTTTTGACAGTCAGTGACTCAATGTTCTGTCTTTCATAACCATAATGACTCACAGCCCCAGGATGGAGAATGAGTGCAATACAGTGAGTGCTATTGTTCCAGAGCCCATCAAAATAAGCAGGGTCATTTTCACTGTTTAAAAGAAAATGACAAGCTGCTGGATTATTGTGTGGCAAGGATAAAAATGCACAGAAAAAAATAAGAAGAGGGATGAATAAATTTTCAGATAAGAAAGTTCACAAGGATTTGCAAACACAAATTTTATAACCACAAGCAAGACAGATCAGAAGCTTGACTTTGATACCATTTGCTCTGCTATAAATCAAGATTACCCCATGTGGGTTTATAATGGGGTAAGTCTGGCATACAACAAGAGAAGAATCAGGCTTTGAGTGCCAAGTACATTTGGGTACCTTCTGCATTGCCTAATACTGTGAGGATGAGAGAGACGGTGCCTCACCACTGCACTGCCTTACAATTTAGACACATACCTTAGGATAAGTAAATTATCTCTGAACATGTAGAAAGGATGACTTGGACACAGGAGGTAGCTAGAAGCTGTAACAGTCCCTGGGTTATGTCCCAAATCATCTGCAGCCCCTCAAATCAGAGGTCAGGGGTAGTGGTTGAGATGGCTGATGCCATGCAGTCTTGAATTAGTAAGGTGGAGCTCACACAGCTGAAGTGCTAGGCTGATTTCTGAACCAGGGGGACTGTGAGTTTTTAGGTGTTCCAAAAACAGAAACCTGCTTGGCTAATGGGTCTTGTTTCTCAGAATTGTTGAATGTCTGCCAGGAGGTCACTGGGTACTCAGTACACCTGAAAATCAGACCATTCAAATGATGCCATCAGGAAGAAGAGCCTCTTAGTAGGACTGATTCTGTCGTCCTGTCTGGTGCAGAAGATTTCTGAAGATAGCTCCCACAAGAATGAGTTTTATGCATGGATGTTACACACAAGTGAGTCTCATCCCTCTCTTTCACAGAGTTGCTGTACACCATTTGATTTCTGCCTTTCACATGGTAAGTCACAGCAGAAGGGACAATCAATCCATCTCATCTGATTGACAACTGGACAACATTTCTATCCTTCCTAAGAGGACACATGATACTCTTTCCCATCAGAGAAGTATTTTGGCCAGTAGCATGCCCAGATCAGTTTCCTAGATCACAGGAAAGCTGTTCCCTTATGTTGGTGTCATGTGGCGTGATCCTGGCTTCCCCTGCTCAGGCAAAATGCCACTGGTGGATACTCCACAGTGCTGGGGCTCCTCAGGGGAAAGGGTCTGCTTTGGAGCGTGGTGACAAGTGCTCAGGAGTGAATGCTGGCAAAAGCTTTCCAGCCTGGCTGAAGAGCAAGCATAGCCCAGCATGCCACAGAGGACTCTGTGATTTGGTGAGAGGCAGGTCCCACCCATACCCCAGCCACTGGAGAAGACTTGTTTGACCTCCTGCTTGCAGAGGGGGCACTTCAATATGTCAGAGAGAAGACTACAAAAAGTTATGAGATGCAGTCTGCACAGTCATTGATGTGTGATGCCTTTTATTGTCCCCTGGTGCTGCTTGTAGAACCATGAGCCTTTTGCATCACCCTTGGGAAGAGGAAATAGCACCTACAAAGTTTAAGCCTGAAGAAGAATAAGGCACAAGTCTGACATTTGACTCTTAGTGATAGGCACTACCTAGGTAAATATTTGTAAAAGATAGCTCTGGCTCTTTGAACAAGGAAGAGAAGCGGAGGGGCAGGGACTTGGCCAAGGTCAGCCAAGCAATTTGCAGCAGATCCAGAGACCTTTGGGTCCCAACCCAACCCCCACACTCTAGACAGAACCACATTTCACCAAGAACCAACAATTTCACACCTTACTTTGTCTGTCTTGTGTTTTCTTCCTCTTCTGTGCTTGGAAGAAGCTTGCTTTGAAATCCTGAATGTTATCTCAGTTTCTCAGATCATGTTTCTGTTGTCGTGAGCAGTGTTTCTGGGTGCAGTTGCTTGGATCACTGAGTTCAAAGAATCTGAGAGATGGAAATAACGTCATCCTTCAAAACATTTAACCAGCAAGTCATTCCCCTCACCTATAGAAGGCGTCATAAAGCTTATACAGTTCTTTACAACTAATTCACAGACCACCAACAACTGGCGTACAAATAAGTTTTTAATGGAAAACAGAAGTTACGTCTCCATAATATATGGAGTAGGTCACAAGTGAGATTTATATGTCATAGTAGGGATTTCCAAGACACAGTGTTCTACCTGGAATAAAGGGAGGGGTACACGTTAATACCTGGCATATTGTTGACTGAAGTTTGTCATACACCAGGAGAGAGAACGAAGCTAACTAAACTTTGAATGGACAAGAAAGTAAGCCATACTTTTGCAATGGATAAGTTCTGGTCACAGGTCTAATATGAATTAATAGAGTGCTTGCAACAGTCAATGACAATTGTCATTGTCTTCTCTGGTCTTTGGGCAGGCACACAGTCTGGAAGGCCCAAAAAGGCCCCAGCCTGATACAGATGTTTCAAACCTTAAGGAGATTTTACTTCTGGGTTTCAGAGTTTTCTTAGTGGGAACCAGGTGCTACAGTAATAGTACAGAAACCTCATAAAATCCCACATCAAGCCTTGCTTATCTAAATATGAAAACCAGCTCCTGCTATGTGATACTTTCTGATCTACATATTACCTGAAGCCTGTAAATAATTTGCAATGATGTGCTCACTCTGCACACCAGCCACCTACACTCACCAGCCCACTCCCTTACACACAGGAGCAAATGATCAGCAGAGGGAGAGAGGAATGAGAACTCCATTTTGCTGGGAGAAGCTCCCAGAAACTAGTCTTTTACTACTAAAATAATTGCTGCTAAGCACAAGCCTCCTTGTCCCAGCCAGAGTCCCCTTTTTTCCCACATCTGAGATGATGAATATCAGCCCTGTTGAATCAGCTGATGCACCCACATTGCTTTTATAGAGCTTCACAACATCCTTGAGGTTTTACTGTATCCCTGGTGTGTTCACTTTGTCTCCTGCTTGGCCTGGGAGGTTCCTTGAGGCACAGAGCGTATTTGGCTGCTGGCTGGGCTCCTTCCCTTCCTACCAGCAAGGGAGGGCTGTGAGAAGTTCACTGCATGCCATGACTCTGTGGTGCAGAACCTGGCCAAGAAGCCAGCCACAGCTCCTGCACCTGTGCTGCTGCTCCCTGGGGCTACCAGGGAGTTTCCCACAGGCCCTGGGCATGACCCACTCTGACAAACACAACAGCAAAAACAGCAGGGACGAGCACATTTCTTTTCAACACTTAGGCCAGATTTTGCCTCTTCATATTTGGAGCTTTAATTTCCAGACATCTCTGCCTTTTCTGACTGCATTTCACTTGAAAACCTCACTTTATGTTTCCAGGGGGAAAAAGCAACACGGGGAAAGATTTTGGTTCTTTGAAGCAAGAAGATTCAGTGTTGGGATGGAGAAGCCTTGAGGAGCTAGAAAATTTTGCATACCCCTTCCCAAAGGGTGCAAGCCTCTGAATCAATGTGAAGAGGTTCATTAGTGAGATGGCTCTGCTGGTAACCTCAATGGCTTTATCCAGGTGTGCCAACAGCTGACAGATGCCACCAGGCAAGCAGGATGGATGTTCAGCTAGTGACCCAGTAGGGCCATCAGCTGTCTGGAATGAACCAGAAAGGCACTGCTGATATGGCATGTAGGCGGTCCAATACAACCAGAATGGTAAATAATGAGACCATTACACAAAGCAATTAGGATCCATTCAAACAAAACATGCTTTAATAAGGCCTGATTTCTATCTGCCAGCATACCCAGAAAAGTTCAGATGATTCAGAGCATTTAGGTCCAGAAAAGAGAAGCATCTCTTCAGAGCATCAGGCAAGAGGGGTTAAATGACTATTGGGTATTTGAACAAGAGAATGGCAATTACAACAAGGAAGGTGATTTTACCTCTTCATATGGATTTGATAAGTGCCATACAACTGCATTCAAGTTAGATGTCAACATTTTTAAAGGGCTTTTGAAAAAAACTGTAGAGGTGGCAAAAAAATACTAACATAAACAATGTGAGGGTAAGAAGAAATCCCTGCAAGGAGAATTACATGAGTCTTGTGGTGCACAATTTCTTAAGAAGAAAATTGAGAGGTAGCTCTGACTGGAATGGTTAAGGAACTTTGCCAAGAAAAATGGGGCGGGGGGGGCAGGTCTCATCTAGCTATTGTGCTGAGCAGGACATCAAAAGACATAAAAAACTGGAAACCTCTGCTTGAAAGAATGAAAAGGGAGTCAAAATGCACGAGGTGTGTTTTATCCAGATGTCAGTAACTGGCTTCAAGACAGAGGTAGAGAGCTGATTGCTCAGTGGCTTGGGACTATTTGAAAAAATGCTAGACAAGGTTTAAGCCCAATTAGCTGACCTGCACCCCAGAACCAGACATCAGGGAGTGCTCCATGCTGGCAGGTGCTGCTGCAGTCTGCAGGAAAGGAGGAGAAAGGTGTGGAGCAGGGCAAGGTGAGCCCTCAGAAGAACAGCTTCACATCTGAGACACACAGCATCAATTCTCCTAGTCTTGCAAATGCAAATAGCAACACCTGGGAAGCAATTAGCAATGCTTTCTGGTTTTGGCTTAATCCTTGAAAAAATAATAAATGTACTTTATATCAAGTAGCTGAAGGTGTTACTTACCTGGCAAGAGGATGCATTACTCATGCTCTGGTGGAAAGGGAACCTCAGCAGCAAGGGCAAAAGGGGAATTTGTCTTCTGCCAGCAATGGGAAGTACAGGCATCTGTGGCTTCTCCAGTACACCCTGTACTGCTCTTCTGGATTACTTCTAACATAGTCTCACAGCAGCAAACCTCTGAAGCAATTGCTAGACAAAAATCAGATCATGAATGTCAATGGAGTTGTTGGTGTGACCTGAGTAGTGCAACAAGATTTTAGGGATCCTTCAGTGGAGAAAAACTAGATACCTAAACTGATTCTGAACTGGCATCCTACATCTCAGAATACTGGGGGTTATAACCCAAGGGAAAAAGCAGCACTGATAATAGCTTGGGGAGTTTTTCCACCAATTAAGTAAAGATTTTGCTGTATACTCCTCTGAGCATCTTCATACACGCAACCTGGGAGATGCCCAAGCTGTTGAACAAGGATTTTTTGCTGTTTACTATGAAAAAAATCTCACTAGTGAAAAATCCAGTGTAGGCCAGTAGAATATCTAAAACAGCTAAACTGAGTCATATTCTTCCTGCCTGCAGGTAAACTCCCTTTTGCCTGAAGCTGATGGCAACAGGCAGTATATGTTCTGCTGTGGGAGTTTAGGAGGACAACAGTTCAAAAAGTATCTAAGGGCTAATAGAACTCAGAGATCACAAACTTGAAGCAGCACAAATAAAACCTTTTCTGCTTCTTCCAAGCAGTTGGTGAGGATAGCAACTACCTCCTCCCTCATACACAGTTTTGAGGCTTCAGGTCCAAACTGCGGGTACACAAGTTAGGAACCAGGTCATCTTGCTCCAGCTGAGTATGTCTCCTTGCATGTCCTGTTCCACCTGAGTGCCTCAGGAGCTGGGCAAAGCTCAGAACAGATCCTCCACTGCAGCTGGCTGAATTTTATCTTTAAAAGTGAGATGTTTAGGGTCCCTGCCTAGCCTTCACTGATTACAGCAGGCCATGAAGTCTGAATCCATGCAGGAATGAGACAAATATTTGAAGGATAAACTAGTCCTGTTTCTACAAGAAAACAATGTTTTCCTTCAAAGTTCATCACATATGCATGCAGGTTTGTTCAAGAAGCAGTAACACTCATCAAAACTAATGTGACTATCCTGGATAGACGTGGCCATCCTGCACCCTACCAAAATCCCTTTATGCTCTGTGCAGGAGAGCCTCTCTGTTTACACCTCTACCACCCTGTCCAGGAGACTTGGCTCTACTCTAAGCAAAGTGCCTGGTAAAATAAAACAATGCTATTTAAAAAAATCTGCCTCCATCACATGCTGATCCCCAGTGTGGCTGCTACTCCTGCTACTCCTTTCTCAGGCACTACGTGACCTTATTTACTTTGGTTCCCCTTTTCTCAGATGTTGGTCTTTGATTCTTTATGTCTGCTCCAAAATAGAATCACTGCTGGATCTCCCTCTTCACTGTGAACCCAGGTGGTATTCAGCTGGAAACATGAATTTTCCTGTGGTAGCTCCCAGGAAACTGAGTTCAGAGCAGGTCCCAGTCAGTCACAGACAGACGCAATACTGCAGTCTAGGATTGCTTGTATTATCCTCACAAGTGCCATCTGCAGATGGAGATTGGCTTCTTGCTCTCTAAGCCCTGAAATGCTGAATTACTGTGAATAGCACTACAGACTGATTTTTTTTCCTTCAGTCTAAAGGTACTTTTATCCAAATTTAGCTGAGGTCATCTGCACTGGCACCTTGCCTAAACTAGATGACATTGGCACTGGTGGTTTTTACTTGGTCCATTCCTCAAGATCTTTTCACAACTGCCATGGACATAAAGAAGTGACAGATTCAGTGACTGGGCTTTAGAAGCTTTACCTTTCTTGACAGATCACATCAGTGATGTGGACCCATTCCTATCTTCCCTGCTTGCCTCCAGTTCCTCTACACTGTCTGTTAAACTTAAGCCACTTCTGTGGCTGATTTTTTTCCTTCTTCCCCACAAATCAATTAATGCAAAACCAGCACAAGATGGGAGCTGCTGTGAGCTACCAGGGAAAAAGGAGATGGAAAACCATGGAGTGCTTTTGTGCCTTTTCCCAGACAAAGTTGGACTCTGCAGACTCGTCCTTGCCAAGTGAGTCAGTGTGAGGAAGTTCCTGTCACTCCAGCAGTATGGAAACTCACCTCTTCCCTCCTTACTAGGGCTGGCTGCACAGGCTCATCTGTGCAGTTTATTCGTGTTTAGCTCCCAGCGAAACAAGACCATTTCACCCTTCACTATGTGCCTTCAACAAACCCAAACCAGGGATGAAATGAACTACAGCTGGGTGCTAGAAAAGTGCAAGTGCAGCCACAGCATGGTTATCTGCTGAAATGTAAGCAATTGTCTCTTTCATATTTCACATTCACCACTAAGCACCAGCATCCCCCAGAGCAGAACTGGTAAAGGCAATGTCCTTCCAGCACTGTCTTTGACACATCTGCCTCTGTATTATCCACTATTTATGGCAAACAAACATCTGCCATTCTGTCTGAAGCAGAGATAAAGACCACTCTGTAAGGAAAGGAGTAAGAGTAAGAGCCCAACTGCTGGATGCTTCTTTACCAGAGGAATTTGGGCCTTTGGAGGAGCACAAGGTGAAGTGCCTCTTGTTCAGGACAGTGCACCAGCATAAGGGAATGAGCTAGTCTGTGTAATCCATATGTTTTCATGTATGAATGGCTCCTGTCCTTGACCCAGGGGTACAAGCTCAATCCTTCATCTCAGTTTGTAGCTGGACTAGCACGAAGCCTGGACTGGACAGTCCAAAGCAGATGGCCAAGATGGTAACACTCTTCAGGTGCCAATGTGTTCTCCATCACATTAACTCATTAACCCTCTAGGCTTGGCATATCCCTTTGACCAAGCAGACAGTGGGTATAAACAAACTACTGTCTCAGAAAGTTTAGAAATAAACTTCTCTCACAGTCAATTTGTCCTAACAGGATTTCTTACACCTTCTTCTGGAGCAGCTTAAGTTGGTGTTTCACTGTTGTTCCCTCATCTGTGCCAAAAGCCCAAAGTGAGAGAGACCAAGTATTCATACAAATGGCAAGTGGAACTATCCTAAATGGGTGATGATAATGACCTACAGCCCCTTCTCACCTTTAAACTGCCATGTCAGTGACTGCTGCCTCTTGACTGTTGTCACCTCTGAGGGTTTAGCAGAGCACCTGATGGAGGACCCAAGAGTACCACAGTCACCTGAGTCAGTAGGATGAGGCACCTGTCCAGACATCCTCAGATCAAAGAAGATCCAGAAAAGACCTCACATTCCTTGTACTTCCCCCCAAGGTTGCTGGACCACTCTGTTCATCCTGCAGGGTGAAAAAATGCACCCACCTCAAATCTTATTCCCAGTATTTCACCACTTAAATAGTCTTAAAAGCAAATAATAACAGCTAAGCATCAAGCATCAGATCCTCTATGATTTAGCAGAAGGAATACCAGACATGTAACAGGATCTCTAACTGCAGTCTGCACAAACATTGGCACACTGTGCTCAGATCCCCAGTTCCTGTTCTCAGATTGCCACAGTATAATACATTCCTTTTTTTTTTTTTTTTTTTTTTTTTTTTTTTTTTTTTTTTTTCCAGCAGTGGAGAGATAAACCCTGTTTGTAAGAGTTGTTATTCCCACTTAGCTTTGCACAAAGGTGATGAAGCCAAGCGGGAGTGCATAGGGCTGCAAGCAGTCTTAATTTCTTGAGCCAAATCTGAACCCCCTAAAATCAAACTTGGACTGGTGGTGTTTATGTAGGACAGCTTGTGGTCCTTCTGTTCTGGTGTGTGAAGTAAACATCAGTACTTCTCAGCTCTGTAGAGAGGAAATAGGAAGCACATTAATTGTATGCATCTTTACTTTCATTTCCTTTACTCTTTGGATTATTATGTATGTCAAACCCACTACAAGCCACAGGGTCTTACATTTGGTACAGCCTGCTACTTCTAGCAGAGATCTTGGCTTTCAACGTTCTCCAAAAATTTCTTGAAATATTTTGGTATTCTAATGGGTTTCTCTTCCTGCAGGTGAAATTTAAGCACATACCTTCAATGGCTTCACAGGGGCTCAGAACTGCATCTTGCTCTCTATGTCTCATTCCACCCCACAACTCTAAGGCTAGAGCAAGTACCTCAAGGTCAACACAGTTAATTACCTTTGGTGGAACTGGGATCAATATCTGTCCTTCATATGCACTTTCCACTTGCTGTTGAAAAGTTCTTTATGGACTGCCAGGGTCTCTTCGCTGGTGGGCTGGCTTTAAAATGTTTCTCTTCTTGGTAGTAAACTGCCTTTTCCACTGTTTCCTCTGGTAATTTCTAGATTTTGTAGGCTACCTTCATAGGTGGTCTAATTTAGGCCAGATGTGCACAGCTGTTAACAAATCCATGATGATGTATAAAAGCACTACATTAAGAAACAGCTAATAGGGTATTTGAATAGTAAAAATCAAAAAGAAAGGAAAAAAAAAAAAAAAGAAAAGTAAAATGAAGCTCTGTTCTGTAAGTCTATGAAATGCCAGTAAAATAACTCAGGAAAAGGTGGCTTTTGTTGGCTGCTGAAACCAGCATCAGGATTTAGGTACAACAAACAAGTGGGAAGTAATCCTCATAGTAAATCATCCTAAACACAGATGCCCAGCTGAGCGCTGTAAAAGCTCAGAGGTGCTTTGAGATCCAGGCTCAACAAATCACTCCAGATTCAGTTGTCATATTCATTGGGATAACACCTTAGGAAACTTAGGTGAACAGAGCAAGGCATTTTTTCAGTCCCTTTTGAAGCATTCCAGCTGTAATCCTAAAACTCATTTTCAGACAAGCATTTGCTGACCTCCAGAAAATACTTACTGCCACTCCTGAAAATCCTCAGTAGTCTTCCTGAGTCTGCATTCCCTGGGATAAGAGACTAAATCTGGCCTCAAACTTAATAAGGAAAGAGTTTGTGAATACTGACTAGCAAGCTCACCTTTGCATACCTGTTGAGGCTACCTGTCTAAAGAGACGGTTCCTCATGTTGGCACAGGAGGTGAGGCACACAGCTGTTCAAGAAATGCACAAAATTCATTAAGTAGCAAATACCTTCCAAGCTGACCCCCAACACACACACTTGGAAGGTGAAGGCTGACATTCTATGATACCAGAAATGAGACATTTCCCTAAACTGTCTTAAAATCTTGGAAAATTTGAGTTGTCCTACAACTCAAAGAAAGAAGTCAGAAGACTTGAAAGAAGTCAGAAGAAGGGCAGAGCATGGGGTCACAGCCCACTTTAACATTTTAGAGTTTTTTCCTTAAAGGACACAGAGACTATCCTTACATACGTGAGGATATCTCAGGGTTTGCAATAGTTGAAATTCCTGTAAACTTTGCCAATTATTTCTTCCCTTCTAAAGTCAGGAAATAAATCACCACCCTTAGAATCACTCTTTCTTACATTACCCCACCTCAAATGGGGGAGTTGAACTTTTATCTGGGAAAAAGCACATAGGTGGTTCACAGGTAGACTTCTTTTTCTTGCTACTGCTCTATCAGTGCATGCAGAGAGCTAGAAACAAAACCTGAATACAACCATGAACCTAATTCCGGTTTCTGAGGTAAACAAAACAAAAGGATGAAAATACTACCTGGCTGGCTGCTCAGCAGGAACTCTCAGAGCTAACCTCCATGGGCTTTCAGCACATGCTTTTTGCTTAAACTGATCTTGAACTGCCATAGATTGGAACAGCACTATCTTAATTTACCACAGATGGAGATCTTAATTTCCACCCCTCTTCCTTTCTCTTTTCTCTGCATCACAAATTTTAACCAAGTCCAGACTCTGAGAGCCTCTGGCACCATTCCTATAAGCCTGCAAAATTTACAATATTCAGAAGCTGCAGTAAACAGAAGCTGAAGATAGCGATGTTCACTGCTGATCCAGCGAGGAATCACAAAATAGCAGGAGCCTTATGACAAAAGCATGTGAGCACAAGCAGATGACTGTAACAGCACTGCATTCTGATGCTATCTATGACTTGTTAAATATCCAGTTGCCCAGATGGCTCACAGAGCCAAAAATATATTTTCAGGATTTTAAACCTAACTATGAATTTTATGCATGTCATAATCAATGGCACTAATAATTTTTGTACTTTTGATTTTCCCCTCCCTCCTTCCAGGTCCTAGCAATTTATTGTCCATATGGTACATTACTGTTATTTTAACCAATGCTCTTTGTCAAATTAAGCTTGATATCATTCTCTCAACTTAAGTGATTTTGATGTCTGTGAGCTGAAAAGGTGCAGGGAGTAGTATAAAAATGCGAATATTTTGTAAGCTTTCAGTCCCACATCTTCCATAACTCTCCAATTATTCAAATTGCATGACCAAAGTGCTACTATGCCTCATGTTCTAGAGGCTGAACATACACCTGAAGTCCTGCACCTCTTGCGATGGTCTTTTTCACACCTTTTAGCACAGAGCTGTAAATTTAGGCAGAGCTGTGGACTAACACTGATTTAATGCTGATAACTTCATGCCTTTACAATGCTCTGCATTTCCAAAGGACTGTTTAAGCAGTAATTAACTGAGTGCAGCATCAGAGCACAGCAGGTGGGTCAGTATTTGCTGTGATTACCTGTAAGAAGGGGAAAGCACAGCACTGGGGCTGAGTGAGCTGTAGCAGTGCCCCTGGTCCAGCTCCCATGGGCAGGGATGGCTCCACTGAGCTGCTAAGCTGAGCCATGTTTCAGCAGCATTCCTTGGGAATCAAGAAGGGCAAGGAGCCCCAGCAAAGCCCTGTGAGGATGACGCTCTCCACTGCCACCCAATCCAACTTGTGCATGACAAAGTGTTGGGCCACTGCTGTCTTCTATGTGTCATTCCTTCAGAAGACGAGGAACGAGACTGTCCTTATTGCAGAGGAAAAAGCACTGGATAGAGAAGGGATTCCTGCTCTCAGGATACTGTTACATAAAATATTGTGACAATGTATAGCTTGCTAACTTTTACTGATGGAATCACAGGTTCAGTTGATGAAGGCTGTAAAGCTCATCCAAGAGATCCCCAGAAAGCATCAGGATGGCCTTATACATGGCACTTTGACTCACAGGCTCAAGAAATGGGAAAAATAGAACAGCACATGGTTGGACAAGGGTTAAATGACAGCAATTACAGATTTCACATCCAAGGATGACCAGGGAAAATCCTCAGACCAGATCCCATGAGGCCTTACTTGACTGTTATTTAACTTTTTTGACTATGACATGGAAAAGGAGTTACTTAATAAAGTTGGTAGCATAAATATATGGACAATAGCAACTAATGAGGACAATACATCACTGACAGAGTAAATATCTAACAAAAAAGACAACTGATTTTATATAAAAAGCAAGGAATGCTAAGGAAAACAATTATTAAGGCCACTAGTGGGTAAATAAAAACTTGCAGCCAAAAGTAAATGAAGCCAAAGCGATTGAACAAATATAAAAATGCTGAGTGCCTCATGCAGGTATTGAAACAACAAAGTGTTGGCTACTTTCATGGGCAAACCTACAATATGACCCAATGTGTATAAGCTGGCCTTTGGCATACCCGGAGTAGAAAGATTTAATAGGGAAAGGGTTAATCAGCAAATTAGGTCCCGAATGGCGATGGAGAATTCTTTGTCAAAGGAAAGTTTATACTCAGGGCTCATGTTTTTCCTCAGGAGTCATGCCTTAGTTCTGGTAGATTCATGGAAGTCACCAATTTAAGTCTTCTGGCTTCAGGGAGTGACTAGAACTTGTAATAGACCCTGTGTTATGCAAGAGATCAGGCACTAGATATAATTTCTAAACTTTGTAGACTCTTAATTCAGAAAACCAGCAGATGAGTGCTCTTCACTTATGTGAGCACTGGGTTAGTAACTGTATCCTGAATTGCAGCTAACTCCCAAGGTAAAATCTAGCTGTTAACATTAATAACTCTTCCTTCTCAAAGCCCTTAAAGGCATGAGAAGTTAGAAATTCAAGGGATTCTGTGCACTAACATAAGGTCTTTAGGGCAAAGATCCATTTTAAAAGTGGAATAAATTTCTTATTTTTCCATCTAAAAGTTAGAAGTGAAAGGAGTTGCAGATTGAGACAGCTTTATGAGGATGTCTGCCACTTAAGGTGAACATGTGAGCTGTGTGTCAAAATTCCTCCATACCCATTGAGATCTAGAGATGTAGATCTTGATTCCCATGATGAATTTGGTACATCCTAGGGTATCCTGACAATCTTCCATCTTCTTCTCCAGAAGGTCTCGGGTCAAGGTCCAATCTTCCCACCCTGTTATGGGTATCTTGATACCCAAATCATCTCATATAGTACTATATGTCACAAGTAGACAACTGATTCTTACCCCAGTCAATGGAGACTAGAGACTAATTTATGATTCCTGTAAGTAGCTCTCTGAATCTCTCTCTAGGCTCCATTTATTACAGGGATTAGGTCTTCCCTGATTACAGTGAGAGTTTGGACACCCAGCTCAGATAGTCTATACCTAAAAGCAGGTGTCTGAATCAGCAGCTGCACCCCACCCTCACGGCTGAGTTTCTTTGCCCACCATAAATGTCCTGTGCCATGTGATGTGCCCCTGACTGTCCTGCCTGCCTTCCAGCCATCACTCACTGGGACACCATACACCCACCAGCCTCATGCAGGTGTCTCACATGCCCTCAAGGGTCTCAAATGGCACCAAATACTGGTTTCAGGTAACCTAATAATGACTTAATACTTAGTGCAAGGTCATTGTCTAGGTCTCCTTGGCCACTGATGAAAAACAAGACGTAAAATCAGAAGGTGATCAATCCCATCTGCTTTAGGCATATTTTCTGGCATTACTTGTCTTACAGTACACCATCCTCACCATATGCTATTGTTTTAATCTAATCTTGAACATAAAATGCAAACCCTTTTCTACAACTGTATTTTCCTCAATTCCTACCAATGTCTTCTTGTTCAAGAACCTGCCTCACATTGACAGAACAATTTTCTACAGTCCAACAATCAGCCAAATCAGTCAAATAGGAGTCGACATTTGAAACTTTCTTCCTTTTCCTTTTCAGCTGGCGGGAATTATTTGCTGACCACACAGAAAGGTGTGGTCCAAGGAGGTATGAAAAAGGGAAACTACTCAACAAAAGGCAAGAATTTGGGGAAATATTCATTTCTGTGGCTAAGTCAAAGCCCTTTCTTAAAAGCAACAAGATATAAGAAATAATCCTTCATCAAAACAAAATGGGAAAGGAACCCTATAATAGATTCCTTCAGCTCATGATGGGCTTTCATGCAGAGACTTTCCAGTGCTCCAGGTGTCCCTAAGCCATGCCCAGTGTGACACAGGCAGAGGGAAGGGGGCAGCCATGGCAATGCCATACTCCTCCAGGGGCCATTCATTAGCACAGCCAGTCATCATCCAGATCACCCAGACCCCCATCCAAGGCTGGGCTGGGCATGCTGAGCAGGCACACAGCTGAAGTCCTCACTAGTTAATTTTATAGCACAGACATGCCCTATGCATTCGGTCCTGGCCCTAGCACACGGAAATAATGCTGACAGCACTTCCATGGCCCTCAGCCAAGAGTTACATCATTCCATTCTTTTAATAGGAAATATATGTCTTTCTTCATTTGCTTGCTAGCATCCAAGATTTTGGAGCTCTTCACTTTGCTTCATCTTCAACTTTAAAATTCAGACATTCTCTTAAAAGGCAATGGTTGATATTAATGCAAGATCACTTGTCTCCTGGGCAAAAAGCTTTAGTGCTTTAAAGAAACAGATACTCAAGAATATCCAGCAGATTGAGCTCTGTCTGCCAAGCACGCACTGGTGTCAGTGTGGAGGAAGGTTGAAGAGAACTTGGTCCACAGTCCTAAAACCAGGCATGGGCTCCATGTAAACAGCATGTCCATCTGTAAACAGCAATTCTCTCCTCTGTTACCTCTGGAGCTAATGATAAGTTGAATATGTTTTGGCTTTAAACATTTCTAAATAACTTACATGACAGCAGTTTCATGTTGGAATGACAGCATTTGCACCAGTTATTTTCTAAGCTACTGTGTGTGCACCTAAATACTTGAAACACATACACATTATGGAAGAGAAAGGGAAAAATAAAATTTCCCTCCTGCCCTGTTGCTTGAGACTAGTTTTTCACAATTAGCAAAACAAGACCTACAACATGAACTACAAGATGCAATGACTGGGACTCTGATAATCTGTATGCTGAAAGTTGCACTCAAAGCTATAAATACAAAATGGGGAAAACCAGTGATCTCAGCAAGACAACTGCCAGTAGGTGAGCTAATGAAGCAGACACAGTATTAACATCACTTCTGCAGTCCTGTCTGAGTGCTGGTTGAAATAGGAAAGGCCATTATCACATTGACATCATCTCAGTCCTTGCAAGCACATTTCTAGAGAAAAATAAGCCAGAAGGGTCTGCCAAGCTTAATGCATCTTTGTTCAGGAGTCTTTTCAGCATTTAGATGGACTGCTTTCTAAATTATGGGGGTTAAAAGTGGGTAATTCTGTGAACACATGTCTGAGGAGCTTTTCAAACCTGGGCTCAGACACTACTTGAAATCCACTCCACCTGCAGCATAAGGCACATCATAAAGGTTTTACTGCACAAATGCTTGATGCCATGTATCATACATGGCAGAGCCATGCTCGGATCCAAAGCCCCTATAAATCTGTGTAATCACTTCATTAATACAATAACCAAGACCACTGTTAGGAGGAGCAGCTGAGGCAACTGGGGGTGTTCAACCTGGAGAAAAGGAAGGCTCAGGGGGGACCTTATTGTTCTCTACAACTGCCTGAAAGAAAGAAGAGACTGTCAGTCTCTTCTCCCAGCTAACAAGTGACAGGACAAGAAGAAATGGCCTCAAGTTGTACCAGGGGAGGCTTAGATTAGATATTAGGAAAAACTTCTTCCCTGAAAGGATGGTCAGACATCAAAATAGTCTGCCCAGGTAAGTGGTGGAATTGCCATGCCTGGAAGTATTCAAAAGGTGTGCAGATGTGGCATTTGGGGACATGGTTTAGTGGTGAACATGGAGATGCTGGATTAATTGCTGCACTTGATGAACTTAGTAGTATTTTGCAACATTAATGATTCTATAATAAAATAATTGTGGAAGGAAACCTAAGAGGGGTCAAATGACTTCATGTAATTCAGCTATTAACATGCATTTTGTGAACCTTCCTTCAAAAAGAAAATCCCTACTGCAGTTGGAGGAGGTAATATTGACATAAAATATTCCTTACAGGCCCTTTTTTCTTAAGTTAAATCTTTTTCTCCATAAGTTCAACTGCCCAGGACTAAAACAGAGGAAAACATCCAGTTAATGAATTTTCAACATCTCTAGTAATCATGTAAATTACATTTGCTGGAACTAAAAGCATCATGACTTTATGGTCTGCTGTGTCTCAATTTGACAGTCAAAGATGATGTCAGTGGTCCTTGAAGAAGGCTGAGAATTTACCTTTTCCTGTCATATAAAATTTCCTATTATTTTGTCCTACATCATCAAGCCTTATTGGACCTCAACTTCATTTTTGGTCCATAATCCATAATATTTTCTAGTCTTCTTTTCTATGTGCAATTGTATGGGGGGTGGGAGAGGAATTTCCCATTGTGGGGTAAGGAGTGAAGCAGTTTTGTTTTGTGTCAGATTGATCTTACTTCAATGACTGTCTCCTGCTGAGACCCTCATGAGAGGTTTAGGAGTGAGAGAAGCACCCTTAGGAGAGGAAATTGTGTGGCTGAGCAGAGAAACAGTGATCAAAGGTACACAGTGAATTTATAAGGATTACTGCCTCTGATTTTGTGCATGTGTAGGTGCATTATTTATATCCATGCACAGTGTAATACATGCACATTGATGGTTAAAAGGATCATTGCCATGTAGCCAAATATTTTATAATTTTTTATGGTCTGCTCAGGCTTGGATCAGCAGACACATCGAAACATACCAGTAAGTGCTGTCTAATAGATTGCAGACCTCTGTGAAAAACCACTATCAGTGTTTCAGCAGTGCATGGTACATGTGTCAGAGAAGTGCACTGTCAGCAGGACAGTGTCTGGGCATCTATCCACATTTTCCTTAGTTTTAAAAGAGCCAGAAACCTTTTAGAGGCCTTGATCAAAAATAGGATGAATAAAAACTAGGTTAGGCATTGTAGTTCTCGGTGCAGCTTCTTTCATTTTGCATAAAATGAACTGTATGTCTATTTGTGGGCACAGAGACCCAGTCTGAGCACTTCTTGGGCACTTAGTGGGAATCCATCCCCACAGTCTCCTACTCTGCTGCCAAGAGCAAACTGTACCTCCTGGGACAAGCTTCAAGGGAAGGATCTGCAAAGCTACAAAACAAATAAGTAAAAAATAAAACACGCCTCCAAAGCACAACACTCTTCCCACACACCCAGATTACTTTTCACTTTTGTTTCCTGCTCTCTTCCCTCTCCTGCAGCCTTGTTGTGTAAAGGTATGGGCAGAATCATATCAGCATTACTGAGGGAGAAAATATGCTGGGGCAAGGGGAGGGAGGACAGAAAATGGACCATTAAATGATCCTATTAGGTCTGAAGTTCTCTAGAACCAATGGAAATTCTGTCACTGATTTCTCTGACCTTTGGATTGGAATTTACATCTACTGAGGAGCACCAACAGTGTCAAGGTTGAAACAAAGGCTATGAGATATCTCATTAAGCTCAGTTGGACAGATTGCTGTACCAGAGTGGCCCTCCCAGCTCCAACAGGACTAGCTGAGCTTCTCAAATTGGCCCACGTATTTGCCCAAGTTTTGCCCAAGTGGTAATGGCTCAGAGATCACTAGGGGACCAGAAAGGTTGATCAGCATTAAAAATCCTGCATCCTGTCTGGGCATAAAAACTGGTTCCAGTTACCCTTGGTGAGTGAGAAGGCATCAAAAGTTAAACCTCTTGCTTCTTGGTCTCATACCTGGCATCTGGGATCTGTCCTGTGTTTGTTCTCACAGGGTCAGCAGCTCTGCCTGTATTCCAGCTTGGGAAGGAGGCTCAACCACCCCACCCTGCTACGATAACTCAGTCTCTGACCTGCTGCCGTCAAATGTCTAGATAGTGACTGACCCTCTGGTGAAAATCCAAATAGACTTAACTGCTTCCTGCATTGTGCTCCCTTGCTGCTTCTGTGGCTTCTGTCCTGCCCTGTGACACATGCCAGGCATAGACTGGATGTGGGACCCCTCTGGGGTCTCAGCATGGGTGCCAGGGACAAGCAGGGAACATGTCATCTTCCAGGGCAGCAAATGCAGTGATCCTTGCTCAAAGGCATCCTCTGCATCCTGGCATTATGGCCTCCCCTCAATGCTTGGTTTGGAGCAGCAATCCACACAGGGACTGGTGACATGCTCCAGGCAACACCAGGCAGAACCATTCATGTCCCCTTCAGTGCCTTTCTGAGGTGCACAGACTCCTTGGTGGCCGGAGGGAGGAACAGAAGCGGATGGAAAGATCTGAAAATGGCTCAAAGTGATGTATTGTAGCCAAAACTGAAGAGATTCCTAGACTTTTTTAGGAGGCAGACCATGCTCAAAGAGCACATGGGATAAGAGGCTCTTTGCTTTGGAGAAGCTCAGTATTGTTGAAATACAGATGATAAATGGAGTTTTCAGAGCTTTCTAATGAAGTTGGAAGCACGGGAACAGGCAGGGTCCTTAGCACATTGCAGGGTTTAAATTATATTTTCACCAGTAAATCCCAATGTTCTTCAGGACAATAATCCCCACTCGCAGATAGGGAAATTGAGGCAGGCTGCCCACAGCCACTCTGCAGGGTGGTGAGCACAAGGAGGGGACACAGGGGACTGCCACATTCAAGCCTTCTGCTAGGATTTATGATAGCAAAAGTAGGTAATCCTAATCCCTTCCATCCTAAAAGGGAAAGCACCCCATTGGATTTAAACTCTAAGATTAAACAGATCCTTTCTGCTCCCTGTACCCCAGCACAGAAAAGCAATACTCCTTTCCTAAAGCCATTAGCTCCAGAGGCTGCATCAATAACATGATAAAATGCAGCAGAGTTGCTGGCAGGTACAGTATGAGCTGCCCAGGCTCCCTGAAGCATCAGGATTACCTGCAGTCCCCAAGGAAAAGCTCAAGGTGGTACTGAAATGAAATCACCTGACAGGGTATGGTGACACACACAGCTGCAAGGAAGGGAAATGTAGAAACTGTGACTTAGGCTGCAGAGATTGTACCACCCAGCTTGTTTAAAGGTGCCCTTTAAAGCACTCTCTGTAAGGATATGGCAAAAAGAAAATAAAGACTGAAAGGTCAGAGGTACTTTCAGAGCAGGAGAGGAAGAATCTTGGGTTAGTTATGAGTGGTGAAGGGCACATGTTCCCACATACTTTTTCCTGTATATTGTCAGAGCCAATGCTTCCTGTGCCCTGGTTGGCCAGGCATCACTCCAAAATAGGTTGTGCACTCCCAGAGGTGTCAGAATTCCCTGCTGGGCTCCATTGGGCTGGTTAGATAATGGACCATTCCTGCAACTCCAGGAGGAAAGGAAGTTGGTTGAAATAAAGAAGATGGATGTTTTCCAAAGGAATTGATTTCTTGCAATGGCTAAGCAGCCTGGAGAACTTAGAGATGCCATTCTGTCAATAAGCTCGGCAGAATTAAAAATCACATAGCCATTGTATTGATAAGTGCTCCATCTGCAATTAGCAAAACAACTGCAATTACTAACAGCAAAAACCGCCTTCACTTCAGGATATTGCAGCCAAGTTAAGGTAGACCTGGAAAGAACAGCATTTCTTTTGCTTCAGAAATGACTAAAATACTGTAAAACTATTTTGTCTTAAACCAGTACAAAAGATCAAAATCTCAAATATATTACATCTGAAAAACTCATGCAGACTGCCTCAACGGAAAAACTTGTGTCAAGGCACCCTGCAAAGTTATTTCCTTAATATTGATCATGATTATATTTATGTGCTGGAGCATATCAGCATGAATACAGCTTCCCTCCAAATGCTGAGGAGCTTTTTTAGGACTCTACTAAATAATATGGAAGATATTCCCTGGACTGGACTAAGCCAAAGGAAAAAAAAATTACTTGAGTATATATCTTGGCAAAACAGCTTGGAAAAGGAGGTCCAAACTCCCTGGAGAGACATCACTCACCGCTGATGTCCACTGGGACTCTGAGCTGTTGACCACTGTCCATCCAACCAATTCCTCCACTGAACAGTCCACCAATCAAATCCTTTTCTCATCAATTTAGAGAGAGGATGTTGTGAAAGACTGTGTCAAAGGCTATGCAGGAGTCTAGGTAGATGACACCTCTAGCCCTTTCCTTGTCCACTGTTGTAATCATTCTATCTATCATAGAAGGCCACTAGGTTGGTCTGCCACGTCCTGATCTTGATGAAGCCATAAAGAAGATCTTGAAAGTCAAAATATTTTAAAATGCATTTGAAATGGAAGATCAAACTTTCTACTTCTGAACATCTCATCAGAGGCCACCACACAGCCTCTGCTGCTGTCTCACCTCTTCATTCTTCTATCCTTCTGTTGGTGTCACTTCTCAATCTCTGGGGTCACGCAAGTGTCCCCACCCAGCTTTAGCCAGTACTTTGTCATACTCTCCCCATTCTGTCCCTCTTGGGTGTTACCACCTCCTGCTACCCAGCCCACTGCTTGAATGCAGCTTCTCCCAGTGGTGGGGTTCTGGGCACATTGGGAGGGCCCTCTGACTCGCTGTGTCGGTTTGTCCCTCTCCTGGGCACTGGGCCTGCTACCCATCCCTTGCAGGGGATACCAATATGATACTCGAGGACAAAACAGGACGTTATAACATGAAAACCACAAAGAAGAAATCAGGAGGCATTTTTGCCAAAGCCTTCTTCAGGGTAGGGCTAGGCCCGTTGCATTTGAGCTGATTTAACTCTGTTTTCTTGGAATGCTGCTTTTCAGGCAATTCTATATTCTGGCTGTAAACCTATGGCAACAGATCTGGAATGACGACTGGGGTACGTGCTCCTGCAGAGCTCAGCAATGCCAGGAATCCCTCCACTTTGCAGAGTTTATTTCAGTTTCTCGCTGACAGGCAAAGTGCCATTTGCTCTTTTTTAGTGAAAGAGACTTAGAGGTAAGCTATCCTTTCCTGACAGCATACTCTCCTTACTCCTCCACGGCCCCCCTTACCCCTGCCGAACTGGATGAACTGGATCCCTTCCCAAGATACACCCCAACTTTTAAAGCACTGCACTGTTGACATGGTCTAATTCACGTCTCCCTTCAGCTCCTCTGTGTGCTGACACAAACTCTCATTGACTCCCAGGACGGTGGGTATCCTGAGGTTTTGCACAGCCCAGAAGGCTGTGTGCCACCAGGAGCAGCTGGGCAGAGCCAGGTAGATGTTTCTCTCTGGGGGATGAGCCAGCAGCAGAGCTGGAGGCAGCACTGCCCTGTCTGTAGGCTTGTGCATTCTCCATGGGAAGCTCATTCAGGCTATCAGTCATTTTCCTTTTCTATACCCACCAGCATCATGAGAGGTTTATGACATACTGTCAGAGGAAGCTGGGGGCTGGAAATTACTGTAGCAGCAAGAGTGGTCCGTATCTTTTCAGGATGGGTTTTGTGTCCTTGACTGGGAGAAGATGGTTGCTTTACACTGGTGTGGGAGAAAACTGATTCAGACTCAAATAGAGAGATCATGGGGACCAAAGACAAGTGGCTCCACAGCATCTGCCACTCCTCCCACTGGGGTCTGGTGAGAGTCCTGCTTTGCCCTCATCCTTGGAATCCCTTGTCCCCTGCACCCAAACCTCCCCAAGGACAGGACTGCAGCACCTGGGGTTTTGAGGTCCTGCACAGGCGTTGGTCTCTGGACCAAATATACAAGAGCCACTTTTGTCACACAATCTCAGTATTAACTTAGTCAACCAATGTGGAAAGAAATTGGGTCATATTTTGAGAATGTGCGTGCAAATAACAGTTCTGGAAATCTCATTTATCCTTTTAGCTTTTACTCTATTTGATCTGTGATATCCTGGTACCCAGTCTGAACTTTAAAACAAATGAGTAGGTGTACTTTTTCATCCAACACATAATTAAATTGTGGGACTTGGTGGCATGAATGTTGGAGGCCAATAGTTCAGACAAGTTCATAAAGGACAGATCTACCAAGGGCTGCTGAAAGTAATATTCTGGGTACAACTTCCAGGCCAAGAGGATCTTGGCTTTGCTTTTATCTCTTTGCTTGAACTCCTGTTATGGACCAGACTGAGTATGGACTGAGCTGTGTGGACTTCTGCTCTGGCTGCAAAAGATGGTTCTTCCCTCCACACACAGCATCTCTGCCATGAACGTAAAGCTCATTTTTCTCCAGTGCACCTTACTCTGTAGAGCCGCACTTTCGGTGAGACATTAGCTTGTTCTGGAGGGGTATTTGCTTGGGTTTTGGTTGGTTTTGTTTTGAAGAGCAATGTGGTTAAATAAAAAGAAGTGCAGGTTGGACTCTTCCATTATTCATTAGAGTTAAGCAATCCCAAACAAAAGCCAGGTTGGCATTAGTGGGAGTTTTATGTGTTGCTTGCTGCCCAAGGAGATCTGCTCCAACAGAGCTAATCTGTAGCCTCAACGCCAGGAGCCTATGTCTCTGACTTTCCCAAGGTATGATGACATGGAAGTCACCCATGGCTGCTTCAGCCACCATCCAGCACGCACTCACCTCTCCCATGGGCTCAAGGGGAGGGATGCAGGAATAGTAAGACAGCACAAGAGGGTCTGCCAGGCTGCAAGAAAAAGGAGAAGAAGGTCAGATGGAAGAGTGAAATCAGAAGAGGAAATGGGCACATTAGGTTGGATTTTCTCTTCACAAGCAGCGGTACCCAGCAAAATGTGCAGGGACACAGGGGTGGTGATAGCCCAGCAGAGAGCCCATGGAGATGTGCTCAGCTGTGCCAGTGACATGCTGATGTGTGGTGCACCCTGGGGCTGACTCATCCTCATGCTACTTTGGTGGATCCCCTTTGTTTTCAGGGGAGCAGCATCAGCACAAAACAAGGAATCACACAGCAGTGATTTTGGGAGCTGGGGAGCAGTGTTTCCACTAGAATTGGCCTGTTTGCTATGGTCTTTACTGTGAAGAATAAATAAGACTGTGGCATGAATTGAACTTTTAAACCCAGACCATTCACGTGGGCTTGAAATTAGGACTGTCTTAATTAAAAATGAAAGGATATTTACAGCATTAAGCTACCCTTTGATACAGTTAAAAGTTATAAGAAGGGAGACAAACCAGAATCTGAGCTTAGGTTTGGAGATATAGTTGCTTCATCTCAGTGGAACACAAGTTGCTTACAAAACTTATGTTTACAATAGGAACAAAGCAGCCTCAGATAAAGGCAGAAAACCCTGTATACCCGTGGAGAGAACTGGTAACAGGATGCTTGGGTTAAAATCCCTCATTCTCCAGGGCATACCAAAATGAGTTATTTTGTACTGCTTTCTATTGATTTAAAATGAGATGACACAGAGACAGATTAGCTCAAACCACAGACATTATAAATTGCAATTTGGTCTCAAAAGCTGATGTGCTTTGATCTGATTCAGTTGGGGCCAAACTGAAGAGCATTGAAAGAGGGGGAAACACATACAAGGGAAAAGGAGCTTGGACATAAACAACTTCTCCTCAAATTACAGTAGCTGACCTGAATAAGTCTTAGCCATTATTTTCATCGGATTTTAATCATGTCCACCAGGGAAATTGTATAGCAGCATTCCCACAGGGAGATTCTAAGACAAAACATGGCAGTCTCTAGTATGTTCATTAACTACAAATCCAGAGTTCCACCTTTGCTGCCCAGCTGGAGGCTCATATTTGGCCTGGTCTTTGTGCGAGAAGTGTGGTAAGAGAATTTGTAGCTGATACATAAGCAATTTTTTTTTTTTTAACAGAGCAAAAAGGTTTAGGATTTGGCTGCTTGGAAAGGCCTTAAGGGTTAAGAATATGCCTAAAGTTCAATAGATGAGTTGATGTGTGCTGAAGCAAGACAGAAACTCTCCTGCTCTCTGGAGAAAAAGATTATGCGTTTCTCCTTCACTCCCTTTGGAAAGGTTTCTACTCCAGACAGCCCTCCCTAGTCCACACAGCAGGCTGTGGGGTAAAAATCTGGCTTATTTTCTTAGTTATGTGAGCTCCTCTCACAGCTCGTCATGTAATCTTCTGATCTTTTATTCTCATCTTTTGCAACATTTATCTTTTAAAATAATGTTTTGTTTTCACCTTGTAAGCAGACCACTTTCATGCTCCCAACCGCCTTGACACGTTTCGCAATTCCTACTTTTGCCAATGTGACAGGGCAAGTCACAGCAGAGGAAGTTTTCTAGAAAGGGACTGAGCCTGACCACCCACACAGGCTGGGCTGAGGCAGGGAAATGGCCCTGGAAGTCTCTTCAGGCAGCAGCCCAGGTGCTGGGACAGGGGCTATGTTGGAGGATGATCCACACCTTTCCCAAACATTTGTGCAAGCCGCCACAAGGCCTCACCATCACAGTACATCCAGTGGAGCCTCTCTGGAGCAGAGCAGAGCAAAGATGTTGGATTTGTTCTATTTGCCATAGGTGGTTTAAAGCCAGAGGGTTTTTCTACTTCCCTGTGTTTAAACTAAGTGCACCAAGGCCCTTGTCCACTGGCCTCACTTCTGCCTGCCACAGCCACGTGAAGAACTTTCCAGATCTACCAGTGTACTTTTTCCTTTACTGGAGGTACAGTCATGCCTGTGTTTGTACTGCTTTTCAGAGGCTTACCAGAAGGGTTACATTGCCTTTCATCACAAGAATGTCTTTTCAGATGAGAAAGGAGCCCTGGACTGGCTGGGATTATCCCAGACTGGAGGCAGGAGGCTCTTGGCTGCTGTTTCTGGTGGCGGCATTTTGTGATACAACGGCGTAGTCCCGTGTCTGTCATGGAGCTGAGTTGGCACACATCACAACTTACTTGGTTGCTTTGTCTCAGCTTCCCTTTGGCAAAAAAACAGCACTCATATATCCCAGGATAATTGCACTGTTTAATGACACATGGCCCTTGTCTTGCTCCTCTTTCTTTAATTGTTCCTACTGAGGACAGACTCCCCTTAGAGGAGGACGAGCAGGATTTAAAGCAGTATTTGCACAGACCTGTGGTATGAAATGCTGCTAGCAAAGTGTTTGGGTGGGAGATTAAAGATGAACTACTTTGAAAAACACTCAGCTTAGAGAGATTGATAATTTAAATTTAGATGCCAATTCAACATATTGCTGAACTAAATACCACTCTTTTGTGTGCAACTCCACTCTTACCACTCATGTGCTTAAAATTAAGCATATGCTTAAATACTTTGCCAGAGGAGGTCTTCAGAGCTCCATTAGCACTGTATGTTTTTGCTCTAAATTCACTGTAATTGTTTCTCATTGAATAGATGCTCACTGAGTAAGATATAAAAAGAGCATGGGAACAAAGGGGCCCTCAATCTGAGACTTTGATCCGCATATTATTCAAATACATAATGACTGCTTTGATTTATGGATTTATAATTCTATTGAGGCATTCCGGAGATTACCCAAAACATTCCAGCTCCAGTCTATGCTGGAGGGTGATACCAGAGCCCCTGCCTGGAATTAGATGGATAAAATTCAGTTGCTTGTTTGCTGCTGAGATTACATCACAGACTGCAGGATAACAGCAAGATGCATGGCCGTTCACTAACTTATATTTGGCGCTAATTCCAAAGGTTTTTTCCCCTGTCACCTAAGGAAAGCATCTGAAAGTAGAGACTATTCTACCCACAGTATAGAGAGTTTTGGCAGTATAACAAGACAGCAGACTACATAGTGGGTGTTTTGAAAGAAGGAGCAGATGGTGGATTGCTAGCACAAAGATTTAGCAATGCATTTAGAAAACAGATTATTTTGGAAGATGAAAAATTATGAGCATGATTAGCCCCTTCCCTCCCCTTTACTCCCACTCCCCTCCCCAAACATATCTCCACAAGATGTTAGTTTGGCCATGCACTGTAGGAGTGACTCAGCTCTGACACTGAGTAAGACTTTTGCAAGAATTCAAATAGGTGACAGCTGTTAAAAAAAAAATAACCCTGCTTTTCATTTGCATCAATACCAGTTTGGATTTTTGAATTCATTTCACCTTATGCAGCAGACCCACCTTGCTGGTAACAGAGAGGATTACTAGTAAAGAGACGTGGCCTGCAAGAAAGTCTCTTCCCAGACAGTGGGAAAGTACCACACAGCTCAGAACTTGTATTGCTGTTTGCTCCCAGTCTACCACCACTCTAGTGGGTAGAGGAGTTTCTTAGTTAGTGGGAACTCAGATCTAGGATGGGAACTCACTTTCATACCTCCCTGGCTATAAAATTTCCTTTCTTCCAGTCATTAGATATTGGTTATACTGAAACACTCAGGTGTGGAACTGAGTGTGGTGGTTCTGCTGCATGAGCAAGAGGAAAGAATAAGGCTTCATTAAGTGCTGAATCCCTAATGCAATCCATATAGTTTGGCTTCTGTGAGAAAAAGAACAGCATCAGAAATAGGGGCAAGCGGTACTCATATACTCTAGGGAGCCTTCTAGTTGCATGAGGAGTCCTCTCTTTCTTTAAAGAAATGGTCTTATCATGGGGAGAGGAGAGATGAAGGGCTTGCACTGCAAATTAGTGAAACCCCTGGCAGTGTGAGACAAACCAGTTTTGACAACTTCGTCCCCAGTCCTAGGACTCTGGCAGCAGGACTTAAGGGTTAGCCAGAGACAAGCCTAAGAAGTGACTGCATTCACATTTACCTCTGTTTGGCCACTGTGACAAAAGGAGATTTAAGAAAGGCATAAGAGGGGCAGTAGTGTAATGCCTGGACAGCCCTTCAGTGTGAGACAAGGAGCAGGAGCTGGGCAGAAAATATGAGTTCTTTTCTGGTATGGTCACTCACTCTTGCTACCAACATTACTTGTCAGCTGTCTCCTATCAGAGGCTGCTGTCACTGGTGCAATTACATGGACCCAAGGTGAACATCAGCCACAATCTTGTGTCCTCAGTCTCAGTGGCACCTTGAAACAAGGTAAGGGAAACCACAGAGACAATGAATCCTGCACAAAGAGTTTGATTTTGATTCTTTACAGTTTATCCTCTCAAGATCTTAAATTCTTGCCATACAAGGGTGGAATTCACCTGGAGACTCAGAGATCGCTTTGGATTGTTTCAATCCTAAATAAGGAGTTTAAAGTAAAACAAGTGCATTGTATTCTGAAGGTGCCTGTTTCTTCCAATAACCATCAAAAGATTCCCAGAGAAATCAGTAATAGATATAGACTATTACTGTAGACTTTTAAATGGAGTGAGATAAATGCAACCCAAAAATCCTCGTCAACTACAAGAAATGTTCTCATGGTGGAAAAATCAGCAACCTGCAATCCAAAAACTAAAAGTAGTATGCTATCTATGCACAAGAATGGTATTGAATATGCCTGTCATTTAGCAGTGGACCAGGATTTAAGACCATTAATGAGAAGAGGAGGCTGTACTGATCACGGAAGGGAGATTGTCTTCAGAGATGAAAATGTCTACTTCAGCAGGAAATGACACTGGATTTAGTGTGCCGTTTCTCCAGGTGTACCATCAGCTTAGATCATGTCACTTCACAACTTAAATGAATTATTTGGTGCAGTGACATTGGACGTGGTCACTTGGGGCAGTGTCCACCTGCCTGGAGATGACAGGTCTGGGAAGGCAGTTCTTAAAAGGCAGTGTGTCCTTCTTAAAAGGCAGTGTGAATTTTCTGTTCATCAAAGTAGCTATGCATCAGTGATCACCAACACCTGAATGTTTGGATCTCATTTTCTAGTGGGGAGTGGAGTGTAGTAAATTAGATCTTACTTGTAGTAAATTGTGCCTCAGCAACTACCTCAGCATTTCAGAGGGGAGGCACATACCTCCCAGAAACAACCTATTTTCCATTCACACTATGGATTTGTCCTTTTCAATATCCAGAATTCTGACAGAGGTGTCTTCTGGTCTTAGATAGACTAGTTAGTCTGGATGGTCTTACTCTCACAGCAAAGCCAGGTTCTTATAATGGCAAAGGGAATTGCTTTTCTGTGGTGACTGATTTGGTGGTGGAACAAATTCACAAGGTAACACAGTACTCATCTCCTGTAAAATGTGGACAACAGGTACTTCTTAGTGTAGTGTAGATGTTGGAAAAAAAGGAAAATATCTTGCATGTGTATCATCTGTGGTAGATGAAAGCTGGTGGAGAACATCAGGTCCCTGACTTAGAAATGGGTCAGCACTGTTTTTGAGCAAGACAGGCTGATTTTGCTTTGAAAGAGTCAATAAAGTAGTTTTTGCTCAAGAACTCTGCTGAGTATTTGTAATCCTGGTCACACTCAGCTAGGGCATTTTCTTTTTGGGATCACATGGTGGAGAGGCAGGTCTTTGCTCTCCTTCACCCTCCTCAGTCTCACTCCAGCCCTGTGTAAAATGTAGAGCTGGCTTAGAAACCTCCTTTTGGAGACTTGTGAACACTAACAGCATACAGCCATTGGGCTGACTGCTGGTTGAAAACTTTCCAACTTTTTTTTGTTGTTTTCCTTGGAGGGGGGCTTGGTTTTGGGTTTTTTACCCTGAAAAAGCTGACCTGACACAAAGGAAACATACTTTGAGAATGGGATGATTTTGACAATACTTTGACAGAAACCAGGCAATTTTCCAACACAATCTCACTTGCCAGGTGGGTTTCCAAACCCTCCCTGTTTCTTGTCAGCTCACGCACAGCACCCCTGGCAGGCTGCCCCGCTGAATCCCAGGCACAAGGATCATGGGTACACCAAGTTCCTGGAGCTTCCCTCTGCTGCATAGAAAGACCCTGGCAAAGGTGATTGATCTCAGGGCTGCCATGCTAAGAAAGCCATCCTCCCTGAGCCTTCTCTCTGAGAGTCTTGGGAATACTTGTAAATGGTTGACACACAAAATACTGTCTAAAAGTTTTCTCAAATGACTTTTTGGAATTTCACCATTGCACATGTTTATTTATTTTGGAGTAAACTCTTTTTTTGTTCTCATCTGTGGAATAAAACGTAGATCCATCTGTTCAAATTACTGGTTACCTTTGACTCTATCAGAAATGAGGTGTTGCTATACTGCCTGCAAATGCTGCTCGGAGTAGACACAACCTTTTCTCAGCAGCTTCACTCTTTCTCCCTGGGAGATCTCCACAAATGGTCCCACGCCCCACACATCTTCCCAAAAGGCTCTTGACTATGGGACATCACAAGATGTTAATCCTGACAATCTCCCTTGTTCCCTGTGACCAAAAGGAAAGGCTGCTCAGCATGATGCAACTTTCTTTTCTTTTTATCAGTTCTACAGCGGCCAAAGTCAAGGCGCTGTATCCTCTGGTCTGGAGAGCACAGTGCAGCTTCTACATGGGACCCACCAGTGCAGTGCCAAGGATAACCGAAAGGGAACCCAGCGGGGCAAGGTGAGGGTGATTATGGCAACACGGAGATGTGGAGAAAGCCATGCCAGCTTTTTTGACTACCCTGTTACACGTCCTCATAATTCAGAAAAAACATGCAATTCAGAACTGATTTTAGACTCCCTGATTTTTCCTTGGTGGTTTGAATACAGCAGAGACACAGCCAGGTTTGCTGTTAGGGTGTGCCCAACAACTGTGAAAAGGGGCTGCCCATCTTTTCCATTCTTTTTTCACCTGTGATCAGGTGACTGCAATGCCCCACAGTGTTTGATGTCTGCTGCAGTCAGAGCCCTGCAAGAGCTTGACTCTGCTGCACAGCAGCTTCTCTCTAACCAAGCCTGTGAAACACACTGGTTCCCAAGAGGAATTTGAGGGAAAAAAAGAAAAAAGAAAAAATACAAAAAACAACCAAACAAAAAACCAAAAAAAACAAACCCAGCCCCCACCCACTTCCCCCATCAAAAAATCTTAAGCCAATATGACATTTTTGTATTGAGGAAGAGGGTCTTGGAGATTTCACATGCTGCAATGCCAAGCCATGGAGCAACCAGGAGTCCCTCACTGGTACAGGGCAAGGCTGGCAGCTGATTGAAATCACTTGGTTTCCTCTTTAAAGAAAAACTTGAAAGGCTCCACCACGGGGGAATAAAAACACAAAAGCATGGTATGAGGAGCTGGGTGAAGGGACAGAGACAGGCTGCAAGCAGGGGTTTAGTAGGTGAAGCCTATTAAATGGGCAAATCAATCAATACTCCTTTTAATGGGAAGGAAAGATCAATCTTTTTCTCTGCAAGAGCAATGAAGCTGTTGAAGTTTATAGAACACAGGTCTGATGAGGAGTGGCTGAGGGAACTGAGGCTGTTTAACCTGAAGAAAACATGGCTGAGTGGAGTCCTTATTGATCTATAAGGTTGTAGTGAAGTAGGGGTCAGTCTCTTTTCTCAAGGAACAAGCAATAGGACTAGGGGAAATAGCCTCAAGATGCACCAGGGGAGGTTTAGTTTGATTTCTTGAACAAAAAGGTTGTCAAGCAAAAGATCAGGTGGTGGAGTCAGCACCCCTGGGGGTACTTAAATAATGTGTGGATGTGGTACCAAGGACATATGTCATAAGGGATTTTGCAGTGCAAAGCATTCTATGTTCCTATGATTCTGTGGCTTACTCTTACCCCAACTCCCTTCTATTCACTTCCTAGAACCAGGTAAGTCCAGAGGAGCCGGACTGTGGGAGGCAGAAGACTTGCACTGGAGCAGTGTCCTGCAGGGCTGTGCTGGCTGTGGCAGGGGTCCCCACTCCATCCCAGTGTAGCCAGCTGGCATGTACTAGCCCCTAGCACAGAGCCTGTCAGACAAACAGAGTTAGGTGCAGCATCTGGTTTTCATCAGAACCAAGTGAACGTAAGACATCCCTATGATTTATACCTGAATTTGAAGAGGCCACTCTCCTGTTTCCCACAAGAGTCAAGAACCTCTTCCAGTAAGCAGATGTCATCTCCCCTAATTGGAGATTAGCTCCAGCCCTGCCATGTTGCTTCAGAAATGTTCCTAATGGTGTTTGGTAAGGGTCCCTGTTCATGGGCAAGCAGAAAGCCCATAAGCCTCAAGAGACTGGCTTTCAACAGTGGCTCATTCTCTACCTACTTAATTCGGAAAGCTCCTGGGCACAGGCCAGTGTGCCCGCCTGCTTGCACAGCCCCCACAGAAACGTGAAGTGCTCTAGACATGATTTTTATTCAGAGTCATGGAAATAGCCCATCCAGTCAGACAGGCACAGCTTTGTATTGTTAGGAGCTGGTTCCAGTGGGGAATTTTTGAATTCAGATTGCCCAACTCTAGCTCGGCAGGGCTGGGTGCCAAGGTATTTGGGCACAAAATGGTCAAGTGAGGTTTCATTCTTTTTTTGTAGACAGACAATATTTTTATGCCCCGTCATGGCTGGGCAATCAAAACAGCAATTAGGTTGCATCAGCAGATGTGCTTGCTTTTAGTGACTGTCAGTCTCAGCAGTGCACAAGCTATATTCTGTTTGGTACAAAGATCTTTTCATTTCCAAACAAAACTTGGACCTTTACAGTGCTTTGTCAACCATCTGAAAAGCTGAGCAGGGGTGGCATTTGCTTTTAGAACTCTCAGCCTAGAAAAGTGCAGATGTTTATCTTTAGAACTCCTGTAAAGTGAGCAGAAAATGGAGACCTTGAACCTGCTCTGCAAAGGCAGAGCACAGCATGTGCCCTTGCTCACAGCCCTGGATAGGAACAATAGAGCAGATTCTGTTTTCACATCAGCAGAAAACCAGCCCAGCTTCCCAGGTCTGGCCAGCACAGCTCTGTTTCATTACTCTCTCCCCCGGTGTGGTCTGGCCCAAATTTAAGCAGCTATTCTGAGAGTCACCTAACGTCCCTCTGTGACTGGTGACAGTGATGGTGCTGCAGGACAAGTAACCTGCCATGAACCCTCCAAATCCACAGAGAGAAATGGTGACTCACATGGTCCTGAGCATCTGAAAGAGAAGGGATAAACCATCTCCTGCTTCTGCAGGTGACCAGAGGAGATGGGCCACCAAAACACATCACTTGGCTTACAGATTACCAAAATGAGATGCCACAAATCCTATCTTCTACCTATACAGAGCACCTGCACCCATAATTTCCCAATCGTCTTGCATTCCCAAATCCACCAAGCAGCAATGAAACTTGCTGGTACCTGTCACTTTGGAAAGCTAAGTCTCAGCCATGCCTCAAGCTTCACAGGAATTTTTGCAGGTTGGAGCAACTAGGGGATTAAGTGCAATAATACACGTTAACTTCACTCAAATTAGCTGAGATGCAGCAGTGAAGGAGTCTAGGAGAGATATTTGTCTCCTGCTGGCTCAAGTCATCATAGGTGCAGCCACATGCCCATCCTGGCACCAAGGGAGCACAGGAACATCCACCAAGCAACACAGACACCTTGTTTTACAGCTTACCACCCTGGAAACATGGTGCAAGGAGGCAGCACAGGAAAAATCTTTGGAAAGCACATAGGAAAATGGGGGTCCATTTTCATTTGAGCTTCTTTGGCATTATTAGAACATGAACAGTTTTAACAGCATGGTCATCTTTAGGTTGTCTGTAGGCTGCCCATGAGGGAAAGAGTTTCACCTCTTCATGGTATGTAATTTCTAATGATGTTTGAAATTAAGATGGAGCCCTTATATTTTTCATATTGAATAACTTCTCTTATAGTCACTTCATTATTTTTTTCTACTTCTCTCTCCTCCCAGGTCTGTGGACGTGTTTGAGGTGAGGATGGTCAGCTTGTACAAAGTACATCTTTCATTGGATGCTAGTGGGACTGCCTCAAAAATTAATTTCAAATCTGAGGTCTGAAGCAAGGCAAGGTAAGGTTACCTGAAAGTTTCTTACTGACTTCAGAAGAATACTGGAAACTTCTTACATGTAAGAAACAAACTTTTGAGCCTTCCAGTTTTGGTCTTGGCCTATGAGTTAGTCACTGCCTGTTGCCATGGCCAAAGCACCAGATTTGTGGTGAATGTGGGATGAACTGGAGAAAGGGTTCATGAATGCTGAGAGGGCAGGGACTTCTCCATGTGAAGATGAGAGCCCTAAGCTAGGGGTAATGGGGTGGCTGTGATGTATGAGCCCAGCACTAAGAGCCAAAAGGCACCAAGGGACCCAAGGGGACTCTCAGCCATGTGGCCATTGAAGGCAGATTTCATCAGATGCAATTGAAAAGATATCAAGTTCTTTCCTAATATCGTCTTTGTAAATAACTATTGCAGTTGACAAAGGGCTGTTCTGGGATCTCAGAAAGGATAGGAACTAGAACTCAGAGCTGGAAATGGGAGGGCAGACTTGAGACAGCAGTCAGATTGGCTATCTGGGGGACCCCTTAAGTTTCTGCAGCACCCTGAGTCCTCATCACCTCCTGCAGGGCTGGGGCAGTCAGGCCAGGTGCAGGGGGTTGGCTGAACATCTTCCATTTGTTAAATGGATGGAGGATTTCAGCTGTTCAGCCTCCTTTGGGCAGAGTGATGTTTAGGACTCACTGCCTGACCTGAGGCCTTTTTTTTTTTTTAAATCCTGCCTCATTCTTGTGTGATGGACAAATGCAGACAGTAAGCAGGGGAACTGCAGCACCATCTAAATACTTCATGAGTCATTTATGTCCCTCAACACCCTCTATGTATCAACAGCTACAGCAGAAGTGACCAGACGCCAACCAGAGTAGCTGGTAGCAAAGAGCTACTGCTGCATACATTCAATAAAAGCAGCCATTTGAACACCTTATGCCACTGTGGATTTTTCAAATAAGGTTTACATCCAAGAACCTGTTTTATTTGCAACAGCTAGCCAGAAACATGAACAAGAAAGGCTGCTCATAACAGTGGTTGTTATAAAAGGACTGTTGCTCATAGTCTCCATCGCACTTGTTGGATACTATCCCTTTAGATGATGATTTTGCAGTATCACTGGTATATCCTGTGTGATACCATTAACTAAAAAGCATCTCTGCTGGCAATTGATTTTTCTGCTGGTGGGAGAGAGCTCACAGTACAACCTGAGTAAGAGTACAGTCAAGTCAAGTAGTTTCTAGAGTGCACCACTTTAGAAAGACAGATTCAGAAGTTCAGTTCTCAGCTGTGCCCATGACCTGTGCTGCGACCTGCGCCAAGTCACTTCATCTTCTCATGGTTCGTTTTCTGTTCCAACCTTTTTGCATTTATCTCTACAGCTTGTGAGCTGGGCAGATGAGTTTCATTGTGTTTGTACAATGCATAGTAAACCAGAGCTGTCAGCCTGATTTGTGCCTCTTGGCACAGCCAGTGTTACCAGTTCTTGGGGATTTACTGAAGGTCTGCATTTTTGGAGGCTGTTATGAAGTTGCTTTTCTTGGGATGTTGCACTGAATTAATTTTTCATTTGAAAGAAAAGTAGATTTTCAGGCAAGCTTGAAAAGGCACGCACTAGAAATTCATACTTGAGAATATATGCAGAGGTGAGGTGGTATTATTTTTAACATTTGGTGTCAGCAGAATGGCAGTAACACAGAAAGGACACAAATGACATAGCCACAACAGTAAAAGCAGTAGAGTCAAAATGTTCTGTTGCAAAGGCACTAGAGAAGAAAACATCCAATTACCATGTTTTAACAGTATGGAAACCCGGTTAATTTACCAGGAGTTATATAATATATCTGCATATTCTGCTTATAAAGGAGGATGCTGCCATTCAAAGGCTGTGGGGTTGTCAGTGGGGTTTTTTTTACCCTTTTCATCAGACCAGCCCCACACTTCTCTGCACTCTGCCGCACATGCTGCTGGTGGTCCAGCACCCCTCCCCTCCTCCAAACAGCACTGCTGAGCCAAAATCTGACTGCTCCCTATGTGTTGCACAGGGCAGCCCTCCAGAGAATAAGAACAGGGGCTGGCAAGGAGGAAACACAGACTTTCTATTTTATTGTTGTTGATTCCATGGCTAGCTTCTTATGGAGTGCGGTGGCCTGCAAGCCTGCTGCTAAAATGGGGACAAATGAGTCATTATTCTGCAAACAACAATGTGCATCTTTATTTAATTCTCCTCCTAGAACCCTGGTTGCCAGCAGGTGATGCAGATTGCCCAGGGTGGGTGACAAGGAGCGACCTCCAAGCAGCTGGGGTCAGTGATGGGAGCCTTTGGAGGTTGTATGTGCACCACACCAGCAAGGTGACAGCACCCAAAAGCCACCTCACACATGGACCTTTTGGAGAGGCTCTGGGGAGGGCTGAGCACAGTGCAATGCACTGGGGAGAGGTGGGAAGCCCAGGGGCAGGAGTTCAGTCCACAGCCAGATGCCTCCCATTGTTTTCATTTGCATTAATAAAATACAAAAGAAGGTTTCTGGAATTGCCCCTCACAAGGTGAGAGGTGAAATTACTTGCCCGAGGGTCACCCCTGGAACCTGTGGCAGAGTCCAACTTGCAGGCAGATTTGTGAATGGAGAGAGGAGATGAGACCTTCCTCAGACCTTATCCACCTGCATATTACACCTTGAGACTGCAGAGGGAAAAATTTCTTTAACTTACAAATAATTTGATAAATTTAATCTTGAGGTAAGCAATTTGACAAATTCAGTCTTGAGGCAGGCAAGTCCAATGGCTCGCTTTGGTAGCTTTGTGCTCAGATCCATTCTAGCTTGGTAGCTCCTGAGTTTCCCGTTTTATCTGATGCTGAGGGGGTGCCCAGTGCAGCTCCACAGTGGCAGCCACAGCTGTGCTGTGCTCCACAAAGGGCACCTGCTCAGTCCCAGCACTGCTGCAACCTGGCAGCAGCCCCCGCTGAGCTGGTGTGCTGCGTACAAACCATTACACGCAGTAACAAGCGAAGCACTGCTTGAACCTTAGCACAAAGAAGCAAAAAACCAAAACAATAAATGCATTTTCCACAAGGACAGAGGCAGCAGCCTTTGAATAGGAATTGCTGGATCGGCTTATGATTCAGCTGGCTGCTCCCAGAGCTCTTCAGCACATGCTCAGCTTGGGATGGCGGCTGAGGCTCTCTTGGCTTTGCTGGATTCCAAGTGAAGTGCTCGCAGAAATGGGTTGTAAAGGTGTGGGACATGGGAGAGGCCTGCAGCACTGGTGGGGCAGGAGGGATGTGTAGCCCACATCCTCCCCCAAGTGATGTGGTCACCCCGGCACAGGCAGCCCTCCGGAGGAGGCCCATGTGAGGTGGCGGGCCAAGGGCGGCCCGTGCTGCTCCCAGGGCTCGGCATGGCGCGGGGTGACACGCACAGGCCTTGCGGGATGCGTTTCACCACTCGGGTCAAGCCCTGCTCCTCGGAGTGGGAGGAGGGAACCAGCCCAGGCGCCAAAATGTCTGTGACTCTGCTTAGATCATAGTTATAATGTTTTCCTGCATACAGACCTACGTAAATAGAAAGAAACCATTCATCTCAGCTGGGAGGACCGGCAGTCTTTGGAGTCACCCTGTCCACTGATATCCAGCCACCTTATTTTTTGCCCACTCTTTGATTTCTGCCCTCCTCCCCCCACGAGCACTGTTCCCAGGGCATCGTCTTCATGAAACAGCTCTTTGTTCATAGGTGCCTGAAGCCAGCGCGCCTCTTTGACTGGCTGCCTCATTTCACACCGACACCCTTAACTGCTGGTTTCATCTTCCTGGTAGCGATTGTCTCAGATGGAGTTTCAGTATCACTGTTTCTCATCTGCAGCTTGAGAGTCCCATTTTCACCAGCCAAAAGCCAAAAGCCTTGCACTTGCCTGACCTCTGCAATTACCAGCAGGACTCTTGCTTAACAGCACTGCAGCCTCTGGCCATGGGGAACCTTTGGAACAGGAGCCATTTGGATAAGCCACAGGAGACCTAGAAACAGCAAAGTTTGCTTAAAATGTCCAGTTCTTCCTGCAGTTTCTTTCAAATTCACTGCTGTGACCTCGCTGTGAAGTACAGTTTTGATTACAGTGTCATTTGAATTCTGCCTGTGATGGCAGAGTGCCTGTCCTGACCTCTGGAGGGTCTTCCTGTTTTCTACTTTTTTGCTTCGTAATCAAAGACAAAAGTTGCTAACCATCCAAGGCTGCAAGTCTGCTGTGGGTCATCATGTACAGAAGTGCAAAAGAGAGCATTAAACAACTATTTGACGATTTCTTCCTTCCAATGCATATTTGTGTAAGAACTTTAACCAATTCTCCTGGTGCTGCTTGGGATATTCTCCTGGTGCTGCTTGGGATATTCTCCTATGTGCACAGTACCTTTGGTTTTCATTATGCCATGAGCATGCGCCTGACTTCAACCAGCAGGTTTTAGTAGGTCTTCAGCAAACTCCAAACATTTGCCAATACCTTCAGTGGTGTGAGGAGCCCACAGCACACACTTCTTAGAAGATGGAGAGCAAGACATGGGAATAAAAATTTCCAACAGATTGTGTGGGAAAATGGCAAGCTCAGATAACTTCAGGCACGCTGTGCGTGATCTGTTGGGTTCTTCCCCTTAATGCTATTATCAAGAGTTCAGCAGCCACATCAGCTTTGTCTTCAGCTTGAGTATTTTCCTGTTTTATTTCTTTGCATCTTATCTAGTACAGACACTGTTATTTGATAACTCTACAGATAACTGCTCTTTCTGGACTTTTATTTTCATGACGTTTATGAAGCATCTTACATGCGTGGATCTCCATATACTTCAGGAAACTCTGCAAGGGAATATCTGGAAGCAGATGGGGTCTGATTCACCAGTACCTCATGCTGCTCTTCATAATAACATAAAGCTTAAAGACCTGCAAAGCAATTCGAGGTGTGGGAAAGGAGAATCCAGTTTCACAGAAATAAAGATCCCATCTGCTTTTCATGATGAAGTTGTATGCTGGTGGGCATTGTGTCACTAGAAAATAATTCTCACACTGAAGACACAAGACATCTGCAGTAGTCCCAGAAGGAAGCAGTCAGCTGCCCCAGCCACCCATGCCTTGTTTAAACAGTGAGCCTCATGCACAGAGGCAGTGAAGACTTGACCTCAGGTGCCAGGTGGCTTGGGAAGATGACAGATTTTTTAGCACTTGGTATTTTCACCACCACTATGGTGCCCAGGTGCCCACCCCAGACAGGTGCCTCCAAATCAGCTGAGCAGCATCCTTTCTTGTTTCTGAATAATCTCTCATGTCCATCATCCCAGTGGGGAAAAGGAAAACAGGCTACAGACAGGACATGCCTTGATTTTTTTTTTTACCGGATAATTTTTTCCAGTCTTTTTCATATTAAATGTCAGCTTCTCTGCTTTGGCACAGCGATATATAGGTATGCAAACCCAAAGATGTGATTTATTCCCTTGCAACCCTCTCCCATCCATAGCCAAACAAATTGGCGATGCTTTAACAACAGCTGCACATGGCAGCTCAGAACACAACCAAGAAAATTACCTGGCACAGATGCAAGTTGTTCGCCGCACCGACAAACAGTTACCAACCACTTTCTTCTGCTCCACAAGCTTAATCATGTTACAGACACTGCTTGGAAACCACATCCTTCTGTTGCAGTATGAGTCGTCACCACCGCTTACAACACACTTTTTGATTAAAGGCATGAGTGCCATGTTTTATGGCAGAGAGAAGTCGCTGTGCATGTTCAGAGGATCCCCAGTCTGCTCAGAAGCTGTTTTGCCCACCAGCTGCAGACACTCGCTTCAGGCACCAGGACCCCCTGTGCCTTTAGCCAAGTGCTATCCTTATCCAATAGCGGACTGTTTGGCACTCTTTCTCCAGCGCTTTTGGCTCACACATTACTAGCTCAATGGCACATCACTGCTACTTTACTCAAAAGAAATCTAAAAATCCTGCCAGCCATGTAAGGGAAGAAATCCACTTCTCATGAACTGACTAGAAAGAGGCAAATTCTTTGCCTACCAGCAGGAAGGTGCCTATGAATAGCCACTGTATAAGCAGAGATTGCATACTGCAGAATGACATTGAGTGTAGTTACCATCAGCCATCTCTTCCTGAAATTCAATAGACATTGATATTTATACCCAGCCTTTGAGATTTAGCATGCTTCAGCACAAATATGCATTTATTAATACCACATAACACCAGGCCTTATTGACTGTTATTGAGTCTTATGCCACTCACAGATATACATTTTTTCCTGGACTGTCATGCTTGAAATAAGTTAAGTCAAGAGTGAATGATCTTTCAACAGAGTCAGTAATATATTTAAGGCCACATTCAGGATTTTTTTCCTTGCTTCCCTTCACCAAGATGATATTTATAGAGTGGACTGCATTCTGTTCAGCAATAGATTAATGCTAAGGATATAAGATTCTAGTGATAATAACAGAGTTGATCTGAACATACATTGACAGAACAGGGAGTGGGAATTTGGCCCAACATTCTCAGAACAGGAGTACTAGGACTGGAGTTATGCCCGGGAAGAATTTGGTCCATGCTCTTTCTGAAAGAAGGGAGCCAAATAATGCCAAAAGTAAGCTGCTCTGAAGTCAGTTTACAAGAAAATCCATGATTTCCAGTGATTTAGAGTCCAGCTAGAGGAAGGTTAAGTTCAAGAGCAATACAACCTGACTAAAATAAGTTATTTCTCCTGGTAAAATGACCTTTTAATAGAAATAAGGACAAATAAAATTCTTAAGCCATGACCTTGCTGTGGAAATATAATCCTTTTATGTTTTCCATCTCAAACCCTGTGCTACACAAAGACATCACTTCACCTATAAAGCAGTCTCTGCTTCTACTTTCCAGTATTCTCACAAATCTTCATCAGTATAAATGCTGCAGTGGCCATAGCAAATAGTCCGGTCTGTGTGCCTGAGGTTCAGTTATCCCAGACGGATCTGAACATTAGCAGAGCAAGATGCAACGACCCACGTTATTATTCTTTTATTTGCCCAAACAGAAGTTGGGTTCTGTCATTTCCAGCTCAGGAGACCCAGCACTGAAGCAGTGACTGCCAGGGTTTCACCAGCAGAGAAAGGTGCATTGATTACACCCTTTTTCCCTTCCAGACTGACCCTCCCTTTCCTCTCTCCTGACATTACAAATAGAGCTCACGTCTACTGCAACACTGGGCTGAAATAATTCAGGGAGCCTTCAAAGAAAAATCTGCATGCTGGAGTCATGAATTTCCATCCCAGTGGCAGACAACCAGCAGGCTAGAGGAGGCAGAAGCAGAAAGGAGTTGGCTGATGTTGGTCCAGGGAAACTGCTGCTCCTTTTCTCTTGATCCGCAGTGCCAGATGGCCAGTCCCATCCTGCTTGCTGCATTTTGGTATATCACAGCAGGCACTGCCTGGCTGTGCAGGAGGGAAGGAGGCGGGAGTGCCAAGGTTAGCAGGTTGTAAGGCTCTGCACAGGAAAATTGTGCTGCTGGTTCAGTCAGCCAACTCCCCTGCAGGGGTCTTTCTTTAAGGCTGAATCTCAGCACCTCTCCTGTCCAAGAACATCCCCAGCAGCCAGAGAGAGATGAATGAAAGAAGAAAACACGCCATGCAAACCAGCCTTCAGCACTTAGCTGATTTTGCTTGGGAAGATCCCATGTGCTAACTGCCTCCACTCACATGCCTAATTCTTTCTAAGTGTGGTACTTTCTGAGAAAATCCCACTTGCACTGACACTCTGATTTTTCAGGGTACAACCATTGGAAAAATAATGAAGTAGGGTAAAAATATTTTTTAAATAAAAATAAACTAAGTCCATAACAGACACATATCTTACATATCTTTCAGCACTTCAGCTCTTTGTCTAAAAACAAGGAATAAAACTGCCATAATTTAGCCTGATCTTCCAACATAAATATGCTCATATCTCATGCATTTCAATGAGAAATGGAACTAAATTATGCACCATATCCCAAAAGCTGCAAAGTTTTGTATTTGGTTTTTGGTATTTGTATTTTGTGTTTGAAAATAATGAAAGCTGTAACTTTGCCAGTGAATACAGAAAGCTAATTTCACTTATCAGGTCCATCCTCAATGTGGCATCATTCTGTACCAAGTGTTTCATTTGCAAAATACAAACAGACAAGTTCTGCTGCTCGAGAAACATTACCATTTTTTTTTAGTCAGACGAAGACATTTGTGCGCTTTGCATTGGCCAGGCACAAAACTGAGCCAAAGCAGTGGGAGGAAACAGGCAGCAAACCCCCAGGTTCCAGCTTTCTTCCCCAGCCGGCTGCCTCCTGCTTGCCCTCTTCTGGCTTCTTGGCTTTTGAACTCTTGGCCTCGTGGTATCCTGGCTGCACAAGGAAAGCTCAAGGTGCTTTACCCAGCTGCACCTACACAGTTGTGGTTAGGCTGTGCTCTTCAGTGATAAGCATTGCAGCTGGGAGCCAAGGCAGGAACTCGCACTTTCCACCCAAAGGCCAGCAGCATTTCTGTCTTCTTGAGGAAATCTTGCCACTGGTCCACAGTGCCAGAGGACACTTACATCTCACAGAGATGTTACAGGCACACATATTTAGGAGAGGGACAAAACCTCGGGCATATCCTTACCAGGGCTGGAACTGGTCCCTTTCCTTGTGTCTGTGCAGGCAGTGCTGAGACCCAGACTTGTCCCCGCTCTGCATGGATGACCCCAGGCACCCCTGTCTGCCCATGAACTCCACCTCCAGTCCTGGAGGGAGGAGTGTTTTCTGTCCCCACAGGTAGCCCTGCTGTTGTCATTAAATCTGCTTTATATTCCTATTAATAATGCTTTGTGCAGTATTAATAGGAATACATTACAAGAGATTACTTGCAATTCTCCTTTTGCAGGGAGTTAGACCAGGCTGCCTTTGTCCTGATTTTCAGATACTTTTTTTTTTTTTCATTTAATACATTTCCCCTCTGTATCACTCCCAAAAATTGTACAGGCTGAAACATTTCCAACTTTAACTTCAAGTATAAAGTATTTTTTTTCCAGATGATCCCTATTTATGGGCCTGCAACACTGGCCAGTGTGGTCTCAGAAGGCTGAACTGAAGTAAACAACATGTTGAAATATATTTAGTGAATAACCATGCAAACCACAGAAGAACAAGAAGAGAGAGAGAAGAGGTTTCTTGGTTGAGTAGTGATTTAATGTTTTCTGTCAAAGAAATCAGATATTAAAAAGGCCTATTAGGTCACTGAGCTCATCTTTCCTGGGGCAGGCCATAATTGTTTCTTATGATAAACATAATTTCAAGTGCTTTATCTAGTTAGGGTTTAAACCCCGCAAATGAAAAGGTGTGTACCCCCACCCTCAAGGAAGAATTCCACAAATTATCACATCTCCCTGTCTCACACAATTATCTGAACACCCATTTGGCAGATTAGGATGTGTAATAGTAAGGATGGGAAGTCATTTTATAGTGTCAGAGTGTGTGTAACATCACCCAGGGCACAAACTTTCTGTTGCTCTTCTTTCCCCCAACAACATAATATAAATGCTGTGCAAATGACATTAGAATAGTGCAACAAAAATTATGATAATGAAGGCTGGACTGTCACTCATTTGACATAATGTCAATTGGCTGGATTTTTGGCCTGAAGAAATTACATCTATTTGCCTGTGTATACATGTTCAGTATGGCTTTACTGAATGACTCATGGAGTCATGAAATGTAAGGCATGTGACATGCGTCAAGCAGCTCATTTAATCGTAGCACTTTACTGTGGCAGTCAGGAAGCTGGTAAGGCTCCAGAGCTGGGTGCTCAGGTATGCTCTCTCTTCCTGCTTCTGGGCAAAACTTGAGGATCTTTTAATTTCATATGGGATTTCTAGTCGTGCAGCAATTCAGTCAGAGCTATTGCATGGCAGCTGCCCCCTCCTGTCCTCTCTCTCCAAGCTGCTGGATGTCTATGAATAACAAACATTTCCACTGCATAACGAGTTCAATTTTACAGCACTTGATCTTGTCAATCTAGCCTTTTCAGGAAGCATCAAGCTGTTCAATAATGTATGAAAAACAAAAGCACTGCACACTTGTAGAGTAGGTGCATAATTTAGGGAAGGATCATGTAGATTTTGTGAGCATCCCATAGCAGCTGCACAGCACGTTGCCACCAGGGTGACTGTTCTGGGACACACAATATGGTCAGTGCAATCTGCAGATCACCTTACTGCTCTTGAAAAAAATCTTGAAAAAAACCTCTGCATTCCCTTCCAGAATGGTTGTGCAGCAGATGCTTGTTGGGTGTGGTGCTCTCTGGAATACAGAGGAGATGCACTTTGTCCAAATTCCAGGTGGAAATACAGCAGCCTCTGCAGGGGTTCAAAGCTGGTATCACACTGCTAAAACACAGCATGAGTATGATATGCTCTGGGGGATGAAGGCAGCTCAGTGCTTGGATGCATCTGTGTCTCTCAGCCAATCTGTTTGAACAATGTTAACTTGAAGGTTGCATAAGGAGAAGGTGGCATTAGGAGAATTTTGACCTTCTAGCAAAGGCCATCACATCTCAGCCACTCCTATGGCAAGGGCAGCAGCCCACACCTGGCTGCAATGTGTCTGCCAAAAATGCATCTGATGATTTCAGGAGGCAGAGTAATCGTTACTTCCTTTGGAAGTTTGTTCCTGCCTTGTTGTTTCATCATAGTGTTTGTTTTTTAAACTTTGCAGAAGTTATGATCATTGATGATAAAAATCTGTTTAAACCAGTAACCACTTGTACAAATGTATCCCAGCAGGTCAGTAATCTCTGTGAAAGGATGTGATGGTCTCAAGCCAGTATGCTCCATAGCATCAAGATTGAAAAAAACCCTCCACCTTACCCTTACACAGCAATAGTTCACAGCCCGTCTAGGTGATCTCAGCAGAGACAACTGATTCAGTTTACAGAACTGATAATCTTTGTAAAATTTCCAGGCAGGTCAAGATGCCATGCTACTTGTAACTCAAGTACCTCTTAATTTCAGCATTCTGCTTTCCTTTATGACTCAGTAGCTGGGCAAAAACTGAAGGAAATCCACAGCAGTGGATGGCAAGTGAGGTACACTTGAACCATAAAAACTACCAAACAATTGTGAAGGGACCACTGGATATTTTTGCATACTTTGTTTGAGCAATAAGCTTACAAGGAGAACTTTAAAGAATGTGGATGTGTTCACCAAGAAACAAATTTGTACAAAGACAGGCTTTTATTGTGGAGAACTTTTGCATATGTTTAACTCAAAATGGAATAATCCAAGAGCTCAAAATCAGGCCCACATGCACGAGCCCTTGCAGGCAGCAGGACTCCATGGATGCTGTAAACAAAGCACAAAAATGGCATTTTACAGGAGCATTGCCACACAGTTCATTTCTAAATATGACATCTAGAAAAAGTTCAGGTGTTTTGAAAATTGTCATATTGTCTCTAGTCTATACAGTAATTTTCTAAGACTGTTTGTGGGTAAGCACTGGCCCTGTTAAGTACATGCCTGATTACTATTAGCATTAAAACTCTCTATTAAAAAATACTGCAGAGGGGAAAAGTGAACTCCAGAAAAGATACCAAATAGAATTTTTGTTGAGGGCAAAAAAGGATTTTAGGCAACTTCTATTTGCTGTATTGTTTCCAAAAACAATGAAACACTTCCAGAGTTTATGTTTCTCTTGACATTTCTCAGATACCAAAGTACTGAAAGGCAGGACTGGGAGCCACAAAGGTACTTAAGTGCTTCTTGTTTAATTAAGGGTTAGTCAACCAAATACTTAAGCATCTAGGCATGCATGTCCTGCTTTCTTTCACAAGACATTTGTGGCAGAACAGAGACTAGATACCAAATTTCTTGGATTTTAAACAGCCTTACAAATCAGCCTAACTTTCATACCTGGCTAATGGAAAATTTTCCTGGGTTTAATGGACTATGCTGAAGATCTGAAGTTGTCACTCAAGGCAGAAATAGTTTCAGCAGGGGAATAGGACCCAACTAGGTTTCTAAAAATGTTTAGTCATGTGTACTTGCGGATATAAAACAAACGAATGGATGCTATTACTGATATCTGAGTATTTGCAAATGTTCCCATCTTAAATATTAAGAGTAACTCAGCCAAAATCTTTCCCTTACTCGTTTTTCAAACTTATCTGCTATCATCCTTGCCAATGGGTTTGAGTTTTGAACCAGACACTTTAACAGCAAATTACTCAAAGTGATCTCACTTGAGCTGAAGAGTAAACTCCCCTTTGCTTGTGGCTTAATGACACTGATCCTCTATTGCTTCTTTTAAAAAAAATCCTATTTTAGATAACATCATCATGGAGTTCAGCAAGAAATAAAAGGCTGTTTACATCATTCATGTAGTTTACTTAAATTTTAGCCTTACATTCAGATTATGTGATGAAAAGTAACCTGTTTGGCTACCCTTTTCCTCCAGTTTAAATAGCACCATGCTGCAGTGTGTGGGATTCAGACATGGCACAGCAAGTACTTCACTCAGGCAAACAAACTTTTTTCTCATGTTGGGATGCCATTTCTAGTACACTGTTCAGGAGAAAAAAAAAATCCCAAAACAACAAAAGAGAAAAACCAACCCCCTTCCATGTATTCCTCCTCTCCAAGCACTTTGTAGGCTGCCTGTGACTGTAACATTTGGATGCATTCCCAACAGTGGAGTCCACAGAGTGTCCGTCTGTTGAAGGCTGCTCTGCCTGAGGAAAAGATCTATTTTCAAATGGATAGAGGGAAAGGAAGGAGGAGAATGTTTCAGTGGCTGTGGTTTTACTTATGGTGGCAAAGTCTGATCTGAGAAACTTTTCAGTAGTTCTCAAAGACGGATCTAGGTTCAATCAGTCTCCTTTAAGATATGTAAATTACTAATTGCATTGTGCCCTTTCTAGTCAGCCAGTTGACTAAATTATACAACGTTTCATTTTGCAAAAATAGAAAGTATTCCCAGGCAAAGCAAATCATAGTTCTCAAGCAGCTGATTTAAAATTCTTTCTCCAAGAGAAACCTTGAAAACAATGTACCATCCCAAATCTGCTTAGAAATTTCGTAGCGTAATAGCATATTCTGCTCCCATTAAAAAAAATAAAAAAATAAAATCCTTCTATACCATCGTCTTTCAAAATGGGAATTATATAATGCTCGAAATTTAATGAACTTTTATTGACGTCGGTGGAACTACTTATGCTGAAGCTCCTCTGTGCGCACTTAAAAGCTAGAGCACACAGGCAAGGGAAAATGTAGAGATGCCGTGATGCAAAAGAAAGATGTTCATTCCCCAGCTCTCCGAGGCTGCAGATAATAGATTTGCCTCTGTCCTAATTACACACTCCATCTCCGTGCATTAGCATGGAGCCTAGAAAACCTGACTCATCATCCCTAACAATCCCGGCGACCTGAGGCAAACACACACACACACACACACTCTCGCATGCGTGCTCCCAACTTCCCCCAGAGCAAACAGCTCATCCTGCTCCGCCTGGCAGCAGCGCACTCGTGTCCCTGCATGTGCAGCCCGCCGCTCGGGCAGGGAGAGCAGCTCGCCCCCCGCCCCGGGCACCGGGCTCTCTCCGGAGGATGCGGATGGCCACGGCCGGGGACTGGGTCCGGCCCCGGGGTCGGCAGGCAGGCGGGGTGGGGAGCTGAGCCTGGCACCTCATCACCGCGGTGCCGCAAACCGGGACCCTCGGGGACGCTCCGGGGGCAGCGGGACCGGAGCCGGAGCGGCCCTGGGGACCCCGGCCCTGGGGGCGTGGCCGCTGCGCCTGCTTTGCATGGCGCCCATCCTATTGGCCAAGGGAAGCCAAGCGCCGAGGCGCCGGCCCCGCCCCCTCTGCCCAAGGCTGCCCAGAGACGCCGCCGGCCACGCCCCTCCGCTGGGCCGGTCACGCCCCTCGCCCCGCCCCCTCTCGCAGGCTGCCCGGAGATGGGAGCCGGAGCGGGCTCTGCCCATTGGCCGGCGACGGGCGACTCTCCGCGATTGGCCGGCGTTGGCGGCGGCGGGCGGGGCGGGCGGCGCGGATTGGCGGGGCCCGCGGGGGTGTGCGCGGGGGGCGGCGGCGCGGAGCGGGCGCTGGGGCCGCGGCCGGGGATGGGGGCGGCCGGCGGCGCGGGCAGCTGAGCGGCGCGGAGCGTCCTGGGCCTCCCCGTCCCGCCCGGCCGTCGCCGCCATCCCCGCCACCATGAACCGCCTCGGCTCCGGGCCCGTGGGCAGCGCCGCCGCCGCTGCCGCCGCCGCCGGGCAGTACCGGGTGTGCGGCAATTGCCGGAAGGTGCCGAGACAGGTATCGGGGGGCGCCCGCACAGAGGCGGCGGGAGCCGCGGGAGAGGCTTGTGGGGGTGACTAGGGGAGCGAGGGGCGGTGGGACAGAGACTTGGCGGCGTGGGACACGTACGGCGACGGTGGAGTGAGGAGAAATGGGCGATGGGGCAGCGGTGGGGCGGAGGGCTGGAGGGAGGCAGTGGGGTGGGGGCTCCCCAGGAGGTCAGTGCCCGGGGAGTTGGCGTGGGGGGCGGCAGAGGGGTGCAGGGCGAGGGGACCCAGGGGGTGCCCAGGAGTGCCGAGCCCCGCGCCCCCATCGCCCCCTTGGGACGGCTGTCACTTGTCCCGTGTCCTGCATGCCGAGGGTTTGGGGGGCACTCGGCCTCCCCGATGGCATTGTGGGGGCTCGACTTGGGGCCCAGCCGCGCTCCTAAAGTTTAATATCCACATATTTCACGGGCGATATTTCACCGCGATCTTCGTCAAGTCTTTGAGGGGCGGGGGGGGGGGGAGCTGGATCTGAGATCAGAGCTTTAAAAACGTAGAGAAAAGCAGCGAAGAATCGCCATCCCCCCGCCCCCCAGGCCGCCAAACACATCCCTGCGGCGCCCGGCCGCTTCCCTGCGGATGCCCCGTGCCCCCCGAGGGTGCGGCGGCTGCACCCCCGGCTCCGACCTCTGCCTCACGGGGACCATTAGTGGAGGTGCTTTTGCTGTTTGTCCAGCGCAAATGAATTAAAATTGCTGAGCTGTTCAAATGCGCCGAGTCTCCGAGCGCCCGAGATGAACGCGATGCCGGTTTTGGTTTTATTTTAATTCAATCTCTCCCAACACATTTTGCTCAAGGTTGGTTCTTGCGAATGCTAAGAAAGCCTGTAAGTCAATGAGCTCAAATATTTGCGCTCTTTGTCCAAAAACTGTTTTTCTTCCTCTGTGGGTCAGGCCAAGTGCCAATCAAAGTTGTTTTTCAAGCCTCTCTTCTCTGCAGTAGGACTGCTTTTTTCTTTCTTCCCTTTTTTTTTTTTTTTTTAAGGGTTTGGTTTTTGGAAAGGAGGTGTGTATTTAGGGGAGGGGGAGGAGAAAACGTTAAAAATCGGTCAGAGAGAGCAGCAGATCTTAAAAATCCTGTTTCTTGAATATTTTAATGGAAACAAAATCTTATTAAATGTGCATGCTTGGTATGTGCAGTTATTTTTTCCATAAACTCTTGGATCATATTACAGTTGATACTTGGTGCTCAGCTCTTAGCTCAGCTTGCGAGAAATGTAATGGATCAGAGAAGCACACATCAGCAGAGGCTGATTTTTAACCATTTTGTTGCAGGACCAAATCCTTTCTTGGCTTTAGCTTGCTGCTGTTCCCATTTTAAGAAAAACAAGTACTTAAAACAGAGAAGTTTTGCAGGGTTAAAGCTTGAAACAGCTTCAGACTTGACATATGTCTGAAGACATACAAATTAACCAATGCCAAATAATGTCTGTAGAACAAGCAGGGAGGGAGCTTGCTTTGTTCTGCCAAATAATCAAAATGTTTTGTTGACAAATAAAGTGGTGCTTGGCAGCACTTGTAGATCTAAAATTAAATTTAAGTTACTGAATTTTTTTTGAAGCTGTGTTCCCATCCTGGTGGGTAGGACTTTTTTTTGTATGTCTTTTTAATATCAGTGGGAGGTAGGAGGTGGGGACAGGGTTAGATGGTACTTTTCTAGTAACGGGAAACTTGCTGGATTTGATTTATTGTTGTATTTTTATTTTATTTTAAAGCAGTTTAGGGATAATCGTGAAACACAGGAACTCAGCTGGGTCTGTTGAGGTAGGCAACTTAGTGCTGTTCTGTTTTGGCTGTAGTCATTTCAACCAGACAAAATTGAGGAAGAATAAAGAGACTGAGTGACAGTCCCTGAAACCCTCTTGAAACATAGATGTTCTCTGCTTTTCAGTGGTGGTGCTGGGACATCGTTCCATCTCTGTTGTAGGCTGGACAATAACATAGAAATGCAAAGCTTCTGACTACATCTGTCATTACTTAAAAATCGGTGTAATAAAAATCACTGTAAATTTTAACCTTTTGCACCTTGTTGGCAAGCGTACAAGTAGAAAGCATGAGGAAAAAAACAAAACAAAATGTTTGATAGAAGCAAGATGCAAATTTGACCTGAGTCTCAGAGTAATAATCTTCAGATAAGTGCTGCCTCATCTTTTCTTTTGATGGTATTGGGTTGGTTTTTTTTTTAATGTTCATGTGATAATATACTGGAAAAAATTATTTGCCTTGAAACATGTTGAATCTCTTCTGCCCTCCTCCGTTTTAAGTCTTTATTTGAAGTCATTTGAATGTTCACAGTTTAGGTTGAGCTGTTGTGAAAATCATAAGGGGCAAGGCTTTCAACTCAATGGCATATAATGAAATTTGAAATAGTCTAGCAGGTTTTCGATTCTCATGGGTGAAGGTAAGTTTTTCTTTCAGCTGTGAAACAGGAAAAGCTAGATGCAGTGCTTTATGCTTCATCCAATTTCAGATTAATCAAAGTTACCTTTTATTATGGAGAGTTTATGAGAGCAGCACTGAGAATCTTTCTATGGATTAATGGGTCGAATTTGCCTATGAAGAAGGTTTCTCATATTAAAATGATACAATTTCCAGTCAGGTTTATTGTTATGGTACTCTTTAGATAATCCAATCTACTTGCAGAACAATTGTTGCAAATCAGAAGGGCTTAGACAGTCATAGATACAAAAACTGCGTCATTATTTGGTTTAGGAGAAAACAAAAAGACAACCAGTAATAGGTGCTGCTGTCTTGGGTTTGGTGAGTGAGCTCATTGAACAGACAACCAAGGCTAGTGCTTTTAATCAGTTTAAAATAAATGGAAGAATGACCAAAACAAGACAAATAGCTCTGGTTCATGGGATGGATGGGCAGCCTTTGTAACAAAACTGTATCATACCAGTAGGAAAAGTGTTCAGCAGGGCATAGGAGTGCTGTTTGCTGGATGTGACTGAGAGTTGCTGTCACTTCAGTAACCAGGACAGCTCCAGCTCTCCCCTTTGAAAATGCAACATGTAGGGGCAGGGGAGCTCCAGGGTGTTATCCTAGAGCCTGGTGGAAACCCAAGGTTGTCCTGCCTAAACAAAAGCAATATCCCAAGCAAGAAAGAAGAGAATGTTATATAGGAAGAGTTCAGTATTTCTTTGGATAAATAACTGCTTCAGGAAGGCTTTTAGGAATAAGCAAAAAGTCTTCAAGGGGTGGAAAAATCCTGTTATGTCAGGAAATGTAGGAACAGGGAGGATTTGCCAACGGTTCAAGTTTGGTTCAAATTGCAAAGCATGTGTGAAGTAAAAGGTTCTTTTACATGTACATACAAATTGGTAGGACAGAAGAGAAAAGTAAAAACATGGTTCCAGGATTAAATGTTTAGTTTGTGTTAGATTTTAGTGAGGAAGATAGAAGGGCAGTGGTAAGGGGGGGTGACAGGGACCTGTGGTTTAAAAGCAACCTTCATTGTTGGCAAGGTGGAAGTGGGCCTGACTTAGCTGACCCTCCTGGCTTGAGCCAGTGTCTGTGCTGGAGTGCAGCATAAAGGCATATGAAATCCAGGACTTTCCTGGTATTTATAGACCTACTCAATCAGGGTGATTCTGTGAGAGGAGAAATGCCCATAAAAATAATGGACATATTTTGCTCCTCATCCTCCCATGCCTGTCTCCTTCCTTAGTACAACTCTCAATACTGTACAAAGTTACTAAAGCAAATATGAAAAAAATATGTATGGCATGATGTCCCCAGAAGCAGGTCATGCTAGACTAATGCAGTGGTCTTCTATTGATAAGACAGCTGCTAGAGTGTCCTCTTCCATAAGCTTTGAATGGACTAAAACTGCACTGTAGTCATTAAACATCTGAAGTAACATCAAAGGTTGAGCTTGACACTGCAACTCAATGCAAATTAATAAATGTTTGTATTTGCTAACATCAAATGTTCTATATCTCAAAAAGTTTAACTGGGTTTGAAAATTATTTGGGCAAATTCATAAGAGAAAAATTAAATAAGGCATGTAAATGTGGAATAGTAACACCTCTCAGTATAGCTTCTGTATACCTTCCTGGCTGTTACATGTATCCTATTGTTCCCTGACAGCCACAGGTTACTGGGCAGGAGGGACTTTGATCTGACACAGTTGGTCTATTTTTCTGTTACTGTTAATTACGGTGATTGGGAACTGATGAGAATGGGAATTAGGGTGAGCCATGCTGAAAGGAGAAGTCACTGTGCTGAGAGGACAGTACAGATAATAAATGTTGTTGGTGTAGAGAGAGAGGGACATTTCATGGTGAGCTGGGAGATCTTTAGCACTGGCATAGTTAAAGTGGTGTGAAACCTGGTAGTGTGAAATGTGAGACTTACAGGCTTGGCTGTTTGCTGCTCATCACTTTGAACAGGAGCAGCTTCTTGGAAGGAGCAGGGAGAAGGATGTCGATGCAGGAGGACCAGCACCTTACTGTCACCCTGCAGGGCTGTGGTATTGAAGAGGAGGGAAGCTGGGAAGGATACACCCTAACTAAACAGGCACAGAGGGGAGCTGGCTGGGTGCTGGGAGAAAGGGTGTGCTGATTTTACAGGAAGAAACGAAAAAGGTTTGGTTTTTTAATCCAGCAGAAACAAAGGCTGAGAGGGGATATGATCAGTGTCTATAAATACATCTCATGGTAAGAGCAAGTGAGGAGAAATTAGCTAAAGAGTAGATGGATGTAATATAGTCATAAATACATTTAGGCTGGATAATTAAAGTGTCCAAAGGTACGAGGATCTGGAAGAGTTTGTTCTAGGTCTGATGCTGCCAAAAAAAGCACCTGCTTTTAAGATAGAAAAAAGTGTGAATGTCATTAAGTGATGCAGTGCTTACAATAGCACTAGCCTAGGCTCAGGGAGCTGAGGTCATATCCCTCCCCCACCCCTCCCCCCCGAAAAAAGGAAGAAAAAAAAAAAAGAAAAAAAACAAACAAAAAAAAAAGACACACTTTCATTCACATTATTGTTCAGTTGTTCAGAGTGGGTAAGAAAATAGCCCAAAAGTGAACCAAAAATAGTTTAATGTCAGGTCTCATAAGCCTGTGTAAGCTAAAATATGTGTCACCATGAGTCATGAAGATGCATTGAGATGCTGTTACCTGCACTGTAAAAATCAAGAGGCCTTTCAAGGATATCTCAGCTATTTTGAGGGAAGTCAACCTGGTTCAGTCTATTCTGAGCATAGGGAAATCAAAGTTGCTATGCCTGTGCTTGGAAAACACCCTGGCTTTTCCACAATGCAGCATCTTTTTTGGTTGTTGTTGTTGAGTTGCACAGTCTGGTTGGCTTTGGAAATCTGATTAACAAACCTTGGCTGTCACAAAGAATCTTATTTTTTAAAACCAAATTATGTCATCTATATTTTGATGCCTCTTAATAGTAATCTCTCTTCACATTGTAGGGGATGTGAGGACTTGCCTAGATGGCTTTAAATCTCCAATGTGTTTCTTCTTAAGGAGTTCTCAAAATGATTTGCAAAGTCTGTCATGAAAAATCGACTCTGTTTGCATTGGTTCTAATTTTAGTAACATTCTGTTGTGTAAAACATTGTGTCTGCCTTCAGTGTTTGTGTCTTCCAGTCCCCTGGAGCACTGGGGGAACATGGTGAAACCTGCTCAGGTCACTTCTCCAAATAATCCTGCATGCAGAGCTGAGAGGACGAGATGGAATTTTTAGGATCCAAAAGTGTAAAGTTATAAACCAAGAGCAACAAACCAAACTTTTTAGGGCAGTTAAAGTTAGAGCGACAGGTCCCTCACTCTCATAATTCAGTCTTACTTTTTGTCAAAGGATTTGATAAAAACCCTCCCAAAAAACTAACAACTAAGAACGAGGTTCTTTCCTGTGAAATAAATGCAGTGAAAATCCAGAGCTGACTGGTTTCTCTCCTTCCCCACCCTCACAGGTGTGAGGATCCAAATCCAGTAATTTGGATCTTTTCACAGTCTGACCCATTTAACTGATTGTTCTCCTATCCCCAGTGTAGAGTCTTTGTGTCCTGAAATCAAAGGGTGGTATTACTCTTTGCACATGTATGCTGGTCCTGATGCTGCCTGGGTTCTCCTACTTTTGCCTTAAAAACTGCTGTAAATAAATTTCCTTGTGTTTTCCTAGTTTTACTGGCTGAAAATGAGATGGCAGAACTATTAAATTTTCATTAGACCTGTAATGAGAGTAGCATGAGTGAAATGAAACTCTGGTGAACGACGCTGTTTTGCAATGAAAAGCTGTAAGAGGTGGCCTTGGAGCAACCATGCTCATTTAGAATAGTCATTCTCTTTAAAAAAAACAAAAGCAAAAACACAGTCTTCTCTGAATTACAGGGAGGGGAGAGAGGTGAGAAAGGAAAGAAAGTGGGCAGGAGGATCTTCTTCAAAAGAAACTTTGAGGTTTAGTGTTGGGAGTGGGTTAGCCAAGTGTGGAGGTTGTCTTCTGCTAAGATTTACTTCTGCCGGTGGGAGTGGAGCATTGCATTAGCCAAATCACAGGCTGTGGTTTGGAGATGTGGACTCTGTGAACATTTCCTTTAAATTTATTCATGTTACTTAATTAGGGCTTCAAATCTCACGTCTCTTTAAATGGCAGTGTTTTGAAATCTGAAAAAATAATATGGTTCATTAAGCATCCTTGGTTTTTCCTCTCCCACATTGATGAGGGAGCTGCTAATACTCATTTAGTTCTTTTTTTGAATCATTTTTTTTCTGGCTAGGGAGATTTGAGAAAGAGAAGATGGTGGTATAATTCTCCCCTGGCTGTGCATAGCCGGGGTCTGGAGATTTTATTATCAGATTTCCATTTACCGGGCTGGAGAATAATGAGGGATCTCAAGCATAGTTTGCGTGTCCGGGCTGAATATTGGCTTTTGTCTAAGTGGGTCAGGATGGACCGGGGGGAAATGGGGCATTTTCAGTAGAAAAGAAATTCAAATTGTCAGGAGGGAGACCTCGGTTAATGAGAAATTGCACCTCATCATCCTCAGAAAAGCTGGTATGGAAATAATAATTTATGCTATTTAATTTCTCTGTTCTTTGCAGGTGTTCCTGTTTGTATGCAGAGGTGCTTCCCATTGTTGTCTCTGCAGCCCATCCTGGTAGTCTTAGTGCTTTGAGTGGAAGCTATAGGGAATGTAATGCAGATGAGTCAAATTGTGAAATGCCATTACAGGGAGGTAGGGATGCTCTCCACAAACGATTTTTTTCTGATTGCCTATCAGTCTGTAATGAAATACATTACAGATAGTTCAAGAAATGTTATGCAGTTCCTGGTATGCCATCCTGGGCAGACCAGTGTTACTGATAATAGGGGAGGCTGTGCTGAAGGAGTATTAATTTTAAATGTCTCTGTTAATCACTAGTTTCAAAAATTTTTATAGGATGCTTCTTGCATATCAGACATTAGATAACTTTGGGCAAAATACTGGTATAGATTGTAGTGAATATTTTGTGTTTATGAAGCTGAAAAACTATTTGTTCCTGCTGCAGACCGTATCAACCACTGATTTGTCAATATCTTCGTTCTCACATTTTTCTTAAATTGAGAGGAATGTTTTTGAAGCATGGGCTTTTTTCTTGTAGGGCATAATCTTTGTGGCAGTCATGGACTTAAGTTAGGGAGAGGCTGAATTTGGTGTATGTGATGGTGTTTAGAGTAAGAGACAGAAGTCAGTGCTCTTAATCTAGTGAGATATCTTAATTCTTTCCTGAATGTCCCTGGTTACCTGAAATAAGGTAAGATAAATAAACAGATACAACCTCCTGATTAAACACCTTTTGTTGTTGTCAATGCCTCTCATATTACTCTTATGGTAAGCATCTTGTTTTGTTAGACTAGCAATGGATTTCTAATGGATTCTAAGCTCAGCCCCCGACCTTTTGAACTTGGTAATAGTGTGAGACTACTTGCAGTCCCCTTCCTCAGGGGATCAGGTGGTAAAAAATAATAATGGAGTGGAATATGAAGTATTCCTGGCTTCATGTGTTGGGAGTAGGCTGGAACAGAAGTAATAAGTCTTTATCACAAGGGAGTATGGTGTGGTCAGTGTGTGTGTGGACCAACCTTTGGCTTGTGGTTTAAGTCTTCCAAAATACACAAATGTTAGGTTAACCTGTATGAAAGCCAGCAGGAATCACATTCATGAGAATTCTTTGGAGTCACAGATCTCTGTTACCTCTGCAAGTGCGAAAGACATTTGGAAGAAAAATAAAAGGTAACTTAAAAATCAGGTTTTCATCTATTCAGAATGAGCAATAAAGTCATAAATACAGTAAATATGTCTCAATTGCTGCAGTTTGGAATCAAAATGCGTAATTGTGTATCTGTTTTAAAGCGTATTAAGTTTCAAATTAGTCTTGTCATGAAACTGGAGAGAAATGTAAATTTGTGCCACATTTAACACTTTATAGGATGGATTAAAATGGTTCCTTAGAAAGGAGGAATGGTTGCAAGAGTGACTCCTCACTTAACATTTTCAAATGAAAAATTCATGCTCCTGAACAATTGCACATAACTTCAGTAAAACAAAGTTATGTTCATGACAATAAAGGAATACAAGCTGTCTTGGTGGAAACCATTCTAGAGCAGTACACAGCTGCTTACTCAAAATCATCATTTATTTGTCTCTGGGCAGTTTATTATTGCATTGGATTTGCTCTAGCTGATACCAACAAAACAATTGAAAGCCAGCATATGTTCTCTCCTCCATATGAATTCTGTAGTTAAAAACTGTTTAATAAGACAGTCTTAACAGTGTTGAACCTAATTAAATAGCACGTGCTTGTAAATATGTTTAATATCTCCTGCTGTAGCATGTGGTAAAGGGAATATAGTTACATTATTGTCTAAATGTATCTGGAGGGGTTTTGGCCATATGGTTCTAAATCTGTTTTAAAGTAATTATGCCTATTAACTAAAAAAATAAAAAATATTCCCCTCTGAGTTGATTGACATTCCTCTCAGTAAAGCACCCTCATTGCTGATTAGAGGTGTGGAAATAGTAATTTGTTCTAGCATTTAGAAATTTGATTAGACCTCTAATGAAATGGAGCGCCTACATGCTGTCTAAATATTCTACCTGACACCAGCTGGATCTCATCCAGTGTGGAAGAACACTTGAAATGTTGCTTTAGTACAATATGTTTTGTGTCTTGAAGTCAACGTGCTACCTGCATGCAAATACCCACTGGCTATTCAGCAGGCAGAGCAAACCTTGTGCCTCCCTGGAAATCAGCGTCAGGATGTGATTGTTCCACTGATTACCTGACTGCAATATCTGGTTTGGAGTTAGAAAATTAAGGCAACTGTTTATAGAGAAGCACCCATACTACTAACTCTGTAAGCTGGACTTCAGGTGGCTGTGCACATGTTATACACAACTTGATGTGTATATGAGGCAGAAACATGCTGAAGTTCCCAGTTTGTCCGGGTTGTTGTCTAGAAATAAGGTGACAACAACACACTATATAAATAGGAATTTAAAGTTGAAGCACCACATTTCTCTCCCTGTCATGAGCCAACTCGATCATTTCCCTCCAAAAGCTGATTGCAACACCCTTTACGTGCAGTGACAGCTGTTTGACCACCCATGTTTTTTAAATCCTCTTTAATTCAGTTGCAGCCATTTTCCTTCTAGACCATCATGGCTAGAAAAACCTGAGTTGGGACTCCTGTTAGTATCCTGTGGTGCAAGCTTCCAGTCCCAAGTGGTAGGAGACATATCAAAATACTTTATGAACACTTGAGGTGCTTGATGTTCATTAGTCAACAGTTCATTTTGACCGATTACCTTCTCCCTGTGAAATCCAGAAGACAGGTCTAATGCATATCACTAGAATCAGATACGGCCTTTTGTGTACTTTCTTGTGTTTATTTTTTGGGGGTTTTTTTTTTTTTTTTCAGTTCTGTTTCTCCAGCATATTTAATGTTTTTTCATTTTGCAGTTGCCACATTTAAGCAAATGCAGCAGAATGGCAGAACCAGAAAAACTCCTGAGTAGTTTATGCCGTATTAATGCTTTAGAAAATATTTTTCATCCGCTTTTCCCTCCGGAAAACCCAAACAAACTGTTCAATTATATTTGTATTTTAGGTTTTGTGTTACTGGGTAAAGACTGGATGAGGCGGTAACATTGGGGGTCATTCAAGTAGGACCTACTTTGAAATAAGTGACTTCCATTCCAGCAATTTAAAACTTGTCTCACCTCTGTGCTGGTGCTTGACAAGTAGTTAGGAGGAAAGGTGTGTTGGTTGAAAAGGTCAACTTTACATAATTAAAGGTTGAAGAAGCCTGCAGCTGGCATTGTAGTTCTTCAGGAGAGATGGAGCTTGGTGCCTCTTCCACCAGGGCCAAGTCTAAGTGGAAGGAAAGCAGCCTGCAGCCATGGAGGGTATACTGGGAGCATCTTTCACACATAGGTTAGAAAAGCAAGAGGGGAGCGGAGGCGGAAGGAGGGTCTCCCTCCATACTCCTGCGCTTTAGGCCACTTACGCAAAAGGTATTAGATAAAGGTGTAGTTACTTGACCTATTTATCCAACAGAAACCTGCCATACAAGCAAAAGCAGTTTGACTATCCAGTGCTGTTACTGTTTTGTATGGGACACTCCTTTGAGTTAAGCTGTGCCTCATGAATACATAGAGGCAGCATCCAGCCATCCAAAATTATTAATTTGTCTTGTTTGTGAGGATAGGTCTATGGCCTCAGTTCTTGTTTCTCAGAAACGTTGGACGAAAAATTGCATGGTCTCACGTCTGTCTGTATAGCTGGTAAAGCTGGTACAAGTAAAGGCTGTGAATGTGTCTCTTAGGAGCTCAGGTTACTCTGTTGAAAAGGTCTCAGTTTGGGGACAAGTTGACTGGAGAGCAGTGGAGAACGTTATTAGGCAGTGTGTGTTAATCACTCTTCCATAGCTACAAAAGTCTTTATTCAAGCAGGGTATATATAAAATAAGTGAGCTTATTATTTCTTCATTACTTGCTGGTGCTTTTTTTTTTTTTGTAGAGTTAAGTCACTGAACTGTAGCAAAAGCCCTCTTAGTAAAAGTGTAGGCAGGACTCCGAGAAAATGTTAGCACCTGCCAGCAGAGGGTGGAGGTAAATCTGAGGTTCTGCCAATCTGCTGGCCTGCGTGGCTGCAGAGAGTAGCTGATCTGTCTCTGGACAAGTTCTGTATTTACATGCAATAAATCTTGTCTAACAGTTAGGAGTCTTCATTTTTGAAAATCAGCATATCTTTTAAGCTCTGTCATGAAAATACATTTGGATCTTAGGTCTTTGCTGCCACCAGCTCTGCTACATTAAGTCAGTGTGTTTTGGAGATTGTATCTCACTAATGACTCACTTTGGTAAGATGGAGCTTAAGATGCAAAATGTTCTTTGGAAAAAAAAAAAAAAAAAAAAAAAAAAAAAAAAAAAAAAAAAAAAAAAAAAAAAAAGAAGAAGAAGAAAGGGGAAGAAACTGCCTGACTGCAAGAATTCTTATGGTCGTTCCAGCACGTCGGTGGCTTGCGAATGTGCTACTGAGATGAAGTCTTTCCCTGTCTCTCTCTTATCCAGACTTTCCCAGACTAATCAAATGTAAAACAGTGTGTCAGCTCCCTGCTCATTGTAAAACAGTCTCCTGCCTTTGCAAACAAGACTCTTTGGAGAAATAATTTGTTCTAATTTGTGATCATTTAAGGATTTCCTATCAGGTAAAAAATCAAAAGGACTCACCCATGGTTTTCTGTCTGTGGCCTTAGCACCTATAAGATTTTCCTGGGCTTCCTTCAGGAGACTGTGTAAGAAGACTTACTTCAGTAAACTCAGAGGCATGGTGTGGATGCCACCTTCTTCTGAAAAATGCTTACAAGTCAACTAATCAAAAGAGGCTTAAACTCCAGGCTTAGACAGCAAGGCGCTTGCTCTTGGAAATTGTACCTTTAGGCTAGAGGTAAAGCGTGTTAGTCAGGGAGATTTTATTTTTGTCTGGCACACTCTCTCTCTCTGAGTCATCAACCAAAGAAAGATGGCAAAAAAAGGTGCTTTTCTTAAAGCAGGAGGATGTTGCTCCCTTTGGATGTCCAGGAGGGCTGTCCTTTCCCAGGCAGAGCAAGGAGAACAGCTTCAGTGTGGTTTACATTATTTGAACTGTTGCAGAGATAGTCAGTGATCATCAGTTGTACATAAGCATTTGTCTAAGAAACTTGTGCCAAGGGGGCTTCTCATTTTCTTTTAAAAGCTTTTCAATGGATTAACTTGGAATTTTAAGGAATGTGGGCCACAAATTTTGCTATGAATTAGAAACCTTATGACAGGCTCACGTGTTAATATTTAGATGTTGTCTTGAATGTTAATGCAAAAATGGCTTAGTTAAAGTTCTTCATGGTGAGGTAGCATAGCCAATATGTTCTTGTATACTTCCACTACCATCCAACTAAACAAACATCATCTGCCCATCAGGTGAGTAGTGAGGGTTCATAAGTATATTGTCTTTTTGTTTTAAGGCTTAGCCTTTTTTTTTCTTCACCTTTTTCAAATCTAAACTGAGGAAACTTCTGATGAGGTGCATTCAGAAAAGGGGAATAATAACACTGGCTTTCTAAAACCATGTTAGTAAAGAACTGAAGTGTGATGTACTTCAGATTCTGAAGTAAATTATATGATACCACCTGTGTTGAACAGACAGTGTAGGAATGGGCTCACCCAGGCACTAAGGAGCTCTGTAACATGGCCTGCATCATCTACTCTGTATTAGCACATTGCTTATTTCTATAATTTCATTGCTTATTTCTATAATTTTTAGTTTAGCTAAAATGCCTCCTTGCTTGGGCATGCCAATTCCTATCTCAATGAGGAAGTAGGTTCCATTTTTTCATAGGACATAAAGAATAAGTAGTATTTTTGAGCCAGTCTGTTGCAGATATATGACAGCATTAGGGCAGATACAGTGGGTCAGATTGAAACTCAGACTCCAGTCTCTGACAGTGGCCAAGGGAAGATACCGAAGAAAAGAGACACAAAATGGAGCAGTTTGTTATGCACTCCCACAGCACTATCTCCCAGGCTCCCAAGTATTCACCATTTGTAAACTTCCTGAGCTGGAGGTGAAATTTCCATATTTAATAACTATTCTTGTATTTCGCTTCCATGAACTTGAACACTTCACTTTTAAACACACACTGGCTTTTTGTCCATAGCATCTTACAGCGAGGATTTCCACAGCTTAGTTGCACATTATGGAAAAGGCTAAGCATCTCTGCTTGAGCTTGTCACCTGCTGGCTGGTTCATAATCTTTTTATTGGAGGTGGCAGAAGCACAATATGCATGGACTGTGACAGCACGGAGGCAGTCAATTAAAATTATTTGACATGCTTGTGACAGCAACATCAGCAGTTCAGAGTTGCTGTTTCCAAGACTCAAGCTACTGCGTTTCACAATCCTGTATGAAAAAGAGAGCAGAAAACTAGCTGAGGGAGCTCCAGTACTGAGCAGAGCACATTTCCCTCTTTAATCTGTGTGAGAGGATTTTGTTTTCTGAATTTTGGCGAGTTACTTGCATGATGCTTAAGGTAGTTCCTGCACACAGATTCAAAATAACTGCTATGATCATTTGGTACATAAAAGGTATGGGAAAAGCAATTTGAAAGCCCATGCTTGTGCCATTTGCTTGACTTTCTTATGTCTCTGAATAGAATTTGGCTTAATGTAGTACTTGGTTAGTGGAAGGTGCTTGGGAGTGTGTCTGCAGCAGCATTTACTACTGAGCAAAGAGATGGTGTCCTAGAAATTTTTATCAAGCTGAAAACTCTACAAGGACACAGACTTACCAAACAGGAGTGTTGGCAGAGACACATGCCAGGTTTATTTCTGGAATATGGGGCTTCTGCTCATGTACCTAGTCCCTGAAATGCAACGAAGAAGCACCTGTGATACGCTCCAGGTAGCAAAATGTGTCTCTGCAGCAGGCTTGCTGCTCTTCTGATAAAATTCAGACTTCCTACTTATGTGTCCTGGCTCAATGGCCGATCAGGGCAGCAGGCAAAGTGCACCTCCTACTGAATTTTAAAAGAACAACTACAAGAAGAGTAATCTGTACAGTGATATTGCAGGGTGAAAAGTAGTGGAAATACCTGGGAAGCTGGATTGTGTGATCTAAAATTTCATAGTTACAGGTCAAACAGGTTTTCACATTGAAATAGTCCTCAACCTTTGCTGCCTTTAGTTAAATTCTGCGGTGTATTTCCACCACATATGGCTTGTGAAGATTTTTCAGTGTTTGGTAGTCTGTAAACATGAAGTCTTTGACATAAGTCACAAACATTGCTTGAGTAACACCTTAGGCAGCAAAATACTTTCTTTGGCCCAGAGACCAGTGCAGGAGACCTTGTTGCTTTTGATAGTCTATCATACAGGTAAGTTTAAGCTGAGAAGAAAACAATTTTAGTGAGCTGGTGCAGAGGTCAGAGCCCAGCTTCCTTCCCTGCCACTGTGGGGGACTGAGATGCTAATCAGAGGAGGATACTGTTGTTATTTTTGCCATTAAAGTGCTATAGTAAGACTCCATACTTGCTGTGAGCAGATCTCTTTATGTTCACTCTGAGCTGTCAACTTCATCCTTTCAAATGGAAACTCAGCAGTGTCTGACTTAACATTTCTCTGGTTTCTCAAGCCTGTTGTGCAGCAGAGTTTCATTTGCCTGCCTAACTCAGGGATTGTTAACCAAGGACTTCTTCAAAACCAGTGAAGCCAAGAACTTCTTTAAAGCTGACTTGTAGAAGAGTCGTGCTAGCAACTGCAGTGTAGGCATAACCCCCAAGAGTCTCACCTTGGTAAAAATCCAAATCCTAATGCTTAGGGCACACTGTGCCTAAAATATCTCTCTCTGCTCTTTGTCGTAATAAATGCAACACCAGTAACAAAGAGGAGAGATAAGAGAATGCAGCCTTGATGACAGTCCCTAGTTAAAAATTGACCCAGTCTGTTTTTACAGTAACATGTTGTTAAATGCGTCTTCTTTTCCATAAACCCTTGGTGATGATGGTGTCTGCTGAAATACTGTAGCACTTGAGGATTTTCTAGCATGAATTGCAGTGGAGTCCTTTCAAGACTTTCTTTAAAAAATTGTCCAAGTGTTGTGTAGTATACTGCCCTTACATTAATTTAGTGTTTCAATCATTTATCATTTTTGAAATACTTGGAAAAATCAAAAACAAAAAGCCTCCACACCTTGTACCACTTTCTTAACAGTAGGAGGATGCCATTTTGCATTTACAGTATGGATGAATATTATTCTATTTTGCTTGCTTACAAGCCATGTCTTTTTAGACAATAATTCTATTAAAAATTCGGTAGAGCATTCTTGGGAGACAGTTCTGCCAGAGATACATGATGGATTTGCATAACCCCAGGGGTCTTTCTCTCTTTTTGTTTTTTAATCTCCAGTTGGCAGTGTGCCCAATAAATCAAATGTGTGTGTGTTTATGAATTGAAGTATTTAACCATTCAATTACTGTATTGTAAAGAGGCTGTGCTCTCAGTCATTAATTTAGGTATTAATTCAGGCCTGTCAAAGCAGCTGCTGTTCTGCACTTTCTAGCAAACGTTTGTTGTACCTGTTGGCAGTGTTCTGGTGCATGGGTTCAATGGGGAAGTCAATCCGCTCTCTCTATCAGAGGATGGAGGGAGGCCACCCGTGTGACCACAGTCACTGCCCTTGCCCACGCTGAGCCTGCAGCCTCCTGAGCTCATGGGACCCTTCTGGCAGAGCAAAACCAGGCTTAGTTAGATGGGCTGTGCTCAGGCAGGACAAGGCAGCCCTCTGCATGGAGGCAGGGGATTAAAGGATATGCTGTGGTGCTTCAGAGATCCTATCCTGGCTGATGAGAAGGCAGATTAACTCAGTGCAGTTTTGCCAACTTAATGGCTAAAGGCTATGTTCTCCAAACTAGATAATACTGGTCTGTCTCAGTATGTCAGATGTGGACTAAACCTGAAGGTGGAAGGGAGCCAAGGTACAGATGAAACAAGTCCCAGCTAAAACCACTGAAGTTTTCTAACTTTTGCTCTTTGTATCTGGTGCTGTTGAAACATAGAAAATGCTCTTCTGCCATGCTTGTAGTGTACTGAATCATCTAGACATTCACTCACATGATCTTCTGTCCTGAGGGCAGTTCTTGAGGAGCACACAAACTCCAATGTTACTGCTGGGTGTGAGGGGAGGGAAGGAGGTTGAGTTCTGGAACTTAAGGGTGGATGAGAGAAGCATTGTTTCTCCTTTTTTCTATTCTACCCACAATTTTGGTTTTGGTTTTTTGAGCAGTTTTTTGAGTGTTTTTTTGAAGGCTTGGTTTGTTTTTTTGAAGGCTGAAGTAGACCAGAAGGCTATTTGTTGTCTGCTGGTGATACGTGTTTTGCTGGTCTTCAGACCAATATCTGGTTAGCCATGAAGTCCTGTCAGTCTATGGTGGAAATTCAGGCTTTTGCATGACACAGTTGTTCTTTCTCATCCTGAGTTAGATATCACCTTCCTTTTTTCATTTTAACCAGCAGGCAGTTGGCTATCTCAGATTTGGGTGCCTGTGTTTGGTCAGTTGTGTTTCATCCTTGGTATCTGAGAATGATTTGGGCTGAGAATGAATAAAAAATCAGACTTTGAGTATTGGCTTATATTAAATGGAAGTGATTCTCAAGCAACAAGGAAATAGAAAAAGTAGTTGTTTGTCTCTCATCCTTTTCAGGTGTTAATAATCAGTGTTTGGGTTTGGCTTGGCACCCTTAGTTGAGCAAAGTTTCTTGTGAAGGTCATTCTATTTTTCTGTGTAGGAGCCTCAGACTTACTTACAGTGCTAGATGTACTCTGAACTTCAGTCAATATTAAGTTACAGGTGTGTCTTTAACTTGATACTTCTAGATCTATTGTGACCTAAAAAAATTTGTGAAATACAGTTCAGGTTTCTTAAATAGTGTTTTTCAGCATACTTGTTACTCTGACGTTTGACTTGCAGTCCTTGTCTGTGTGCTCCTAGTTGCAGTTGGAGGTTGGTTTTGGTTCGTAGGAGTGATCTCCAGGAGAAGGAGGGAGATCCAGCAGTAGGAGTAGTAAGGATTCAGATGTGGGTGTGCTTTATGGAAAAGGTGATAGGCTTTTCTGCCAGTAAGTTCGTGTTCTCTGCTGAGTTTTTCTATCGTGGGCTGAGCGTTCCGGATATCTTTCAAAGAAGAAGGAACCATTGTGGGACTTCTCCTGCCTGACCATCCATCTTAGGTTGGGTAGAAATTGCTGACCTTTGGTTTCTAATTAGTGTGGATTGTGTTCTTAATAGCTGGTGGAGGGATGGGAACTTGGGATAGGCTTCCTTTTATTGTGTGAAATCCAAAAGGGCTGTAACCTGTTACCAGAGCAAAAGCTCTCCATCAATTGTACTATATTGGCTCTCTTCCCAGCTCTTTGCACCACTTCATCAGCTGTGAGGCACAAAGATGCCAAATTCTTAATGTTAAAAGTTACTGGTTTAAGTATTTTGAAATGCTGTTCCATTTAAAAAATATTTCCTGCTGTTTGACTTCCTCTGCTAATTTTCATCTTTATGGCTTAGTTTGCATTTTTGGAGTTGGACAGTCTGTTAAGAGGAAGAAACTGTTGCAAAATCACTTGAAATATCCCTAACAAATAACCGTAGGCTAGGACTTTTGCTTTGTGAACTCTCAACTTTTTGACGTTGTTTGTTCTGAACATTTCTTTTATTGCTTCTGGAGTTATATCCTGGGTTTAATTATAGGAATGGGTCAGCTCTAAGGAGGAGTTCTGCACTGTCAGCAAATAAATTATTATGCATCATTCAAATCAATGCTCTTCACATTTTTGTCTTTTGGCTTTTCCTTTTCTACAGAAACTGTTCTGAATAACAGGACACCAAGGTTTACCCTTCAAACGCATATCTAAATTTTTGAAGTTGCAATGCAAACTTTATGTGAGATGAATTGTAGATATGTTCTGAAGTTATAAGGCTCCCAATTTTATTACATTAGATGCCATAAACAGACTTTTTTTTTCTTTAAAGAATTATAAATCAGTAAATTGTTGTCAATGAATGTCAAAATTTCACAGCTTTGCTGAATATACTTCTTTGTTCTTGTCAATCAGAGTCTCCCAGGATAACTGACATGTGAAGACAGGTAAACTGTGACTAGTGAGTTTTCATTTTAGTCAACGACACTGTGTAGTTTTAACTATTACGTCAGTCCTCTGAAAATTTACAACAAATAATAAAGTTACCACCTAAAATGAATTGGATACATCCTAAACTTCTGCCACATTTCTAAACTTCTCTTCCTCTGCCAAAGTTGCGTGGCTAAATTAAAATGCAACTTGGCGTGCACAGAAATAAACAAAATCCCTCCTGCATCCTAAGGAAGAATTTGAGTAAAAGTAGATGGTAAGACACAACCAGTGTTCAGATAGCTTTTTTTTTTAATGCTTTCTTCTGTTTTCAGTGAGAATAGAATAAGCAGATGGTCCAGTATGACTGTATGACTAAAATTATGTTACAATTTGCTGAAAATGAGAGCATTTGACTGTAATTAGAGCCAGTCGAGGTAGACCCTGTTTCAAGATCCAAGAACCAAAAGTGAAAATGTGTTCAGTAACAACAGTGGGAGGAGGAGAAACCAAGTTTGTAGGTAGGGTTTTAATCAGCAGCAGCAAATAATGCTGCTTGTAATGTGTATTAAAGTTAAAGTCATTTATGCCTGTCGGCTGAAAACCAAATGCGGGCTCCATAACTTTAGGTCTGTGAGATTGAACTGGCGTATTTTGAGTGTGAAGAACTGTAACATAAATCTGAAGCTGGGAAAAAACCCAATTCCTTTGGGAAGATTCAGCCCCAGATAGGGAATCCTAAATCCAGTTCTCCACTCCCACCCAGTGACAGACTTGATTGAGATTATTGCTGCAGATGGTAATGAGTATTTTAAAGAGATAGACCACTGTATTTAAATAACAATGATCCTTACAAATGCTAGATGGTAGCAAAATTGCATGTAGATTATAATATAAGAAAAAGTGTAATAAATAAGTTACTCATTCTCCTCCCCCCAAAAAACCATTTCTGCTTGTTTAGGAAAAAGAGTTTTTCCTCAGGAGAAACTAATTTTGGGACACCCTTAGGATTTATATTTGACCTGGTGTCATTTATTATCCTGATGTCTTGGCAGTGGTGGCAGATATTGTGAGAGTGGAGGCTCTGAGAGCCTTCATGGGTGTTTCCCAGACCCCTGCCCTGAACTGGGAGTTTGCAGGGCAGCGTTGCCATGGCTCACAAAATTCCCTCTTGAATGTTTCTTCCCTGTGATTCCCCTCTCCCCTTCCCTTTGAAGCACGAACACCTTGATGTCAAATCCAGGATGAATTAGATTTTGTGTGCCGTGTGTGTAAGAAGCCCCCATGCACCCGTAGCAGTGCACTTGCTTCTTTCCCATGTTTTCTGAATAGGTAGATCTTCAGAAGTACTTCCTAAAGCAGCTGTTTGATCAACCCCACCAGCTAGCACTTCCATTCTCAAACAAAACAGCCTCCTTTTACAGCTTGCTAAAAATAGCCATTTCTTTAAAGCCTGAGGACACAGTGATTCATGTGGTGGTGAAGAGGAAGAAAGGTTATTTCTTTTGCTTTAGGCTTTGGGAGGAAAGCCGCTGTGCTATCCCAGTGCCAGCAGGGCTCATGTTTGCTCCTCCTTAGCCTTCATGGCCACATCACCAACCCCAGTGGCCTTGGCATTCCTTGCTCTGCCACCGCAGCCTGGCAGCTATTTGAGATGCAGGTGCCACATCCCAGTGCCCATCTTGGCTCTGGAGGGAAGGGTGTGCAGTCCCTGCCACAACTGAAAATAAACCCACGAGATGACAAGGTGCAGATTTGTGTCTGTGGGTTTGTGCAGAGCTCACCCAAGGACAAAGGTATTTCTTACAGTTTATAGCTGGGCAAAGGGGGAAATGCTCCTACTTTGTCACCATTCAGATTCCTGCTGAAGCTCCTGACACCGTTGCAAGTGCAGTTTAAGGACAGGAAGAAATCACAGGTACAGCTTACGTAGGATTTTTCATGGATTCCTGCATCAGCTCTCCCGTGCTCCACAGAGGTCTCGTTCTGCTGTCTGACACCGCAGTGTGACAGTGACACTGCTGCTAAACCTGCTCCCAGGCTCTGGCTTCCAGCAGCCCCTCTCTACAGTTCCCTCAGGAACTGCTCAGGCACACATTTTTCTGCTTTGAAGCCCTTCATCATCTCATTCCTTCTGAGGAAACAGCCCTCAAAAAGGTACTAGCCTTAATGTAAATGGAAATTGTTCTTGCTCCAGCAGTGTGTTTCTGGAGGATCATGAAGCAGAAAATGACTGGTAGATGTGTGCGCAACATTTTAGTTGCTGAGCAACCTGTTTCTTTCTTCAGCCTCTTAGCAAAAGAATCCAATTTCAAATAAGATATTTGGGACTCTGGCTGACTTAGTGATAGTTAGTGTAACTTGCAAAGAAAACCAAAATGAACAGAAAACCAAAATGGACAGAAAACCTTGGACAGAAAACCAAAATGGCTTTCTTGGAAAACAAGAAGCTTTGCAAGAATTTTTGCTGTTAAGGACCATAAATCTGCATTGTTCCTTTCTAATTCCCATATACTGTTTTTTGTGTTTGGGTTCATGGGTAGACTTTAAATCATTGTCCTAGATAAAGCATGCCCAGAAGCAGTGGTTCTTATCTGCAGCTCAACAAAGCCAACATTATCTTTCTCAATGCTTGTAAACTTCACATGTTTTTATTAATAGCATCCGGAGAACTTGTGCAACCAGATGATGCTTGCTCCTTTTCTCCTCACAAGCTTGTTTTAACCAGTTCTAATAAAATAAAAGCTTTGGCAAGATGGCAAAATAATCTTTCTTGTTGATGGAAGGGAGGAATATACACTTCTAATATAAAAAAAAAACCCAGCTCCCTGTGAGTGTCTAGTGATAACTCATCAACTTGAATGATCATGTTCTGGCTTTTGGGGTTTTGTTCTTGTTTTGGTTGTTTGTTTTGCATTGGTTTTTTTCCAGGCTTGACTTTTTTTTAAGAATTGCCACCACCCAAAAGGATTTGAATTTTGTTCTTTTTGTAGTAGATTAGCACACATTTTTCATGTCTGACTATCTCCTGGACTTTCTGTCATCATTCACAGGAATTAACTGTTGATATTTGCCTATATTCATCCACCCAAGTACCATTTCCTCCTTTCCTCAGCAGTAGCTTATCTGCAGGCTCAAAGGAGTAATAGCAGTCACACTGAATGGGAAAACAGGGGAATGGAGCCCAGATACTGCTAGAAGAAACAAAGAGATTTTTTTTGCCATGGTCTGGCCTCAAGGACCAGCTTTGCAGAGCCTGAAGAAGGTGCAGATCAGACAGCAGGACAAAGAAGGTTCAGCTCTGGTTTAGACCTGTGCTCCAGCAAAAGCTGACAGTGTACAGCTATCCAAATTGTATCACTCTCACAAGCTACTTTTCCAGATTATTTAGTATGAAATAAAGGTTTTAAGCTTTAAATTCCAGATACCTTCATAAAATAAGTAAAATCCAAGCTTGAATCCAATGTTGGAAAGCATTTATTTTTTTTTAATTTTGGCAGAAATGACTGGCTACTGGCAAGACTGTGTATGTGAGGGCAGAAGATGTCTTCCTGTGCCCTCTGTAACTGTGTGAGGAAGGGGTTGCATGTGCAGATACAAGGACTCTCTTCACAATTTCTTCATACTTTAGATTGAGTACTTTTTATACATGAGAAGTATTTTACAGGATTTTTGGAGCTGTGACAGTAGGCAGCATATGCAGGAAGCTGTCTCCTGGCTGCTGGGCTTCATGTGGTTGATCCAGCTTATTTCTGCATCTTTTAGCAGCTAATTGTTCCAAAGTCACAAATTCAGTTGTCCTGCGAGAGTTTGCTTTGGAACATCTTTGCTGAATTATCATTGCTGATTTTTGCATGTTATTTCTTAATCTAATTTAGAAAGGACAGGATGTTTTTAAGGATCAGGACAATAGTTACACAGCTCCAGTGGCTTAATTTTCCTGCGTGAAAATCAGTGGCACATTCATTATGGAACTGGCACTGCTGTTTGTGCACACAGCAGTTAAGCTTAAAGCCCCCCTGGTAGAGGTATTTAAGAGTCATTTGTTATGGAAAACTTCAGACTTTTATGTTAGGGGCACAAAATACTTAGTATGCAAATCCAGTACTGCTGTTTATGGATAACATATTAAGAGTCACCAGCACTGTGGTTGCAATTAAGGACTTGAGACAAGTGTGCAGCCAGCCAGATAGATGGAAAATAACCCTAAAGAGGAAAAGAAGAAAAGACAAGAAGCAACTGCTTTAAATTATTGCAAGGGAAATCCAGATTAGACATTAGGAAAACTTTAACAGTCTGAGGAGTTAGTCACTGAAATAAATTACCCATGGAGAGGAAGGAACCTCCAGGAGAATTGGACAAGCACTGCTCAGGAATCATGTGGACAGTGTCTGTCCTGCCCTTGACGAGTTGGAGGAGCAGGCAGCCTCCTCAGGTCCCCTTCACTCCTCTGGCTGGCAGCACAGTCTATCTTATCTTAGTCCAGTTTCTTATCCCAAATAAATCAAAAAAGCGCTCTGGCTCTTGTTACACTATCAGCTTGTTCTGTACTAAATATATCCTCCTGCCTTATAGTTGGGGTTTGCACACCAAGGCACTGTGCTCCAGTGCAGCAGTGAGCAAGGTGGCCTTTTCATCAGGTTTCTAGAAAATGCATGTAAATGGGTCTTGCTAGTTTGTTTTTTGTGCCAATATTTGGCACATAAAATTCTTATGCTCCTCACAACACTATGGATCTCATCAAATGCTGATATCGAAAAGAGCCAGCATCTTGCTTATAATTTCCTGAGTGTGGTTTTTTTTTCCCCCTCTCTTTTCAAACTTCCATTCAGTCAAGTAAAATGGCTAATTTTAGCATCATGCCAGATGTTTTGTTGCTGTTGTCTGTGTATCTTCAAACTGGTCTGTAAACCAACTGGGATTAGATTTTTGGGGGTTGTTTCTGTCTTACCCCTGCCCAAAATTGGTGCTGTTCCTTGCCAAAATGAATGCCATTCCTTCATGCAAAGTACAGGCGGATGCAAAGCTGATCTAATGTGGTGTGATGCCATACATCCTCAGTGCACACCCAGGGGGCTTTGAGAAGAGAATTGAATCCAGACCTTGAAGATCTCATCTTGTGAGGTGAATATGTAATTCCTGACAGTGACTGAACTATGGGACTGTTTTGCAGGAAAAGAGAGTACAAGTCTCCCCGCCGTTGACAAGAGGACCAAGTGCCTTTATACCAGAGAATGAAGTAAGTTTGCAGTTAGCTGGGTTTGGGGATGGTTTTGAAAATAATGACACTGAAGGATGGTTCTACGACTGTGGTTGTTCCATGGTACCTAGATGAGCTCCCTTGAAAGCAAAAGGAATGGTTTCTCTGGAGCAGGTTCCAGTGGGTATGATCCACCCCATCCTTTCACACAAGTGGTACTGTTTGACACCCCATCCTTTCACACAAGTGGTACTGTTTGACATCTTTTCTGTCACCAGCATTCCCAGAGACAGCCATGAGTGATAGCTCTGCTCTTCTCGGGTCAGTGTGAACACATTATTTATAATGCCAGACCCGGGGGGAAGCCTGTCCAGCATTGCAGCAATGTGATTATGTAGCTCTCAGGGCAGTGCCTGACCCTCAGTTTGAGAGAACCTGCAAATATGACTTCACTCCTTGGACTGTAACTGTGGCTCTTGAGAGAATTTATGGTTGAAAGGTAGGAGTGGATTTCGGGCTCGAGATTTCTACCATGACAAATGCCAACTGTGGTTTGTTAAACAACTACCTTTCTCATTTCTTGTCATGAAATAGTACAGTGAATAGAGAGGGTTTAGTGTCAGAATAGTAACACACTGAAGTGATAATAACACTACTGGTGTCAAAGGCTGCTTTATTGTTGCAATGGAAAGAATATGGGCAGATAAATAATGACTTAATTGTAAAGGTTCCTATTAACATGCTACAAGGCTTTGAAAGCAGAATTTAAAAAAATATGTGGATGGAAATAAATCAGGAGGAAGTATATGCACAGTATGAAGAGGATAGTAATTGAGATGGAGATAAAGTTTAGAAATAATCATATGGCATATTGCTATACATAACATAGCAACAGCACAGTCCTACAGGATTATATTTTGATTCTGTCAGCAGGATTTCTTTCTATAACTTGCAGTGTTACAAGGAAAATTCCTGACAAGCTGGAGAAGATTAGAAACCTTACCAGAGACACAAAAAAATATTATTTCCCCAAGAAACCTCTAAATGAGACAAGAATCTCTTAAATACATGGGAGATGCACTTGTTGAAGAATAAGGGGGACTCCTAGGAGTGGAGCGAGGGATTATACAGGGATATAAAATGGTCTGTAATGTGTGAATAAAATTCTAATGGTAAAAACATTAAGGACAACGGAGAAGGTTTGTGTATGAAACACAGAAAAGCTGCCATAGTGGAGATACACATGTAAAAATGATGGAGCTGTCTAGCTGCTTTTCCTCTTTCTTTCTGAGCTCACAAATTAAACCAGAAAAGTACAGCGGGGAGAAATGAAAATGTGGTATGTTTTTTGTATTTCATTGTATGTAATTTCTATATAAGATCTGATAGCAAAATATTTGAGACATGGTCCACTCATCAGCCCATCATAAAGATGAAAACATACTTTAAATAGAGTATTTCTCCAAAAGCGTTTTGCTTCTCGGTTTTAAGCACTTTCTAGCTTCATGTGCAGTAAAACAGCTAAAATATGTTCTTATTTCATGGTGTTTGCAATAATAAGCTGGCTGGTTTATCACTGCACAGTGTCAGAATAAATACTATGTATTCTAGTCTTGTGCTTGTAAGTTCTGTGGTGAACATGTTGAGAATGGCTGTTCCTGGTGATAAACACTGAGTAATAGCACTCATACTGTGTCAGGGCTTGCAAGGCAAGAGTTACTTACTGTTCTGCTGTTTCATTTCATCTTGTGCCCAAGGTTTGAATTGGTTGGAATAATTAAAGAACAGCTTTTGTTTAAAGAAAGCATTAAATTCCTATTCTAAATAATACCTGAATGTTACGGACAAATTAGCACTTGATCTCCTCTTCAATTATGCAAGAAGAGATAGACTGCCAGGCTGTTTCTATAATTTGGTTACATAATCCAGTTCCTCTCCATTAATTTTAAAATTGATTTTAGGGCTGAGCACTCAGGTGGTGTGTGTCTATACAGGTTGTCTTCCATAAAGAATTTACTTTCCATTTAGATCTTACTTACTTCCAGCTCTCTGTACAAGTTTGATTTCAGCATCTGTGACTTCCTCTGTTTCAAGAAAATGTATAGAAAAATGGTTTGGGCTTTTTTAGAAATATACAAAATAGAAGAGGTTCAGTGTAAAGTGCTCTTCAGTTCTCAGTATACAAGTAGGTTCTGTGTATATGTATTTGCAAACATGCAGGCATGTATGTTTGCAAGTACACATCCAGAACTCCATCATTGTCTCTAAGTCTGGGCACTGATAAACCTTTCATACCGCAGCGTGTTTCTCCCCAGGGCTAAAGCAAGAGAAAATCTCTTCCTCTGTTAATATTTCTCCATCTTATTTTCAAGGTTATGCAAGCAAACGGTTTGGATGAACGTACCAATCTTCTTGTGGAAGAATATTCTACGTCTGGTCGCCTGGACAACATCACACAGGTCATGAGTATCCATACTCAATACCTGGAGTCTTTCCTCCGCAGCCAGTTCTATATGCTGCGCATGGATGGGCCCCTTCCTTTGCCCTACAGGCACTACATTGCCATCATGGTATGTACCTACAGGCTGTCAACCTTCTCCTGCAACTCTGATTTCTGTATTTTAAAAAGGAAGAAAAGAAAGGACTAATTTAAAAAGGAGAAATTAGGGTGCTGTTTTGACAGAGGCAATATTTTTGTTGTAGATTTTTATCACAATAAAACATGCCTAGCGAGAAGATTTTCAGTGAGAAGGGAGAATTGGCATCTACATCATTCCCTCTTTCCCACAGTGCGGCACCTCTCACATGTCCACATCACTGTGCAGCAGTAGGATGAGATGCAGTGGACTCAAGTCACAGGAAATTCCATATAGACACTAGGAAAACAATTCTCTCTGAGGATGTTGCAGCAGGAACCAAGAAATGTTCTGTGATCTCTAAGGGTGAAGATCTTGTCTGGACAAGGCTCCGAGCAACAAATTCTAAGTCAGCCCTGTGAGCAGAGGGTTCTCTTCTAGTGATCACTTCCAATCTAAATTATATTTTGCAATCCAGAGTAAACAATTTTATTTTTATTGGAGAATCCTCCATACTGTATAGAAATGCATTGCAATGCATTTGCACAAGGCCTTTTGGAGTGACATTGTACTTTTGTTTTGTGTTATTAACCTGTCTCCCACCCACAGCAAAACCAGATTACACACTAATGTGCTGCACTGTTCATTCTGTGTTTAATTATTCCAGGCTGCTGCCAGACATCAGTGTTCCTACCTAATAAATATGCACGTTGATGAGTTTCTGAAGACTGGCGGGATTGCAGAGTGGTTGAATGGTTTAGAATACATTCCCCAAAGGCTGAAAAATCTGAATGAAATAAACAAACTTCTTGCACACCGGCCCTGGCTGATCACAAAAGAGCACATCCAGGTACCTCTTCAGTCATGCCCTGTAAATACCAGTAAATGTCTGGTAAAAAGAACTGCCAAGAGCTGTGCAAGTGCCTTGTTAGGCTTCATTACTCTGAGTTTAAAAGTTCAGGGAAGTACTAGTGCACCAAACAAGCTCATTCTCCTGTGTGACAAGGCTAATAAGATTTTCTTTTTAGGAATAGCACTGGCTAAAATAGCCCAAAAGAAAAGAAGTAATATATTAGGTGTCTCTTTTTTTTATCCAGTGAGAGTTTGTGTGCAAGGGGAATATGGTATCATTATTGGAAGAAAGAATCAATCCCTATTTGAAATGTGTAGTTTTATAGAAAAGCTGGGGGCCAAAAGAAATTTTATATTTACACTTTTTTTATTCTCATTTCAGAAACTTGTCAAGACTGGGGAAAATAATTGGTCTCTTCCTGAACTGGTGCATGCTGTTGTCCTGTTGGCACATTATCATGCCTTGGCGAGTTTTGTATTTGGTAGTGGCATTAATCCAGAGAGAGATCCGGATACATCTAATGGAGTCAGACTTATAGCAGTCAACAACTTCTGTGTCTGTGATCTTGCCAATGACAACAACATAGAAAATGCATCCCTCACAAGTAGCAACTTTGGGGTTAGTGTTGCAAGAAAATTCTTTTGCTTGCCTCTGCTTTGTATAAGAAAACTTTCTTCCATTTTTTCCTGTTGCAATTTTAGTTTGAAATTTTTTGTCTACTTTACAGGAATGCTTGAGTCTGGTAATTCTTACATACACTCTGAAAATTTCCAGTGTAATCTGTTGAAAACCACACTGTAACAGTGGATGGTAGTCAGAGCAATGTGATCCTGATAGTTAATCTCACCACCCATCAGGCAAGATTAAAACTTTTCTTTCAGCAGAAAGCTTAAAGTCCCAGTTTCTTTAGACAGTGTGACATTGACTCCACACTAGGAGCATTGTTCCACCCATGTTCCTAACACAGGGAGTGAAAAGAAAAATAGAAGTAGTAGTAGTAATAACAGTAATAATAATAATTTTTACTTCTAGGCCTACAGTCATGAAACAGTTTGAAACCCTTCCATGTAGATGGGAGGAAATGTCTGAAATAAAATTACTTAATTCTTCATGCTGGTGTTCCAGTCTTGAATCAACAGAGAACTTTGATTACTGGCTAATTAACTTGATTAATTTGATTACTAGTTAATTAACTGGACATTTTTTCCTGAAAGTTGCTCTAGAATGCTTTTGAAGACGTACCCTTGAATTAATGCTGACAAATGAATTAGCCTCATTGCTTTGATGGAAGATCAGGATTATGAGCAGAGTTGCTAGATATGATTTTTACAATTAGCAGTAGAATGTAAGCATGTCATCACTCAGTTCAATCACTGTGTCTTAAATTTCTGGGCTGTAAAACATGCCAGCTCATGCCATGGAGGTGCCTTCCTCCCCATTTGTAGTGGGCAGAGCGCTAAGCAGTGAGAAGTCTGCTGAAACAATTGTTAACTATGGGCAAAAGAACAGACCCAAAAAGATGGAAAAGAAAAACTAAATAATTTATCTTATGAAAATCTGAATGATGGGTAGAGGGCACCCAAAACTTTGATGTATTTCTAGGAAAAAGAGGTCTTTTTTCCTCACAAAAGTTAGAAAAAGGGTCAACATAGTGGCTGTTTAAGTCACACATAATGAAAGAAAAGTACTGATTTGCTGTCTCAGGTTGTGTTTCTGTAAGGCAATGTTGCACTGCCTCTCTTCAGAAACATATTTTGCATTACCAGTGGACTGAATGTAGTTACCCTAGTATGAAAAGTTGTTTTATGAGAGACATAGGGCACGCAGATGGATTTTCCTGAGCTCTCCACGCGGTGGAATATGAGTGACTATGATTTCCACACTCAAACACAGCCTCTTCACTGTTAATCCCACTGCAGTGAATTACTGCAGCAGGCTACATTAACACTTCCCAGCTCCTGTCTTCCTGCTGTCTGAAAGCTGTTTGTCTGTGCTGGATGTGGCAAAATGCATTCTGGCTTGAGTTTCTGTGTTTGCTGCTGCTGTCTGGTTTCGAGAACGTTGGTTGTCTAGCATGAAATCCAAAGATGACACACATTGTCTATCTTCTAATTTTGCAGAATGTCATGGTGTTTTTGCAGATTGCAGATTCTTTAAGTGAGCTGGAGGCCCTGATGGAAAGGATGAAGAGACTTCAAGAAGATAAAGAGGACGAAGAAGCCTCTCAGGAAGAAATGGCAACTCGCTTTGAGAAGGAGAAGAAGGAGAGTCTGCTAGTAATTAGTGGAGGTATTTGTGCTTTTCCAATGCAATTTTGTTTGTGCTTTTTAAGAAATAAGTGCTTGAAACTGGTTCAGTGAGTGGAACTTTTCCTGTCCATTTCTTAATTCTGGCTCTTCATTTAGGAGAAGTGTAGTAAGGGTGGTCTTACCTTTTGCTTCATCACCTTAGGAGTTCTTGATTGACAAATAACATCATCCTTTCTACTACTTGAAATTGAGCTTTTGAATATTAAAAAAAAAAAAAAAAAAAAAAGCCTATAGGCTTCCTTAAAAAGCAGGGTGTACATTTTTCTTTCTTTATATGTTCTGTATCATCAACATAATTATTAATTATAATTAATATTATATCTAATTCATCTTCTGTATAATTTATAATAATTTTATATAATTGTAATATAATTATTGTATATTTTGTTATTTATCTACTTAATTATTATTTTCTCTTATAATAATATAATATATCATTAATATATTTAATTGATTCTGTTATTAATTTAAATTAATAAATTAGTAATAATGTTCAGTAATATTTCACAGATGTAGCTTCTGTGGTGCTTAGAACTTCATTGACACTCATAAGTAGCTTTCAGATATGACATTTAGTTTAGGAATTAGATGATGAGACTCAGCTACTTTACCATTTACTGCCCACCTGGAAAGGACATTTCCATCTTGCTGCTCTGAGGGATCCATACTGCTGTGCTGTTCCATTGCCTATCTTCTGATAGACATTGGTAACATTTTTTTATTCCTAAATAATTTTCCAAATTTTGAGCTGAAACTTTCTTTTCCCATATTCTTCATATGCTCTGGAGGCCTTCATCTCTAACAAATTACAGAATGAAGTCTGCTTCATACAGACAGGAAGGTGTTATTTTTTTCCCAAAGAAAGTGTTAGAAGAAAGATATTATTAAGACAATCAGTATCTCTAGCTATTTCCTCATAGTAGAAGCTACTTGAAGATGATTGCTTGTGTCTTTTTAAAAAGTGACCACTAAAATGCTTCACATTTTACTGCACTGTTCTTAGTGAATTTAGGTCTCTGCAGCTTCAGACCAGATGTGTTCGAAAGAATCAATGGGTTTGTGCAAAGAACCCAAAAGGGAGGAAGAATGTACTGAGGATCAGCAGAGGGATTGTTTTGTGCCTCTTCAGGAACATGGAAAATCTCTGAAAAAGATGCAGCCAGCAACACTAAGCTGGATTTTTTTTTAATAGACATTGTGAATTCTTGCTGTATTTTCCTTTGGTCAGGCAGTATTAGCAGTGCAGATAAATGGACACTCATTGCAGTTTCATTATCAAATCAGGACTTCCCTGAGTCTCTGCAACTTCAGGTGTTTAGGGAAAAGGGGTCATTCAAGACAGGAAGGTTTTTTGATGGGGTTGCTGGCAGTTTTGTTGACTTTCTTCCCTCTTTACCATTTCCTGATTTCAGTTGAGGAGTCTGTGTTGGGCCTTTCATGAAATCCAGTCCTTGTCAGGGCAGAGGAGTGTATGTGTAAAGGTTTTTTATTCTTTGCTGAGAATTTACTGTAGCAGCTGTTGTCCAAGCTTCTTCCTACACAGTTATGTTTTGATTGTTTAACGAGGCAAAGAGGAGATAAAGCACTTCTTCAATTCTTAGATTAACTGACTTTTCAAGGTGCTAACAGTGGACATATGGCAACTGTTCTGTCAATGCATGTGGAAGCAAGCCATGATTTTAACATCAGGGTCAAATGCAGTCAGCTATGCAGTAGTCAACTTCTGCAGAGGTGGTTACAACAATCAAGCCACCTGTTTATTTAGGAGGGAAAGATTGATTCCTGATAGAGAACCTGTGTGTGCTTAGTGATATGTTTTGGAGCTCTTTGAAGATGCTTAGTTACTACAGCTTCTGGCAGAATTTCACCCTGGTGTACTGTAGAGCTCTTGGCTTTCATATAATCTTCAGCTGATATTTGCCAGCAGAGTGTTATGTTGCTTTCTGTTGCTTATACTCCAGCTTACAGAACAGAGCTGGTGTGATTCCTGACACAAAGGCTGCTCAGTACAACAATTGTGCTGTCAAGGATCCTTTTTTTTTTTCTTATGCTAACACAGTGACTTTGCTAATGATATTCATATTCCTGACTTAAGAAACTAACTCCCTCAGAAGTCAACAGAGAGGAAAGGAAACCTCTAGACAGAAGTGTAGCCCATCTCTTTTTTTGTAGAAGTACATTAGATGTCTGGTATAGGCTGACATTTAATGGGGTCAATGAAGGCAATGTATCCAATACAAGCAGATGAGAATTAAAACGTTTCTTTCCTTTGTACCACTCTTCTCCTTTGCATAACTTCTAAAATTGTCCTCTAGTCCTGTAGTAGAGTGGTCATTAGAAGTCACCATTAACTCATGTTCTTGCCTAAAGCAAAGCATTTTGCTGTTTCATTCCCAGCATTTGATGATGAAATAATGTCTACAGATGTCTCCCGTTACGTTGAAGATCCTGGGTTTGGGTACAAAGACTTTGCAAGGCGAGGAGAAGACCATCTGCCAACATTCAGAGCTCAGGTACCATCTCTTTAAAGCACATTCACTCAAAGAATGTTTATATATCTCACTACAGAGCATAAAGTGATTATAGTGGGACATGTTTGTTGTATGCTCCTTTCCTTGTCCTGGTTCATTAAATAACTCACAACCTTACATGAATCTCCCTGAGATGGAGACTTTCACTATTTGTCAGTCTCTGGCAAGGCAATACGTGGCTTTCCATCTTACTTCAGTTATTACCAGTATTAATGTTTGAAAACTGTACAGTGTATCTGAAATAAAAGGGAAAGGTAGAAAAACAAAAATTTCTTTCCGATCCCTCCAGATATTGTAGAAAAAAAATCCACTGGAGCAACTCTTCATTCCTGTCATTTTACTAAGTACTCTCTGTCCAGTGGCTGTCAGTACCTGGCTATGTATATGTCTGTGAGAGTGATTTGGGGACTGTTGTTCTCATATGTGCACCAAATCTCTGGACTTGGAATGCTGTGAAAGAAAAGGAATTCCTAAATATGATCTGAAGTTTTTGCTGTATTTTAATGCAATTTTCTCAATGCTGTTGGAAAAACAGAATATACATTTTACCTGTACATTGTCTTATATATTGACATCCTTTGCCATGACCAGAATCATGAACTTTGTATTATATATAACAGGAGGGACATTCTGGGTGGTTCTGTTCCATCTTACAGAGCACATTCATAAGCAGTCTAGAAGTAAATGGAAAGCAATGGAAGAAATCTTCAGCCAAATCAGAGAACTTCAATTAAAATGACAGTGGGTGCAGGAAAACTCTGTGGTCAGAAGATGTATCTAAGACTGTAAAATAAAGAATCCATGATCACTTTCAGGAAATGTATTTAGCTTTATAGCAGTCTCTGCTGAACTGGATAATTTATTCTGTGGTCTTTATATGAGCCTGATGTAGGTTATTACTGCCAAAAAGAATAAGGCATAGTCAGTGCCTATAAATCAAACAATCTGCCTAACTACTTTAGGAGCAGCAGGCTCCCTTGGAAAAAAGCTCCAAAGAAGTTGAAATTGGAACTGAAACATCTCTGCTCTTAAATAAACAGGGCAGCTTCTGACTTCCATTCAAAGAAGTCACCTTGATAATTCAACTTTATTATGTCCTACTCTTAAAACAGTTGGATGTATATACCCACAACCTCCCAAATTCACTGCTAATAATGATACTTAAATTTCAGTAGCATTCAAAACACCTGCAATAAGTCTAAGCCTTACTCTGATGAAACAAAACTGCCTTTCTTTCTATGGTTTTTAATTCATTAATAGAAAAAAGTATTCTATACACAGAAGAATGTCTTTCAGCTGGTTTTTGGGGGAGAGGTTTCACTGATAATAGGGATCAATTGCTGTTAGTCAACAGCGCTTTCCCCTCTTTGGGCCTTTTGGCTCTCAGAGGCTTTTGTGATGTCCTGGACACCTTTCCAGGGCTCTATGGGTACGGCATATTTCTCATATATTTCTCACAAGCCTTACAGTCTTTTGTGAGCCAGAGGCAGCCAGAGGCCAAACGTAATGTTGTGATACATTTTAGATGCCATTGAAGGCTCTGTGAGACAACGGAGCACTGCTCTGCTCTTCCCTGCTGTCTGTCTCAGGGTGATGGGACAGTAGACATGCTTCAGGGTGCCCAGGTGAGGACCCTGGCCTGGCAGTACCTTTGGAAAACAGTCAGAAACAGGAAGGAGATGGAAGTGATGCCCTCAGCTGTAAAGATGCCATCAGTGATGGGATAATAGAGCATTTGACAAGGATGTGGGCAGGCTTTCACTTTCTGTGTGATGGCAGTGCAGAACGCCCTTGCTCCCGCTCTGGAGCAGAATGGTTCTTCCTGCGGTGCCACCACTCTGCAAAGATTTCCCATTCCTCACATGAGCAGGCAGGCTTTTATCTTGCAATCCAGGTGCTTGTCTAAGACCAAAGCGGCCTGGATTTTATCAATTTGTTCAGGGATGGTTCAGCACTTTACCCAATGATTGTACATCCTGGCTGGAAGTAAACATCCCTACTTGGAGCTAAGCACTAAAGCCTCCTCTTTGAGGCTTTAGTGCTTAGCTTTTAAAATTTAAGTTTTTAAGATTTTAAAGGCTTTAAGTTTTTAAAATTAAAGGCCAATCCCACATGGAATGATATTGGTCAGAGTGGCAAAGCAGAAGATTCCCTAAGCACTTTAGGAAAAACTTGGGTTTTTTTCTCCTGTAGGCTAATGATATCCACGGTTGGGGTGTCGCAACATGATATTCGTTGCCGAGAATTCTGGGGAAATAGAGCAGCTGATGTGGATGAAGATTTCAAAATGCAAATTTTTGGAAGGGAATAAAGTCATAACTATCAGACAACAAAATCTGTTGAGTTGTAGAGAAGATGACATCAGGAATTCATTTCATTTGTGCTTTTTTATATTTTCTTCTCTTCCTGCAGGACTATACTTGGGAAAATCATGGCTTTTCCCTTGTAAACAGGCTTTATTCTGATATTGGGCATCTCCTGGATGAGAAGTTTCGGATGGTGTATAACCTCACATATAACACTATGGCAACACATGAGGATGTTGATACAACTACGCTACGAAGAGCTTTATTTAACTATGTCCACTGTATGTATGGAATCAGGTACGGACAAAAATTCCCTGGCTTAGGAGTACATTTTAAAACTATGTAAACAGAAAAATAAACCATGTGTAAAGCATTATTTTAGACTGGGTGTTTAAAGTGGAGATGGTACCTCTGTCTGGAAGTTAGAGTGGTTTTGCTGGCATATCAGTATAGTTTTTCCTTCCAGTGCAGAAAATTAGTCAGGATGGAAATTTTTACAGAAATGTCTTCTCTGGAGCCAGCCTGTATCCTTCATTCAGGAAAGACAACATCCCTAAGCAAGTTCACAGACAACACCGAGTTGGGCGGGAGTGCTGATTTGCTGGAAGGAGGTAGGAAGACCCTACAGAGGACACTGGAGAGGCTGGATCAATGGGCTGAGGCCAATTATATGAGATTCAGTGATGCCAAATGCCAAGTCCTGCACTGGGGTCACAACAGCCCCAGGCACTACAGGCTGGTGGCAGTGGCTGGGAAGCTGCTCAGTGAAAAATCCCTGGGGGTGCTGGACAATGGCAGCTGAACATGATCCAGCTGTGCCCAGGTGGCCAAAAGGCCAATGGCGTCCTGGCCTGGATCAGCCATGGGTGTGGCCAATAGGACCAGATTGTCCCCCTGCACTGGGCACTGCTGAGGCCACACCTCAAATCCTGTGGTCAGTTCTGGGCCCCTCCCTGCAAGAAAGACATTGAGGGGCTGGAGCGTGTCCAGAGAAGGGCAGCGGAGCTGGGGAGGAGTCTGGAGCACAAGTCCTAAGAGGAGCAGCTGAGGGAGCTCGGGGTGTTTAGTCTGGAGGCACAGGGAGCGCCTTCTCACTGTCTACAACAACCTGAGAGGAGACTGTTGCCAGGTGGGGATCAGCCTCTTCTCCCAGGTAACAAGTGACAGGATGAGAACAAATGGCTTCAAGTAGCACTAAGGGAAGGTTTCGTATGGATATTAGGGAAAATTTCTTTGCAGAAAGATTTGTAAAGCTTTGGAACAGCCCACAGAAGTGGGAGAGTGGTCATCCCTGGAAGTGTTCATAAAGTGGTGGATAGGGCACTTGGTTTAATGGTGAACATGGTGATCGTTTAGGGTTAACCACTGGGTTTGATGATCTTAAAAGTCTTTTCCAACCTTAACAATTCTATGATCCTACTAAGCCTTTCAGATCCTTTCCTAACACGTGTTTTTTGTTCGTGTATGATAAATGTTCCAGTTCCTAGGCTTAGGAACATAATGCTGCAAAAGACAATGCTTATAGAAACTTACATCAAACAGAATGATTGCTTGTGTTGTAGGTATGATGACTACGATTATGGAGAAGTTAATCAGCTACTTGAACGCAGCCTGAAGGTTTACATAAAGACAGTGACCTGCTACCCAGAGAGAACTACCAAGCGCATGTACGATAGTTACTGGCGTCAGTTCAAGCACTCGGAGAAGGTACGTGTTCCAAAGCCAGAGTGGCTTCACAGAGACCCCTGTGCTGTTTGAAAATTGAAATATGGGGAGACCTAAAATGGCAGCATCTGTCAAATGGACTGTTTTAAATCAGAGAAAAAAACAAATAAGATAATTTCTTGAGTGTTAGACAGTAATTTGACAAAAAATGCTTCTTAGTGTGCTGGAAATAGTAGTAGTAGTAGTAGTAGTAGTATTGGTGGTAGTGGTAATAATAGTAGAAGTAGTAGCATTTTGAGTCACTTCTCCATAAAATTGAATTAATAACTGTAAAAGAAAAGTGAATAAACTTGAGAATGCGGAAGTAGTCAACTATGCCAATAGCTGGGATTTGGAGATCAAAAAATCCCTATATATATATATACACACTTTATGGCATTTTTCAGCAATCAAAATGTCACATTAAATGCTTCCTGAGAAGGGTTCAGTGCATGTGTGCCTGCTAGCCTGTCTAGCATGGAAACTGTTCCTTATTCTGTGCTCCTTTGTAATGGTCACAGGTAGTAGTAAAGAAAACCAAATATAATTTAGAAAGAACTAATGCTATTAGAATACAAAAAAAGATTTAAAGGTGGCTTCTCAGATGAAAGATTGCTTAAAGCAGCAGTTGAGGCTAGTTCCTTGCCATCCTGGGATGTTGTCTTTATTGGCTGCATATTGTCCATATTACTACACAGCTGTCTCTGGAGGAACTGTAGTCCTGCAGCAGGGTACAAGGAGAAGAAACAAAGTTTTCTTGCATCAATACTTTCCTGAAGGCTAGAAGTTTCAGTCTGAGTGAATAAACCATGTTGCATTCAGAGGTGAGCTAAATGGCTGATGTAATTTTTCACAGGTTCACGTCAATCTACTTCTGATGGAAGCTCGGATGCAAGCCGAACTTCTGTATGCCCTTCGTGCCATAACTCGTCACTTAACCTGAAGCACTCGCTGGCCAGGAGTACAGGGCCTTTTACTGAGTATGTAAAGACCTTTTGAAATAGATACACACCAGAAGCTGTTTGTGATGTAGCATCAGGTTATTCAATTCTCTAGTGTCAAAGTTTAGCCGTGCTTCTTGGCGGCTGTAATGTGCAATGACGTGTTTTATTTTCTTGATGCTTAACATTACTAATGATAACAAAAGTAACACTGAGGAGCGCTACTCTGCATTGTTCCCGGCTGGATTTCTGCACAGTGGTCAGGATCCTGAAACTGGTTTTATTGTATCCAATCCTAGCGCTTTGTTCTTTAAGCACTGGAGTGAAGTGCTTAGAGACTTCTTTTTCCAAGCAATCATTTTTCAGATGAGTGGAGTCCAGCAGAAGATCAGTTCTGCCTGTCCTGAGAACGTCCCACCACGTCGTGACTCGTGACAGAGACGCACGGGCTGTGCTGCATCAAATTGCCCACTGGATTGTCCTGTGTGTCCTGGAGACTGCTGCCAGTCACTGTCTTACTACAGCAATTGGAGGTGATGCGAGATGTGGATGCAAACATCGAGCACACTTTAATGTGAAATTAATGTTGATAAATCCTACAGCATGCTACTGAAGTGTGACATTCATCCGCTTTGTCCTGCCCCTTCACAAAGAGAAGAGGCCTCACGACTTGCCATTTCAGCCACACTTACTGTGTTTCTATCATGCATAGTCTTGTTTTACTGACAGTCACCCTCAGTTGTCCTGACAATATCCATGCTCATCACGTGTTGCAATTTGTTTAGTTGGCACCTATAAAATTAATACACAGGCTGACCAAAAATAGGGTTGTGGGGTTTTTTGCACTCTCTTCTTTATCAATGTTTTAACTAAGGAAAGTAAAGGAAGGCTAGTATATCTATTTCATATTGGATGTATAGAAATTATTTCCCATAACTTTTTCATAGCATGAAATTGTAATATTCAAAGTTTTAAAATTTCTATGCATTAGTGTGAGTGAACAAAAGAAAAGTGCAATATTTAAAAAGAAAGCAAGCTTTTTTCCCTGACATGCCACTGCTAAAGTGTCCTTCTTATATAGCCATAAAGAAATTTTAAAACCAAATTTCTTTATTGTCTAAGGCCTAGCAGTTTTGTTTTAGCTTTTATGGCTTAAGACAACCTGATACTGAGATGCCAAAGCATCCCCAAAACAAAGCATTTTTGGACAACCAGTAATATTGGGGAAGGGAAGAAATAAGCTGCCAAAAATGTCACACTTTTGTGCTGTTTTCTGTTGCTTTTGACTAATTTTTGAGAGCACAAAATGTTGATATTTATAGCTTTATTTTGTATTGCATTTAATGAACCAGTGAAGTGCCTAAAGAGATGCTTAAACTTACCCAGTAGGACACAAGTTAACTGCTTCAACTTTTGTCTGTTGGTTTGGAGTTTTCATGTTTCTTTTGAGGAGGGTGACCTTTATTTCTGTGATACACTCAAAACTAACTGGACAGGTTTATTTTTAATGTTCTGTTGGATTGTAGAGGCTGATGCCAGACTTTTTTTCATTGATGATTGCAGAATTGTTAGAAAAAAATACTACCAGTCAGATTTTCACACTTTTCATTTACAAAACCATGGACCAGTACTCTACTAAAGTTAGTTTTATGTTTTCTTCCTTCTTCCTGATCCTTTCTTTGACATTGCATGTTGGTTTTTCTACTTTATCTGTCCGTTCCAGATTGGAAAGCCCAATGATTGTACACTTTTCTGCACTTTCAGACTGCAGAATCTGCATGTGAAAACCTTTTGAGAAAGAAATCATGATTTTTTTTTTTTAAGTGTCATGTTGGCTTTTTAGAAAACTACCCATGAGATGGCATTGGTCTGCCTTCTAGAGAGCATTGGGTAGAACATCAGATTTATTTATCTCATAGAGCTAACAGCAGAGATTTCTCAGAAATACTGAGATGCTCATATGTGTGAACTTAGATTTGCTTTCTAAATTGTTATGTTTCCCCCCATCTTGTGATTGTAGTGGCCATACCTAATGGCTTCTGCTGAGAGAAGTTTTCATGCAATACTTTAGTTTTTTTTCAAGTGATGGGAACTGTTCAGTACTACTTTAAATTTCTTTGCATTGAAAGGTCAAGTAGTTCTCAAGAAGCACAGTTGAGCTCTAGAAAGGAGATGAAACTAGATTTGGGTAATTAATATGATGGCTTTGTTTCCCCTCAGAAATGCAAAGACTTCTGGAGTAGGTTGAGTTTTACATTTGGAAACATGAGTGCCTTTACTTCTTTCCTTATGAAATATACTTGCCAGCTCAAATGCCTTCGTGAGCAAAGTACATGAGCAGATTTGAAATACAGAAACCATAAATGGATTGCTTTATAAAACTTGTAGTAAACCAGTGTTTTGTTTTGGGTTTTTTTAAGTGCCATATCAAGTCCCATATGGCCTGCAAGACATTCCATCATAGGAAATGTCATTGTACAACTAGTTTGCTATTTCTCTTTTTTTTCTTTCTTTAATATTAAATGCAAACTTGAAACATCTGGAAATGTTTTCCACGTGGCATTTTTTTTCAAAGTATTGCATTTACAGTGCAACAATTTATAGCCTAGTTTTTATACACAAATTTGGGATTTTTAATAGATGTTAGTTGAGAATAGGTGTTTAAAGTCAGACAACGCTAACATACACTTTATGCACGCTTTAGGTTCACACTGTGCCAACTTTTAATGTGCAAGTGTTTTTGGATTTTTTTGCATTTTTAAAGCATGCATGAATGTAAATCTTCACACTTTGTTCATGAATATTTTTCTTAAGAGTACCATAATCATTGGAAGCGTAGATCCTCTCCCTTTGTGTTCCTTCATTGGAATTGGTAATTACCAGCATTCGTGTTAGTCTACAAAATCCCAGCCGTGACCAACATGAAAACAAAGTGTACAGTCTCCTGTCTGCTGAAGAGAAAGCTTGATAGGTACAAATTAACCAGCTAGCACAAGGAACACTGTGAGTAGGGAACAGAGCTTTTGAGCATGAACAGCTTCTTATCATTGCAGAGTCATTTAAAATGTGTGTTGCTGTAGAGTATGTCCTTGCTGAGATTGCTCTATTTCTTTGGTAATGAAGAGAAGTGAAAAAAGTGTCAACTGGAGAAAGCATTTGCATTTCCCAGAACACTCTACCCACAGCTGAACTTCATGAGGGTATCATCATACAAGAAGAGAAATAATTGTTAAAACAGAAATAATTATTTTAAATTTGGGTGCAGTTTTTGCAGATAGCTACTACAGCTAGTGCTGTGCTGTCCTATGAGAATTTTTGTGAGCTGTAGATGGATTTATTTTCATCAAGGTTGAATTAAAACATTTATCCTTTGTCCTAAAGCGTTCATTAAAATAAAAAGCACAGAATCATAGAATTTGCTGAGTTGGAACAGGCCCAAAGGAATCATCAAGTCCAACTCCTGATCCTGCACAGGACATGCCCCAAGAGTCACACCAGGTGCTTGAGAGCATTGTCCAAACGCTTCTTGAACCCCATCAGGCTTCCCTGGGGAGCCTGTTCAGTGTCCAACCACTCTCTGGGGGAAGAAACTTTTCCTGATAGCCAAACTGAACCTCCCCTGACACAACTTCAGGCCATTCCCTCAGGTCCTGTCACTGGTCACCAAAGGGAAGAGAGCAGTCCCTGCCCCTGCTCTTCCCCTCACCAGGAAGCTGTAACTGCAGTGAGTCCCCTCAGTCTCCTCCAGGCTGAGCAGACCAAGTCACCTCAGCCACTCCTCATGTGGCTTTCCCTCAAGATCTTCACCATCCTAATAGCCCTCCTTTGGACACTCTCTAATAGTTTCATATCTTATATTGGGTGCCCAAAGCAGCACACAGGACTTGAGGTGAGGCTACCCCAGTGCAGAGCAGAGTGGGACAATCCCCTCCCTTGCCCAACACCTTGATCCTTGAAAAGAATATTCTTCAGCTGGAAGAGTTAAAGAAGTGCCACTATCAGCTCTTCCTTTGTATTAAAAAAAAAAAAAAAAAAAAAAAAAAAAAAAGCTTTAAGGACAGGAAAATCAGTGCTTGTAAACAATTACAAATGAAAGCATAAATTTAGAACATACCAGAAGAGAACAAAATAAAAGCACCAGATTCTTCAAGTGTATTTTTGTTTATAGTGAGACTGTTATTTTCATGGGACTTGGAAAAAGCAGCTAGCTGCCTAAATTTCAATGGGGATTTAAGCACCCAGGCACTTGGCAAAATCCTAGAAGATGCCCAGTTGAATGTTTGAGTCAGGTTTTTAAAGAAACTGAGTCACCTAAGTGAAATAGAATAAAATTAATTTCCATAGATACTAAAGGAATAATATGTACCAGATCCATGTGATTTGCAGTGATTGTTAATGAAATGAGTTGTTTTGGGAACTTAATGTGGACTTAGAGAAATCTCTCTCCTAAAGCAGTTAAACTGTAAGCCACTGCTCTTGCAGAACAGGTTCTCAGTGTTTCTCATGCATGTGTGTTTTCCATGAACATAGGCATGCATTTCAGGTTCATGATCCAGAATTTGGACTCCCTTTCAGAAGAGCTGGGTTATTTAACTTCTACTTGCAGAAACATTCATTGGTGGTAGTAAGTGGATAGCATGTGCCTGAACTAAAATTTTTTGGATCAAAAGAAATACTCCAAATCTTCTTGATCTCAAGTGATGTTCTTTCAGTTACTTTCTGTAGATGTTTGGATCCTTCCCCCATAAATAAAGGGGTGATGTTGCACAAAACAAAGAAAGAGGGGAGTAGATTCACTGTAAATTAACTTTCCCAGGGCGGATCTGACTATAAAGCTGTAAGAATTACTTGCTGTTAGCAATCATTCCAAGAGCTGGACAAAATGTCAGTTTTCATTACCTGAACTTCAGGTTTACTGTTCCTCGTGCCCCCCAGCACTGTTTTTGTCTGAAGAGATGCATCCACCAGCTTTCCTATATTTGGGTATTGTAAGTGAAACCTTTTATCTCCAAATGAAAATTAATATAGTAGTCCATACCTACTGCATGGATTACAGGTGTGAGAAATGGCGAGAGCACAGTAGTAGGAGGAAAATTCAGGAGCGTCTTGATCAGTGTTAATTTATTCCTTAGAGCACATTTCCTGGCAGGTGGCCGTGCTGCTGCTCCCCCAATATGCGTCAGGTCTCTCTTGCAGATATTTAATTCTTTGCTGCTCATCAGGGGACAAATTGTCATTTTCCAACCTGCCACCACTCCTTTCCTGTATCAAGTGCTTCCTGTCTTCCCAATTCCCAATCCTGAGCAGCCTCCCAGCCTTAACCTTGAAAACAAGTTTCCTCTATCACTGCTTGTTGTTAAGTGCAGAGGCTCTTTCTCACATTTAGAAACACTTAATTGCCGTAGTAGATTATTTCTGGACAGGAAAATGCTAAATGTGGTTCAAAAGGATGAAACTCAGTATTTGCTTAGTAGTGCATCCATGCCTATCTGTGGAGTTACAGTAAAAATCCAGTGGATCCACTAAGGAAATGCTTTCTTTGGTGAAATGGCCCATGCTTGAGCTATTCAGCTGTGCAGGTTTCTCAGAGGGACATCTAACAGGGAATTTCAGGTCCCATTCTGCCAGGCAGGCTTACAGGGCCATCAGGTTGGCAGCTACTCGGATGTCTGGCAGCCAGGCAGACTGCATCCAGCCTCTGGAGCATGTGGATTTGGGTTTTTTATTTATCTATGGGAAAAAATCCTAATGCACAGTGCAGAGTAGCTGCTGGAGACAGAGTTGAATGTTCCTGGGGTACTGAGTATCATCAGGGCTTGTGGAAGATAGAAGTCTTGTTCCTGGCAGTAGTTAGAGGAGATGCCAATTGCTATAATTGTGAGGAGCAAGCCTGGCTGTGGGCATCAGGAGGCACAGACCACAGGTGCTCCCGAGGGAACATGGCCAGCGCAGGAGGAGGTGAGGTACTGGTCAGCTGAAGAAAATTCACTGATGTGTCTGAGAGGTTCTTTTGTGTGCCCGTGCATAGGGGAGTTGATGGAGGATGCCTCCTTCCAAGGTGTCCAGAGGGCTTCTTTGGGAACAGAGCTGGGACCCTTTCTTTACTCCAGCGATGGAGCAGGGGAAGGGAACCATTCTGCCCAAGAAAAACTTGCTGCTGTTCAATTGCATTTTCTCGTCCCCATCAGCCCTTTGAAGGCTTTGAACTCCCTTTGAAAGGAGTTTTGGGGCAAAATTGATCAATCACTAAGCACTGTGTCTCCAGCTGAGGAGTCTGGCGGGCAGCAACAGCAGCAGCTCCAAACACCAAGAGTTCAAAACTGTGTCTCATTCCTCACTCCATGCTCATGTCGTGCCACCTGACCCAAACCGCTTCCCTCCAGCCCTCCCGGCTGCTGCATGCCCAGGTGGCTGCAGGGCAGTCTGCTCATGGTGTTTAGGGGGAAAATAATAATATTTAGGCTACAGCCCTTGGACTCTGCAAGGCAGTGCAGTCAGAGGTCTTTTCACGACTGTGATCAGAACTGGATATGAACTGTAGCTTAAAAAATAGGAATTTTGTAAACTTGAAATCCCTTGGTTTTACCCTTTTCTCCTTTTGCTGGAAAGCCACACGATGAATGTATATGCTTTATCTTTCTATCCGACATAACTGAAAATCAGACTGCCAACTCCTTGTTTTGTATTAGTCTTTTTTTTTAAGGAAAAAAAAAAGTTTGTGAGCAATATATGTAGCATGCTGTGAATCTGTTTTGATCTTTATAGTTACTCTTTAATCCATCAGTATTAACACCAGTTCTTTTTTGTGTTCCCCTTGGTACTTCGTATGCAGTGTAAGCAGAAGCTGTGATCGGCTTTGCAGTCCTGTGCCATGTTACTGTAACTCCTTGATTTTTTAGGAAGCACCTGACTGTGGGCCACCCTGGGGCAGGTAGCGTGCCCGTACACGACTGCCACTTTTAGATCTCTTGTACTATGTATAGTTCTAAGTAGAATAAGCTTTTTAACAGAATATTGATGCGGTTTATGAGTCACGCAGGCTGCAAGTGTCTGGTGTGTGAGAGTCTTTGTATTTATAGCTGTTGGGGTTTGGTTTATTGTTTTGTTGTTTTGTTTGGGGTTTTTTTTTTAAATTCATAAAGTAGCAAACTTGATGAACATAGCCACTTTAAACTGCTCTTGCTAAACAGACCCTGCTGTAGATAAAATACCACTGTAGATACAGGGAGAAGCACCAGCCGACCTCTCTTGACTGTGGGTGAGCCGAGCCCCTCTCTGCGCAGAGCACGGTCCGAGCCACACGGCCACCCTGTGTGTGACCACACATAGACCCAGACGTGGCCAGGGCTGGGGCCTGGCATCTATTTCAGCCCCCTGTGCCCACAAGCCTGCTGCTGCCTCCCTCTCACACTGCTCACCAGTGCATGGGGCAAGCAGGAGCTCGCTGGCGTGAGAGAGTGGACAGACCAGCTGCTGGACCACAAACATGGTCACGGCATTTCTGCAGCCAAAAAAGCTTCCAAGCATCACTCGAGTGCAAAAGTAAGCCCTTGATTTGCTGACTGCAGAGCCTGGCACATCGGGGTAAGAGCAGCTTTGGCTCCTTGTTGGCAGCCATGGGTCTGAGCCCCCTTGGCTGGGGCAGCAGGCAGGGCAGTGCCGTGCCCAGAGAGGGGCATTTCATTGCATCTCCCACCTCTGACCCTCTGGACAGGGTAAACTGTACACAGCCCAGCAGCTGTCAGCTCCTGGCCTGCTTGTGCTACAGCCATGTGGGTGTTTTGGGACGGAGGGTTAGGGACAAAGCTCTGCAGATCCCTCCCACCGCCAGGAAGTGAGGAAGTGTGGTAGCTCTATGGGTCCCACAGTCCCTACAGCATCCTGTGGGCAGGTGGCACATCTCCTGTCCTGCCTCCCACGTCACCACCTGTCCTGAGCTCTGGAGACAGGCCGTGAGCTCCCATGCTTTCACGGGAGGTTTGCCTGCAAGGTGAGGCAGCTGCTAGGAGCTCACTGTGGGTTCCCACAGCAGCTTTTATCATTTCTTTCCTATTGTTGCTGGTTGGGTTTGTTGTTTTTTGTTTTTTATTTGAAAGGACAGACTGACCTAGTGGGATGGAATTTTTTGTGTGTGACTTTTGTTAGTTTTTAAGTTACCCGACTTGAATTTATCTGAACAGATGCAGAAGGAACTTTCTTTTTTTGTGAGTTAAGAGACAAAAATACATTTTTAAACAAAGGAATCATGTATTAACATTTTAACAGCAATTCATAAATCTGCACTTTTTATGAGGTTTTGAAAAATCTATTTATAGGTACGGAACAATGGGGTTTGTTTAAAACTGTATCGCATTTATACTTGCTGAAATTACTTTCATTGTTATCAGTAGGAATTTCATTGGTTAAATAAAATGGATAAAACCTGACCTCTGTTTGAGCCATCATTTGCCACACGCTGGGGTACACATCTCTAGAGCTGTATTTTGGGACAAATCCAGTCCTGAAAGTGTCCTTCCTCTCCATGCCTTTATAGTGGATTTTAATTTATGTATCATTCAATTCAGAGATTATTTAATCCCTCTTCCAGGAAGACCTGGGCAAACCCCAGAGCAGAAGTGGGTGAGAGCCATAAAAACAGGAAGAGCATGCAAAGGCAAGAGGAAATGTGTTCTGAGGGTGCTGGCTCAGGGCAGTGCCAAGCTTACCTAGCAGTCACATTGCCCCCAAGTGCCCAAGTCCTGCCCTCTGCCCCATCCATCCCCAGAGAAAAGTGACTTAGTGCTGAGGGGTCACCAGGGAAGTTTGTCCTGGGGAAGATGATCCTTTCCCCTCAGAAAGACTAAAGTAGTTAACACAAGCTGCAGACTCGAGATGTTTCAGGTGTAACTTTATCTCCAGCCGCAGGATGCACAAATCACAATAAAATAAATGCACGTATGTATTTAAGTATCTGCACATATATAAAGTGCTTATTTATTTGTTTTCAGTGGTAGTTTCAAAACACTGAAATATCTGTCATCTTAGGTCCAGGCCCCTTGGTACAGGTCGTGTGGCTGTCACCTCCAGTCACCAGAGCAGCTCGGGGCTGGGAGCAGCTCGGGGTATGTCACCAGCACCATCGTGAAAAATATAAAGATCTTGCAGTGTTCCTCAAAGCCAAGGGCTGCTGTGGAATTCTTGCTATAGCTCCTAGAAGTCCCAGAGCATGGGTGATCAGCAGGACAGGACAGGGCCACCCTCAAATAAGCCCTGCTCTGATTTTGGACCCTGCTCACACCCAGTGTGTGGTGTGAGTGCTCAGATGGTGGTACCTAACACAGGCAGAGGACAGCCCTGTACCACCACACCCCATCTTCGCCTCTCCAGCTGGTTTTCCACAGGAAATTCAGAGCCAAAACCATTTGTGTTGGTGATTCCCCAAGACCTCCTTGACCATTCTCCCAGGCCACCACTCTGCTGCCATCTATCCCCTGCCCCCTGCGCCCACACTGGAGACCAAAGGGTGGTGGCCGACCAGGGACCATGCCACAGGGATGTGCCCACACTGGGTGGCTGTGGGACAATTTCTCTGCAGCCTGTAGGTGACTGCTGTGGGATGTTCCTGGGACCTGGCAAAGGACCATGGCCAAGACAAAGGTAGGCAGCCTTCATGGGTTGGGAATGGGGGCATGATCTGAAGCATTACAGGATCTGGGGATGGACAAAATTACCCTTCATCACTGGAGCCAGAGAGCCTGTTCACTTGTGCTTGATCACACATGAAGATTGATTGTAGCTAGGTGTGGGTCAGTCTCTTCTCCCAGATAGTAAGTGACAGGACAAGAGGAAATGGCCCCAGGTTGCACCAGGGGAGGTTTAGTTTGGAGATTAAGAAAAAATTGTTTGCTGAAATGATGGTCAGGCATTGGAGCAGACTTTTTAGGGAACTGGTGAATCACCACCTTGGAAGAGTTCAAGGAACATAGGGATGTGGCACCTGGGGACAAAGTTTAGTGATGCATTTGGTAGTGCTGTGTCAGTGGTAGGACTCAAAGATCTTACAGGTCTCAACCAACCTTAATGCTTCTATCTGAGTAGTCCTGCCTTAACTGCTGCCGTGATGAGCCTCAGATTTGCACCCCTCTGACACCAGGACAACCACTGTTTACCATTCAAGCCTCTTCTGCAGCCGTGGGCTCTGTGCCCTCACAGATCCTTGAGAAGGCCACCCCTTGCCCTACATCAGACACTCACCTCATTCTTGCAGAGTGTAGTGGTGTTCCCAAGTGCAGGCTGTCATCTCCAGTGCAAAGGTGTACAGTTACCTCCTGCAGCTGCCTGAAGGTGAGGGATGAACTCATCCACCCCACAAATGCCCATGTTTTCCATGAACTCCAAAACTGTGGGCCAAGTTCTTTGGGAGCTGGATTGAATCCCCACAGGTCAGGCCAAGCCGTGTGGTTCAGGTGCACACAGTGGTTAATCCTGTCTGTGTCAACGAGGCCACACACAACCCCCACCCAGCAGCACTCGGGGGCATCAGACCCTGGTATTCATACACCTGGACATCAGACCCATCCTACCTGCATGGAAGGATTTAGTGACCCAAGAGTCTTCCAAGGGGCTGTGGGAAGGATCATCCCACCATCAGTGAGCCACATCAATGGACACCTCAGGGGTCTTCAAGGGTGGGACAGGCCGCATCAGCCACCAACCGCAGCTAAGCTCCATTGGTCCCAGCTTTAGGCATCTAGCTGAGGTGCCCAGGTGAAAGCCAGATGACATATACTGAGCACAGGGACCCTGTGCCTGCAGAGAAGAAATTTTAAATGCCTGCGTTTAGATGGCATAATTCCAGAAAGTGATGTCTCCATGAGTCTATTGTATCACCCTCTGGAGCTTCTTCACTCACAGAGGTCAGCAGTTGTTGCTGTCAGGATCAAGCAGAGATCATTTCTTAGCCCTTACTGTTCACTGTTTAGCTACTGGTCACTTGGTTTCACAGAATTATAGAATGCTTGGGTTGGAAGGAACCTTTAAAGGCCACATAGCTCAACCTGGTACATCTTCAACCAGATCAGGTTGCTCAGAGTCCCATCCAGCCTAACCCTCAATGTTTCCAGGGCTGAGGCACCCACTGCCTCTCTGGACAACCTGTACCAAGGTTTTACTCATTGTAATTTACCTTCATTTTAAAAGAAATTCTTTCCTTTTGTTTAGTCTGATGTTCTTCTCCCACATTTCCTCCCCTGCCCACCAGGACGGTCCTTCCCACCTGCTGCAGCTCCTGCCATTGGTTCATAACTATCTTCTACCAGCAGGTACTGGGGATTTGGAAAAGTCCCACAGTGACATCTGCTCCTGATGTCCATTCTTCACCATGTTAAATTAGATTAAAACAACAACTTATTAATAAAGATGATACTTCAGAAGGATTTGAAACCTCTGGTTCAGTTTTGCAGATAATTTTGCTGATGGCTCAGTAGAAAATGGCTTCTACCTCCCAGGAATACTGTCACAATTTCAGTATTTTTGGAAAGGAGACAGGATTTTTTTCACCCTTACAAATGGAGGAAAATTACCCATATGCTAAGATGGGCCATGGCTGAAGGATATGCCTCTGAGACAGAAAGAGCCATGTTCACATGCCAAACCTGCCGTTAGGCAGGAGTGGGTGCTGAATGTCCACATCCAAACCACTAATGCAGACCCTGGGCTGCTCTTGGATGTTTCCTGTCCTTCTTCCAACCTGGACTTGAAAAATATTTTCCACTAAAACTGGTAAATGGCCATGAAAAGAACCCTGTATGATAAATCACCCCATTCTGACAGAATATGGTTCCTTGGAGACTTTCCAACCAGCTGTAACACTAACACCACTGGAAAGTCTTTAGGCATTTCTGCTTGGCTGGAAACACTAGTTCTGTGGAAATCAATAGCAGATGTTACTCAGTGTGAGATCCATCGAAGTAAGTCCAACAGCCCAGGAGTCTGTGCAGCAAAGAGAAATCATCCCATGCCAAACCCACAGTATTGCAACCTCACTAATATGCACACACCCTAGACACACCTCACACTCCTTGCTCCCAGACAATCCCTCCTGGCCAAACAAGTTACACTGGTATTTATTGTTCAATACCTTTTCCATTTTCTGGCACTGACTACGCTGGAGAGATAACCTATGAGCAAGCATGGCTCAATTCCCTGCTCAACAGGAGCAGCTCCCTGGCCAGAGGGAGGGACAGAGCTGCTGATGGAGTTCCATGCAAGGTGAGCAGCTTCAAAATGCGCAGTGGGGGTAAATGTGTGACCCAGACGGCCTGAAATTGAGAGGTTGTCCTGCAGGGCTACTGAGTCCCTCTGCCATGATGGGTGCCCAGCCCCAGGGTGGATGCAGCAGAGACAAGAGTCACCTCAAGGTGCAGAGAGCCCTGTATCAAAGCTTGGGGTGATATGGTTAAGACAGGGACACCTTTCACTAGACTACATCGATCAAAGCCCCATCCAACCTGCCAGCTTGGCCTTCATCATTTCCAGTGATGGGGCATCCACAGCTTGTCCAGACAACCTGTACCAGTGCCAGACTTGAGACAGATGCAGACTCAGCTGCAGGGGTTCATCTGCCCAACGAGAGGTGCCTGCAAAATGGAGGTGCCAATGCCTGGTTTACTCATCACAGGACCTCTTATACTTTCAGTGGAATACAATTATCCCTGTTAGGGAAGGTAGGTAAGGACGTTGTGACCATGCCAGTCTAGGGACCAGCACTGCACAAGAGGGAGTTTCTCCATGTGAGCTGTGAAGAACTGTACTGCTGTGCTGCAATTTCTGTATGAAAATTGGCTATCATGTTGCACTCCAGGTGCATCTCACAAAACAGTCCCCTCTCCTGGCACACACAGAGTCATATTCACTGCCTGCAACACCTCAGCTTTTACCAACTTATTCTACAGCTTAATTAATTGAGTCTTAGAGTGCTCTGAGAAGGAAAGGTGTTTAAAAAGCACAAAAGAGCCATTAACATCAGATGTCAAGCTGTTACAAAGAAAAACCATGCTGCCAGTGTTTTCCTGATTAGTCAGGACACCTTGGGTTGTACTATATCATTTGCAACTATGACAGAAAATGATACCTTCCCCTCTTAGGAAAAGTCACTTTATTTTGTTGAAGCCATACGTTTCCAAGGATAGAGTAAAGCTCAGGAATGATAAATCATGCCTAGATAGGAAGAATCTCAAACAGTGGTTTTTTTTCAGGATGTTGCTTGTTCTGTGATAATTGCTCGATGTTCAAGGCAGATTTCCCACTGCCTGCTCAGACACGCAGCACAGGGGAGAAATGCCCCATGCCAGTTACTGTTCTTAGCATTTGAAATCTGAGCATGTTAAGACAATTTTAGTAATACTGTTGCACATCTGCCCAAATCCTATAGAGCTGCAGTACTTTAGATTTCAAGGACTGTCCACTTGCTGTCACAAGTCATAGCTGCATGCAGAGAGATGTGCTGGCCTGAGCTAGGCGGGGTAGCAACAGGGGTGGCAAATTGACAATGCACCTCCTGAGGTGCCTCAGCTTTGCTGCTTATCAGCACATGAGGTACCACATCACTGCATCTGCAGAGCTGCACTAGAGATGCTGCTGGGATGCAGGGGCTGCTGGGTTCAGGTGTAGGGAAGCTGCTCTGGGCACAGAGCCCTCAGGAAGTGCATGGCTGGCTGCTGTGCAGCGCCACACAGCTAAGATGGGTTGGAGATAAGGCCACAGAGAAGGGGCAAGACAGCTATGGGGGGCAGCTACCCCTTCTCCCCAGTGCTTGGGCTGCACTCGAGAGTTTCTGCCATCACATGTGCCCTCAGAGGCTGCTGGGGATCCTGGGGCCCCTGCCACCTCACTCTATCATCCCCTGGGGCTTGAGCTGGCTTCTCTCCTGCCTTGACAGCTGCCATGTAGCCCTAGAAGAGTACCAGGATTGAGACAGGGTCTCATGAAGGAGTGGAAAATCAGCCCCACATCTGTCTTGACAGCAGACCAGGTATGTTTGAGTGGGCAGACATGCAAAGTTCGGTTTGGAGAACATCCACTGGCTGCTCTCTGCGTGTTAGGAGCAGTGACCTTGCCCCTTGCACCCAACATTCCTATAGCAAAACACCACTGACTTTACCCAACCACAACCCATACTGGCACACAAAAGCTGCCTTTCCTTTTGAACAAAGCCAGTTCTGCTTGCAGACAGCCTCTCTTTCTCCATAAACTAGCGGTGGCTCGTGAAGGGCGAGACAAGGACTCATCATCTCTTTCCACTCATGCCACTCCTTCCTCACTTTGTCACCACTGTAGGCATCCCCAACTTTGCCATTTGCATCACTGCTGAACAGGGTGTCACCTGGCCAGGATATGCTGGGCTGAGATGTGCACACACATGTGGTTGCATTGAACACAGTCCCTGAGCTAAAGAAATAACTCTGTCTCATCATGAACCAGCCAAATCTCCTTTTCCCTCTGAATCCATCTGTGCCAGCTCAGCCTTGCTGCAGGCTACATGATACAGAGAGGCAAAGCTGCCGTGTTAGTAACTGAGTTTTCTTCAACCCAGGACAGGCCACCATCAACACAGCACCACTGCACTGGCAGCATCAAGCTTGCTCACTCCTGGGACTCATTTTGGGATGCTATGGTACACCAGGGGTCCACACCAAGCTGGCGCCGGAGGGAGAGACACAGATGGAAGTGAAAGGAAGGAACCACATATGCAGGACTCCCAAATGCCTCTTGCAGTCCAGCCACAGTAAGTGCTGCTAAGACAGGAAGCCACCCTCCTGCAGGCAGATCCAAAGATCTGCCAAGTCCCATGCTGAGCCAAGCCCCAGGGAAGGGCAGCACTCCTGTGCCCTTCTCCAGCAGTGGCAGATGTCTCTGTGCCTCTCATCTGTCTGCAAACATTTGCTGGTCCCCTGCAAAGCCCTGATGTGTGCCCCAGCTCCAGGGCTGCAGATGCTGGGGGACATGGCTCATGCTGGCAAAGGGAAGAAGGGGTGAGGAGTGAGCAGAGAGGATGAGCAGTGCAGAAGAGGAGTCAGTTCTGCCTTTGACATTAAGGAGTCTTTTTATGCATGGGCTCACCAGGTGGACCTTCACCCAGCAAAACAAGCACTGCAGCCAGGGATCCCTCCTGCCTCTCCTCCCACCTGACAACCCACAGTCCCCTGTGTACTTCAGAAGCAGTCAGCTCCTAAGGGAGACAAGGCAGGTGGCAACAGATTTGAATCCAAAAGTGTGGCTCCCAGATTGGCTGGTCATTGGAGCAGACACAAGGCCTTCAGGGCTAAGACATTAATGGGCTTAGACCTATAGAGAACATCGCATCTTGAAGATTCAGGGCTCAGACCTTCAGTGGTCACCAGACAGCAAGGAAGAGTTGGGGGAAAATGACCTTGTATGGCCAAAAAAAAAAAAAGGCTTTCCCATCATGCAAAAATAATGGGCAGTGGGTCTTTCCTTGCAGCAAGATCCATGCAATTTCAGATGTCTGGAGAGGCCTGAAGACCGTGAGATATACCTAGCTGCATCCCTTCCACCAGTGGGACACCAGAGAAATGAGCAATGCAGCCAACAGCAGGCGCTTGCCCCTATTCCACCCTGCTCCTTGCTGTTTCCCAGCCCCAAGTCCTTGCACTCTTGCCTCCTTCATCCTTTCATCAAGTCCCACTAAAGCTCTGTAACTCTTGTCCTCCCCTAACCACCACCACCTGCTCCTTGGAAGGGATGGGCTTCTGCAGTGCTCACTGCCACTGCATAAGTCTCAGTGCCACCATAGCCAGAAAGAAATTACCTCGTACCACATTTAGTGTGCATTTCCCAGAGGAAGCATCTTGACACCTGCAAATCACAGAAACTTCGTGGCCTGCACCAATAAAACCCGAACATTTTACAACAGACAGAACTCGAGTTACAGTGGTGGCGGCCCCGAGCGACATTGCCTTGGCCCTCCTTGTTATTCCGCAGTCAGTTCATTTTTATTAATGTCACTACAATAAATACCAGAATGAAATTGACAGCATTTGGCCACATATCTTAAAGCATTGCCCCACTCCTCCTTCATTCCATATATTTGCAGCCTTGGTTTCCGTCCCTGTCAGTCGTCAGAAAAGCTTTTAGGGACAAACCGTTTGATGATGTGACAAGCCAGGTAATAAAAGCCATGCAGAACCGTGGCTGAGGCATCGATGACCAGCAAGAAGGTGCCCCCAATCCCAGTGGCCACGTCTTTTAGGACAGAGGGAATGGCACAGATGGTGTGGTAAGGGAAAGCAGCAAGGTAAAGGATGAACCCCACGGGGATGCTCAGGATCCTGTAGGTGAGGGACACCACATCTTGAACAATTTGCAGGAAGCCCAGAAAGATGTTGACGATGACCCTTCCAACATCATAGGGGATGCTGATGAGCACTATGCTGATGGCTTTAAGGTAGGATACCACCCCACTGCACAGGCTGTAGACTCCATCCAGAATTGTACCAACAACTCGCTTTACAACAAGCCACAGAAAATAAAACACGAATTTCACCAACTCCACAAAAATGTAGATGAGGAGTTCCAGAAGTTTGATGAAAGGGGTAGCAATGATGCCAGCCACTCTTCTCACCCAGCCACTGGTCTCCTGGTTGTTATTTTTTTCTTCCGGTGGATCTTTGGTCTCTGGATTGTTACTTTTTCCTACTTGCTCTCCAGAGCGGATCTGACTGACAATCTGCAATACTGCTTCTCTTTTCTCATGGCTTTGTTCGTCTTCCCCACAGCTGCCCTTGAACAAGTGAACTCCTGGCAGAAGCTGCTTCTCCAGCTCTCCCACCGAGAGGTCTGCCAAGCTGTTTTCATCATTGATTTTTTTCACTAGTCCCAGAGACCAGCCCTCTGAAGCATCACAGCAGGCTGCCAGCCAGAGGGTCTCTGGCACTGACACCTTGCCTTTAACTTGGACACTGGAAGGAATTGCACCTGCAAGGAGATACAGATGATCCATCTGGGAACAGTGAGGGATCAGAGCTTGCTCCACTACCTTCCCAATGTCCCTGTGCCAACTTTTGCTCAGAGCTGGACTCAGAGGGACAGCATTTGTGAGTGTGTAAGTGGCCACCTGGAAATCCTTTTCATTAAGCAAACTGGGATTAAGAAGGCCTCTCTCGTAGCCAGAGCCCACGTAGTCTGACATCAGGGCTTGATTTGCACCAAGATTGGCCACAGTGCCACCAATATCAGCTTCATGCACCATTTCATGCAAGTCATTTTCTGGATCATCTATCTGAAAGAGTAGAGAAAAGTGTTACTGCATGCAGTTCACCTTCCTACAAAACAATGCATAAAACAGGCCTTGATGTATATGTTTCATGAGGACTACTAGTACACGCCATGCCTTGGACTCTATCCTGCACCCTCTCCCTACTTTCCTTGAAGTGCTACAGAGGAGTGTATTCTCTACTTAGCTTCTTTGTCAAACACATTGGTTTATGATCCACAGGACAACAGAGACTTCAAAATCTCACCAGGCACCATATACCACATACCTCTAACCTGCAATTTGTCCTAGAAGAGATTTTTAAAACCAATAGATGGCTAGATTTAGGGTTATGATTTCACCACCTACTGTGGTGGTACCTGCAGTTCATTTAAGAACTTAACCATGGCACCTTAAGCTCCTCTGAACTATCAAATCCAAGCCATAGGAAAGAATCCAAAAAAAGCCATGATGTACAAGATGTCTAGAGAAGGCATTTACCTCTCACCACTTATTGTGTAAGAAGCAAGAATGAAGCCAGACATCAAGTCAGGTGACCTGAACTACCCCACCTTGAACAGGAGACATAGCAGTGACCTCCTAGGGCTGCTTACCTGACCCTCATATCATTAATAGTCTGACCCTCATCCTTAATGACCACACAGCTCCTGACATAACATGGGTGAGGGTGCCATCACCAAAGGTTCTCCATGGGATCTGTGCTACCTGCTTGTGTCTGTGGTTCCCATGCAGTGGAGCCAGAGGTAGCAATTACTGCAGAGGGAATTTGTCCTGGAGCCACACACGAGGGAAGGAGGCAGGTAGAGGCAGTAAAGAGCAGTGGGAGGAGAAGCACTAAATGTCAGGGTGTGTTCAGGTCTTTCTAAGGTGGCCACAGCTCTGTCTGATCCATAGTCATTTCTACTGACACTGCCTGCAGCCACTCCAGAGGGCTGTGCCAAATTGTCATTTTGTTCCTCAAATTAGAGGGTGAACATGATGGTAGAAGTTCAGGGGCGAAAGACGATCTTCTGTTGTCTCTGTTTCAGAGGGTGTGGCCCTCAGGTCACAGCCCTGTGCTGGCCCAATTAAACCTCCTGCCTCTGCCCCTGGCCTATAAATTGTTTACTGCACTATGTAATATGCACTTTGAGAACATCTATGGCAGAGAGTTCATAGTCTACCTTGAATCAGATGATCCATTCTTGTCTCTTGATCACCCTGCAGTGCATTTGGACAGATATCCAACTATGTCCTTGCAACCTTACACAGAGTTTGCATCCTCTTAGTGCCACATTACCTCCTCACAGCTCTGCACCAGCCTGTGCTGAGAGTTAGGGTGAAAGGGCCAGTGTCAGCAACTGTTCATCACCCTCACGCGGGAACTGAGCTCTGACTGGTCTCCTGCATCAGCCAAACCCCTGCAGTCAAGGCACAGGGCTCCCTCTGCACCAAGCTTGGTCACAGTGCCAAGCTTGGCCATTGCAGAGGGCTGCATTACCCCACCTCCTGCTAAGGAGGTTTCTTGCTCTTTTTTTTGAAGCATCTGGTGCTTATTGCTTCAGGACTGCAAGGATCATAGTGAGTCCCATGTGCTGATGCACAAGTCACAGCTTTTTCTAAATGCACTGCTTTAAAAAGACTTCTTTTGCACTTTTACTGCCTTATTCTGCTCCTATTGCTCAGTCAACAACAGGCTGCAGGTGGCTGATGAGACCAGACATTTTGCATTCCACAATATCCCTCTCTTCTTGTCCCCCCTTCCCTTGCCATTCTCCCCTTCTGATGTGATGATGGTGTGCCATGGGGCAAGGGATGCACCCAGTGTATTTAATCGCATGGAAGAGGTGAGGGGGATTGGAAATAGATGTGAGGCTGTGCACAGGAACTGTCCTCAGTGCTATGACCCTTTGGAGTCTTACACCCCCTCAGAGACTCATCCCATCTCACTCCCATGGTGAGGGCTGCCATACTACAAGGACACATAGACCTAAAATGGATCAGCTCTGCCTCCTGACAGAAATTCCCAACCTACACAAAGCAGAATAAACTTTATTTCTCTCTCCCTATGAGCTGCTACATGCAAACCTTGAGGAGTCCCCAGTTACCTGTCCAATTGCAGGCCTTTGCACATACCATCAAGATTGTTTGGGTGCAATTAAAAAAGAATATGATAAAAATGCAGCTGTGTGCTGTTCATGTGTAAGGCTCTGACATCACCTAATTATGCTTATAATAACTCCCACTATGGTTTGTAATAACTAATGCGTACCTGAGGTTTTCATGCCTTCTCCAGCTCAGTCCCAAATGCAGGACATCTCAGCACTGCATCTAATCTGCATTGCAAAAAACCTTTCCTCCCTGCTTCAAAAAGCTTCTGCCTTGTGTCACCCCAAAACATATCTGCATTCATAAAATCACCATGAAGCCACCTGTCCAAACAGCTCAGGGCAAAATCCAAGCAGACAAGGGAAACACCTTATCACAGAGTGGAGATTTAAAAATAACTCATGTGCCTGAAGCCCGTATGGATGTTAGCACATAACAATATTGCGTGTGATTGAGTGGAGGGTGCAGTTTCACAGATGGGACAGAGGCAGAGGGGGATTAAAAGTATGGCAACACACAGTTATTAGGGCAGGCAGGTTCCATTGAGTTTGGCCATTTAACTCCTGTCCTGAGTTTGGACAGGACACTGACACCCCCCACCTTCCCCACCCTGCTATGTAGCACCCCTGAACTTCAGCTTCCCTCTCCCACCGCTAATTCCTCAGGCACCCTTACACCTTTGATTGAAGTGGAAATGCTTGATCCAACCTTAGTGGGGGATTCACACCTCAGGGAAGAGACACAGTGTGTCTTACACTGAGGTTTCTGCATTAGGACATTCATGAGTGGCTCTAGAAGTGCCTTTTCTCTTGACTCTCTACCAAGAAAGATTGCAAGTGCAGGTCAGAGGTACCTGCACAGCAGCTGGGCAAGAATCCCACCTTGGTCATCTGCCTAGTGGTAGCCATTAACCAAATAAAAACACAAGGTAATTCATCCAGCCCCTCACAGATTAGGACAGGAAAAGCAACTCCAGAGTTTTCTATCTCTCCCTAAGCTACAGAAAGAATCAAACACAGAGATTTTCAGACAACCAAAATGGAATGAGGTAAAAGACACCTAAGTCACTTGCTCTCAACCTCCAGGAAATCTGTGGCAGAGCAGGTTTTCAGACCTGTGCCTGGGGGAGTCCCATCAGTATCCTGCTCATCAGCCTATCCTTCCTGCTCTCTAATTTTTCACTAATTGCTGAATTAATTAATTGTTTCCAGCTGCCAATCTGCAGTGGGTGGCACTGACATTCCTCATACTTCTCACCCAATTACTGCCTCTGTGCCACATTTGGCATTTGTTTCTCAGGCAGACATTCCTGAGGAGGGAGTGAGATGGTGCCCTCACCACTTAAATCATTATCCCCCCAAAAAAGCATATGACAACCTCGAGGCCCTCACTGGAGTGCTGAGAGTGTTTTATTAGTGATTCCTTTCTGTTTGCTGTGTGTCTGCTTCTCCATGTGTAAGCACATGCCACTGTGCAGCTGAGCCAGCTCATACCCAGCTATCCCTGTCCTGGCAAGGAAATAACCCAGAAAATCGTGATATGAGTTCATTGGGCTATGCTGCAGAGCAGGTGTTGCTAAGGGTTCCCTTCAGCAGCCAGCTGACCCGGCCTTGGTAGAACAATATATAATGGTATGACAGCTCTTCCCCACTCTCTCCTCCAAGTGGCAGTGTCTGAGAGGGCTGCATACACTTATTTGAGCTATAGGAATTTTTCGTATTCTTGATTTCTTCCCCTTAGATATTTTTCTGCAGATTTTTTTTCCTAGTGTTTTTCTGTCTCAGTCAGAGGTTCCTCCAGGGAACTGCAGAGTTGCTAGCTCCTGCCTCTAAGACATCTTCATTTCACTAGTGGATGAAGGAGACCCATTAGTGTCAACTAAGAACTATTGTCAACCCGGGAGACTCCTCTGAAGAAGCCAGAGCAAATAAAGGTAGCACCTGACCTTTTATTTCTGAGGCTGCAGAAGGTTTTGGTGGCAGGACACACAAGGTTTGAGATTCTGGAGTGCTGGCAGGAACCACGACAAGACGAGGAGTGAAAGGGATGGAGCAGGAAGGGCAGAGAAGCCAGCTAAAGAGAAGTCTAGGGAAACTGAAGTTACTAGGTAAGGGGGTGGGGGAGAGGCTGCCCGCTGCTCCATGGCAGGAACAGCTTCTGAGCCTACCTAGGTAAGTTGGAAGACTGGACCACAGGAGACAGGAGGAGATATGGGGGCTAGAGCTGATGAAGGCTGTCACTGGCCTAGGCAAATGGGAAAGGATCTCATCTCTGCCACTTTACCTTGCTGCCTCCATGGCACTGACCAAAGACTCTTGCCAGCAGTTTAAATGCTTTCCCCTTTGCAGTTAAATACTTGCCACCCTTCCACAGCTCATTAATGACAGAGCCTGCAAAAAGTTTCCTCTGTTTTAAAAGGGTAAGCTCCCACAGCTTGCCTGTGAAGTGGAAGGAGCTCAGATCAAAAGGCCCTTAGAAACTCCCGCAACTCAAAATCCAGCCCAGAGAGCCAGAAGACAGTCTGGGCTGAAGGTAACCATGTAGTATCTCCTGTCTTCAATGCCTGTGGTCTTGTGGCCTTAGTATCATCACCACACATGAGAAAAATAAGCACAGCAGTCTCCTGGCAGAGGGGTGAGCTTTGATTGTGGCAACATCCAGTAGCTGAGGGCCACACTCCTAACACACTGCTGTGACACTGCAGCCATTCCTGCCCTAACAAAGCACCCTTCCACACTGACAATCTTTCCTGAGCTTAACAGATGGGGTAGCCTGATGTGGCTACAATATTCCTCATTATCACTGCTGAAAAATCTAAAACATGGGGATAGGGGGGGGAGGGAGATAGGAAAGGAGAGCTAAAGTTCTCTTAGGGCACCACCAGTTTTTAAAGGATTTCCTTTAAAATGAACAGCCTGAAGGCCTTGTTTAAACATGCCAAGTGTCAAGGGAGACAAAAACCACTGAGGCTCTGGCAAAATTCATTTTATACTGCATACCTCTGACCTGACTGAAGCCTGCACGCCCCGGGACACAACAACTCATTTTCCTACCTCGGTCTGCAACACTGGGACACACTGAAAAGCTGCAGCATCAACTTGGTGAACCACAAATGGATGCTTTATCTCTGCTCAGTGAAGCTAAAGAACCCCTATAAACACTGTTGTGATCATAACTGGCAACAGAACAAACTTGAACTTGACACTGCGATGTTTAACCCACCAGCAGCGCTCCCTGCCCACAAGAGCTGGATGGGCAGGACAAACACATCACTGGTGTCAGAGAGGGCTTTCCTCTCCCCGGCACTGCACACTCATGCAGCAGCCTCTCAGTTTTCGTTATAAGCTCCCTGGGACAAGAAACTATTTGCTTAGTTCCAAGCACAAAAATAAGTTCTGCTCATGCTAAACTCATACCAACAGAAGTTCAACAAGAGGAGTTCCTGCCTCCTTTGCAAAATGCTAGCCCCGGCTTCACCCCAGAGGAAATGTTCTCCAGGAACAGTTGCTTTACAGGGAAGGAAAAGCTGTCTTACCTGCGGTTCAACCAGCCAGTTCTCCTCCTCACTTTGAGCTGGCTTTGTAAACTTAAAAGCTGAATAAAGAGGAATTTTGTCCTTAGTACTGTAGAGGGTTGCAAAGCGTGGCTCTTTGTTGTACTGCTGACAGATTTTCACATGGAACTGCTCCGTAAATCCTTCTGGTGGGACTTGTCCAGGGAAGAACACGTTACACTCGGCAAAACCAGTTTCATCCTCTCTAACAACTCTGCCCTGGGAAAAGCCTGGGAAAACTGAGATGCAAAGCAAGAATACAATTGACGTCTTCATGGTCCACTCCCTGGAGCCGAGGGAAGTCCCGTCTGCCTCCGCTGGGTACGGCAAAGGGCCGGCGCTCAGAGTCCATGCAGTAGCGAAGCCAGAACGCGTCTGGAATTCGGGTGTAGCGTGCGAGGGAAATGAAATCTGAAACCACAGCCGATCCCTTCGGGGAGCCAGCGCGTTCCGCAGGCAGCACGTTGTGAAACCGAACGTGCGCCGGGCTGCTGTGACACAAGCTGCGGACGCCAACCGCCCGCGGGAGATGATGCCAAGCAACCTGAAATCATCCGGGCTCGCTGGGAAGAGGAGGAGGGACGCCTATGGCAGCGGCAGGGCTGGAGCCGAGCAGCACCGGCTGTCCAGGCTCGGGCTCAGCGCCGGCGGGGGTGTGGTGTGCTGCATTGCAGCAGTCCCCGGCAGGAATTTTGGCTGACACAGCCAGAAATGTTCCTGAGGCTGTCAGAGGGGATGCTGCAAAGTCAGATTCACCACCCCAAAGAAGGTATTAGCTGTTCTCTCCAGCTGTGAGCCCGGCCAAAGGAGAGAGAGAGGAAGAAGAGGTGGCAACATTGGAGCTGCATTGGAGCTGCATGGGAGCCCCCTCTGTCCCTTTTTGGGGTGTCTGTCATCACTATTGCTGCCAGCCACATGCTGCTTAGATGCTTGGGAAAAGCATTCACCTCCCATCTCCCCTGTATGGGGAATTCAAAAGCATCCAGTATCTCCTCATCTTGGGAAACCCTCTTTCAGAAGAGATTAACAACAGGCAGAAGGATGAAGACCCTCAGATCACATACCCCTAAGCAGCATCCATCACGGAACATTTTGGCCAAACTTATAGAACTGGCAGAAAAAAAAAAAAAAAAAAGGGAAATTAACCTGCTCCTCTGAGTTTATGTTCAGCAGCGTAACCATGCACTCAACAAACAGCTGTCTATGGTACCTTGGCTACTGCTGGATAAAAGCAATATTCCTTCAGACTAGGAAAATCATTGTTTCCAAAATAGTGGAGATGAAAAGGAGATTACAGAGCAGTACGTTGGAGTCAAGAAAAGGTAGGATTTTCCCACCAAAGAAGTGAGATGTGATCAGCTGTGTTGCCAACAACTAAAAAAATACCCCTAGATGCCAATAGTCCCTTTGATAATACAATTTCCAAGCAAAAAATCTCCCAAGTGCTACCATCCCACAAGTGCTTTCCAGACAAGGTAGGATTATGTCCATATTGAAAATTATGAAGTGGGACAGTGAGTGGTTAAAGTGCCTGCCCAAGGTCAGAGAATGAGTCTGTGAAAGTCTAAAAATAGACTACACTGTATGACCATCATCCCTCTACTCAGGGATGACTTCTGGAAGTATCAAGACAAGGAAATACGTCAACACCTCGGTGTGGTGATATCAGCTAGGGGAGACAGAGGCAGGCTGGACAGGCTGGGAAACAACAGGAAATGTAGTAAGTGGGCTTGGGTTTGGTCCAGGCAGATGACTGGTCACCCAGCCCTGCCAGAAAGAGTTAGTCATGTTCAGGAAAGGTGATGGAAAGGAAAGCACAGTCATAAAATTTCATTTTCCTGTATGTAAAAAGGCTCCTGGAAAATCAAGAACTGAAGCTGAACCTTTGCTATTAGGTGCTTTTCTGACCCCAGACTTGCAATTACCTGGCCAACAGAAGAAAATATTTTCATAAGCACGGTAAGCCCTGCTACTTAGGCAAAGCTAGGTCAGACGATGAATTTAAACACCCCACTTCAAGGCTGACGTGCATTACCTCAGGATGGGCATGGGCCCAACCCAATGAAAAGGCAGCATGAGGTGTCTCAAGATTTGGAGGAGAGCAAGCATTAGCAGGCTGAACAGATTCAATGATTTCCACCAGAAAACACCCTGTCTCTGTCCTGGACCTGTGAACCAACTTCTTGCCTCAAAGCAGCACCTCTGTCTCATCAGATGTACAGCCCCAGGTTGTCTCCTGAGCCTCATGGGCTTTTATGGGATTTTCGGAAACTCCGTGGAGTTCTTTCCTTTCAGGGTGTGAGGCTGGGGTCTGTCTGCCAATTTAGCATTTACCAGCAAACAGATAAACCTGACTCGTCCTAAAGAGCAGGAGCTTCAGGTTCTCACCTCCCTGAGGAGCACCAATTGAAAGCCAGCATGGAGTTCCACTCCTCTGCTTCCAGTTCAATTTTCTGTCCAAGCAAGGTCCCTTTCCAGTTCCTATCAAATTTAAGATAGCTGTTGTGACCTTGAACATGGATCTGTGTATTTTTTTCTCTTGCTAACTTCACTATTACTAAAGGGTCTAGTGCCCATCATCATGCTGTGGCACTTGCCATACTGAAAAGATAAAGACAAAAGGACTGCTCTGCTCTGGGAAGGTTACATTCTCAGCCAAGGGACCACAGACAGAGGACTCAAACACAGTGAGATGGAGTTGGCCAGATGTTTTGAAGACTCAGTGCTGCGGTAGCTTATCTGCTGTCAGATGCTTTTATAGGCATCCCAGGGAGTGATGCCTGCAGGCAGTGATAGGAAGCGATGCCTGTAGGGGCTGATGCCAAAAGGAGTATTAAGATCAGATTCAAAACAGCCCTAAGGCTGCTGATGTGAGCAGAAGGGCTCTGGCAAAATACACATTGGGTTGGCAATAGGCAGAGTGAGCCAGTGGTGTCAGCATGAACTGTGGCAGCAGTATGGTCTCACAGGACCTGGAGCTGCCTTTTCCAAACCCATCAAGGGGTGACAGTGCAATAAGCTGATCAGTGTCAACAGTGCGGGCAAGAATGTGATGTTTCATGTGATGGGGCAGAGGGAACCCAGGGAGGATGCAGAATGATGGGGCCAAAGGGACACATGAGAAAAGTGATCACAGAATCGCAGAATATCCCAAGGGAAGGGACACACAAGGACACACATTGAGTCCAACTCCTGGCCCTGCACAGGACACCCCAAGAGTCACACCATGTGCCTGAGAGCATTGTCCAAATGCTCCTTCAACTCTGTCAGGCTGGTGCTGTGACCACTGCCCTGGGGAGCCTGTTCCGACACCCAGTCACCCTCTGGGTGAAGAATCTTCCTGATACCCAACCTAAACCTCCCCTGACTCACCTTCAGGCCATTTCCATTGGGTTCTGTCACTGGTCACCACAGAGAAGAGATCAGTGCCTCACCCTCCATTTCCCACCATGAGGAAGCAGATCACTCAGTGGCAGGCAGAAATGTGTGGGAGACAAGAGAAGCTGTAGACAATAAACTGTATAGACACTGAGTTTGCAAGGCATGACAGAGATAAATTGTGTTAGGGAAAATTAAGAAAGGTTGGAGAGAAGGAAAGGCAAGAAAAGAGGTAAGGATCCAGAATATGGTATTGACCAACAGGAAAATGAAGATATTGGCCAAAAATTAGAGTTGAGGAGGATCTGCATTCCTGAAAAGCTGGGGTGCTAAGAAAAGGTGAAGAATGAAAACAAATGGAAATAGGTGTGAGGAAACCCAGAAGGTGGCTTGTAACAGGTCAAGTGAGATGGTGAGAGAAATCTGAGGAAAGTCTCTTGTGATAAGAAAATGAAGAGAAAACATGAGGAGGAATAGGGGGAAAGGAGAAAGAAAGATTTACATCCATCTTCATTGACCTGAGATAGATGAGCTGTCCTCCTATTCTCCAAGGGTCACAAGCATCAAGTAAAATGTCTCAAAAGAAAGAACACCTCCATGCAAAACAAACCTGAAAAGCATGTCAGCATCCAAACTCTCTAGCCATTAAGAAGCTGCCAGGCTTGTTTGTCTGCTTTCCCACACTGCTTCTCCAGCCCTGTTTCAATTCACACGACTGACACTGGATTTGCTACAAATAGAAAGTCTATCCCCTCACAAGCTTGACCCCTCTACCCTAGTCTTCCAAAACATTCTTGACTCCAAATATTTTTCCAGGCTGGATTTCCAGTCTCCTATCATGGCCTGTGTGAAACTCTATTGTCATATGTGACTAAGAAGGCAGCGTCTCCAAGGGCAAGCAGTCGCATGAGAGAGATGCCATTTGTTTCAGTAGGCATACCAAGCTTGGACTTGGAGCACACAGTACCAGGAGACATGCCATGGCATGTCAGAGAGCTCATGTGCCTCCTCACTGTCTCATGGGGAAACAGTCTCCTTTTAAAATTAGTTTAAAAACTTGCTCTGGGAAGGGAGCCCAGTGCTGAGCTACAGGGAAAAGCAAGAGTGAAACAATTTTCCTATTGTAACTAAGAGATTCAAGGGCAAGGGGAGGGGGTGGGCAGAACAACAAACTCTTTAGGGAAGAGCTTAAAAACACATTTTTGGGATTTTGATTCCCACCTAAAATGAGGTTTTGATACCAGTCTCTGCTGCCGTTTGTCTTCACATCTTCCCCACAGTGTCCCTGGTGCTGGTGAGGAATGGCCCTCCAATGGCAGTGTTGCTTTGTTGTTCAAATTTGCCGTGATGCTCACTAGCAAGGGTGGCCTGTGAGAGGCCACAAACTGCCTCAGACTGCCAGGGATGCTGATCTGGCTCCTCTGCTTCTTCACTTGCATTTTCTCCTGTCCAGACTCAGTGTCCACCCACAGCAGACAAGGCATGTCCTGAAGTGGTGTCACAGTTGAAGTCAGAAGGAAAAAAGAGCATGAAGTTTTAAACAAAAAAACTATAGAGGAGGTTGCTCATGGTGTACAATCAGAGGAAAAGAGTGGCAACTGGGAAGAGTGAAAACCCAAACTGCTCTAATGGTAACACCATTAGAACAGAGACATGTCCTCATTTTGTACAAAAACTTGCACAGTGAAAGTCTGACAGGCCCTTTGTAAACCATGAAGTGTACATGCTTTGCATAAATACTGAATAAAATCAATAAAATCCAAAGGCTGCTTCCTTTGGCATTTTATCACAGTCTTCAAACCCAAGAGATCTCTGTTAATCTTCAGACTGGCTAAAAGTAGCACAATGACAATCCCATGCTAGACAGCAAAAGCAGGATGGATATAGATTAGCAATATAAGGCAATGTTTTTATTAGTGCAAATGATTATCTGTCAAAATGAGCTATTTAGAGATGTGCTGAAAGCTCCAGTACTTTCATTCTTTAAATTAGGAGGCGCTTTTTAACATAATAACTAAAAAAAAAAAAAAAAAAAAAAAAAAAAAAAAAAAAAAAAAGTTGATGTTTCAACTGTAATGGCCTTTGTTTTACAGAGTGTCAATTAGAGCCACAACAGTTCTTACACACCTTAAATCTGTTTTGGACAGGGAAGTTATCCACTTCATGCTTTTCTTCTAGGTATTAATATTGATTTTTTTACTATTTGTTTTATTTTATATTTTCAAAAGTGTGTGATTCAGCCAATGCTAAGAGCTTGCCCAAATGCTACTTGCTCCCAAAACAAGGGGTGAGACAGCTCCTGACAGTCTGCATTGACAAAAGACTGGTGAGTGGGAAGAAAATTAGAGGCACAGGGTTGTTAGGCTTGCATCATCTTTAGAGGAGGGAAGGAGAAAGCCATAACCCTTGAGAAAGCTAAACCTGCTGGCAGGATCCAGAACCTCTAATCAAGAGGCAAGATAGTAGCCACACCCAGGACTGCCTGTCTCCAGAAACACCACTGTGTTTTGGAACTAAGGAGTAATAGAAGGAGTGACATGTTCTGCAGTAAAGGTTTGGCCAGACCTGATAGATGAATATTCCAGCTGCTTCCCAGCTCCAGCACCCTCTGTGCTGCACTATGGAGCTCAGTCATCCCAACAGCCAAAGTGGAGAAGCAGGCACCACAAGGCTCTGACTTGCATCATTCTACATGGCCAGGCAAGGATGAGATGGCTTCTCCAGATGTGCCTCTGTCTCTGCATCAGCTTTAAAGTGAACCCAGGATGTCCACAGCTGGACATCAGGCAGGATCTAATGTACTCCTGCCACCACAGAGACTAAGCCCATGAAAAATAAAGTGCATTGGCTGTAGGAAAGAAGAGTGAGCAGCTCTTTCTTCATTCTCATTTCAAGCCTTGGCTTGCTACTGAAATACATATTGCAACTGCTCTAGGCATAAATGTAATATCATATTTTCCACATATGTTGCTTCTTGGCCAGTACTGCCTAGGGAAAAATTCAGATGTGAAAAACACAATCACCAGTCCCAGGATCCTGTCAACACCATGAGTACAGGGCTCCGATTCTGCCCTTAGAGTTCACAGAATAGCATTGGTGCATGACAGCCAGGACAGGGTATTTCCTCTAAAATGAAAAAGCAGCAGTGCTTTTAGTCACACTGACAGTAGGGTGGAAGGATGTACTGGCCTCAAATTAGACCTCTAAACAAACAGGTGGCTGTTGGGATTGCAGGTTAAATTACAAGTGCAAAACACAAAGCCCCTGAGGTAAGGTAACTTTTAAGTAAGGTCTCTCTTTAACTCAGTTCAGCATCTAGGAAATTGAGATTAAGATTTTATGTCCATCACGAGGCAGAAGAGCTCTGGCCTCAAATGTCTCATGCCTGTAAGAGCCAGTGACAGGAGTTGCTGTTCTGCTGCTCTGGACTTCTTGCCACCAAACTTTGCACAAATAGTCAGGAGAATCACCTTCTGTCCTTTAGCTCTGTAGTGAAAGCACAAGAGCAAGAGTCTCACAGTCTTGCCTGGACCGCTCTGCTTACACTCCCTCTGAGCAGCAGCCCCTGTGCCTGTGCCAGGACAGCCAAAGGAACCAGAACTCCCTTGAGAGCACCACAGCCTTCTAATCGCCCTCCGGCACAAGGGCTGCATAACCACTCCACGTGTTTCTAACTGAGCATTGTTACACCTGATGAGAAGTGCTTTGAAGTCTACCAAGCACAGACTACAGAGCTCATAGCTGGTAAAGAGTGGAAGATCTGGAGTTGCTGGAGTAGGCAGGCCCCAGCACAATGAAAACTTGAAGGGGGGAGATGTAAATAGTAGGGCACATTCATCACACGCCAAACATTCCTATGCAATCCCTACCCCCACAGGCACCAGCTCTATCGGTCTTCCCTCCACAGCTGCTCATGAACTGCTGTGCTCTGGTGGGTGGGACTCCCCACCAGTGGGATGCAGCACCTTGCACAGGACCAGGACTCCTCCCTCTATTCCTGCTTAAATTTTTAAGGATAGAAAAGCCAAGTTATTAAGGGCACAGTAAGATAGTCCCGGATAGATCAATGAGGTCAAGCTGCTCAATGTGCATGTTTTTGCAGGGACAGATGCAAGATGTGGCTGCTTTCACCATGCTCATGGCAGGGAACTGGACAAGGAGAACAGGAAAAGGGAGGGAAATGCAAAGCTTGGATGCAAATTACTAGTCTTCAATAGCAGTGATACAGAAACAAGGTCTTGACAAGATGAGGCACGCCTGCAGAGGCATTTGCAGCACACAGGAGACTTGTGCCCCAAGCCCTCAGGGGAGCATGCAATGCCCCTTCCAAAAGGCCTCCTACTTACACCCACGGTGGAGCTCCACGTTCAGTTGAAGGAACTGGCCACCAGAAATCCTGAACCAACTAATTCTGCTAATTGTGTTTTTATACTCCTAGCCAGCATTAACCACTTCAACTTCAACTGAAGCTCTCCTGTCTTTCTGCACAAATCACAAAACAGAGATTAAAACCCAGAAAGGGAACAAATTTTGCCAGGCTGGTATCATCTGTAAGTGGCTTCAGTCACGGTTACTGATCTTGTAGGAGCAGCCTGCTTTATCCTTAGTCTGAGTACCACAACAGGACTCAGTTTACAAGTCTTGTTCAAATAGAGGTGATCATTCTGATGGCAAAATTAAATGTCAAAGCCCCATGGGCTTTGTAATACAGGAAATCAAATTTCAGAGCCCGCTCTTAAATGGGACACTATAAGTTGCAGAGCAAAAGTCTTTGGTCCATTATTTGTGGTTTTATAAAAAGGGAAATGCACAAGACTTGGGGAGAGGGGGTCAAGGTCCCCTGGCTAGTAGCAGTGCTAGGAAGAAAGTAACAGTGTCCTGATGGCCTACCCTCTACACTGACACAGTTCTGCAAAAGCAAAAGGCTCCCTTGAGGCCTCAGCAGCTAAAATACTGTGAATTTGCAATCGAGAACTAAAAGAAAAACAACTTGGTAGATCCCACTTGGGGTTTCATTGTTTTTCAAGCTCTTGTTCTTTGTTTCCATCTGAATCAGAATAAACTCACTTCTGCCCAGGTCTGAAAGAAACAATGTGACTGGTTAAAACTCTTCCAAAGCCCAAGTGGCCTCATTACCGGGCAAACCCTTTGCATACTGTGCTAGTTCAGTAAAAAAAGGATAACTAAGGATAGCTAAAGGTTATCACAGTGGTTAAGAGAACTCACTGCTGGCTGATACCAGCTAAAATCCTCTTAGATAGGAACACATATTATATTCATGTGGCATCTTTGGAGGCAGTAGAAATTGATCCTATGCCTGACCTTCTTTTCAATGGGTTTGAGGATTGCACTACTGAGATGTTCTGGAAAGGAACCTGAATTGTTCACCTGAACAATTGTCACCTGAACAGGATGACATACAGCTGTTTTACTTCTCTTATAAACTCTTCCTTGTATTCTTGGTTTGGAGACGAGATAAATTAGGAGATTCTGGGCTTCCACACTGGATTCTCTATTCCTTAGAGTCCTGTTTACAAAAAAGTACTTACCTGCATCTTGAAGCTTTTAGTAACTGAAATCTAAATCCAGAAGGATCTCATCTAATTTAACCTCATCTTTGGAACATAACTACTTACAAAATTTTACATTGTATACTTCGCATCTTCTGCTTGCCTTTGTAAACTACTAATGAAATACAGAGCAGGATTTTCTGGGATTGCTCAAGCAAGTGACTGAATCACCTCCCAGAGGAACCAGTCACTATCCACTGAACAGATAAAGGGACCTAAAGATTTGCCTAGACTAGATACCTCACTTACCTGGAACTGTATGAGAGTAATCCTAAAGCTAAGGGAGTAACGCACATAAACTGAAAACTGATTCAGGCAGAAAATATTGATAAAGCAATAAAACATAAAAAACTTACAGAGAAATATGTGTACCAGCTCCTGTTGTTATTGCTAAAAGTTATAGCTGCAGTTGACTCTTACAGAGACAAGATCATCTCCACTCCACCCTGCCTAACAAACTGACTTGTGGAATACTTCACTGGTTTCTTTATTCCCTACCTACACAAAGAAAGAGGCAAAGTGAGCAGGTCCAAAGCCACAGCCACTGTGGTACATGGACAGCCAGCCCTCCCTCCCATATAACACCAGTTTTCAAAATCTGGGCACTATGCAACTGAGACTCCTCCCAGACAGACTGAGTCATCATCAGCCAGCATTAAGGAAAGGATAAAATTAGCTTGGCTATTAGAAATGTTTGGTTAATAAATAAAACAGTAGGACAGTTTTGCTTAACAGTGGATGCAACCATAGACAGAGGTATGTCCTGGCTGCTTGCCTGGATGTAAATAGTGCATGGCTAAAATTATTTGCTTTGTCCAAGCTCAAAAAGAAAAAATCCCTTCAATGGAAACAAGAGAGCTTCCATGGAGCTGAGCATGCATCCAAGGCTGTGAGTCCAGGAAGCATTAGCTGTGTGTGTCTTGGGGCGCCACTCCTTCCTGCAGCACCCTCCCTTCCCCAAGTCCCTAAGTGCCTTTTGGCTGACATCACGTCTCACGGTGGAAAAGCACTGGGATCTCGGCAGAGAGCCACGCATGTGGGGAAGCAGACAGAGAAAGACACAATTAACAGAAGATGTATTCAAAACCAGTGTGTTGGACCTGCAGCACTGGTCTGGCTCGTTTAATGGCTGCCTGAGGAGCCACAGTCTGTGGTGTCTGATGAAGGTCATCACTGCCTTGGGAAGGACCCAGATCAGCTCCTCATCCTGTGTCTTTTCTTCCAGGGAATTGCCACTCATTCCTGGGATTTTCCCTCTGTGATGAATAGGTCACAGTCTGTCTCTGTTGCTGCAAAGCAGGACTTTGAAGCTGCTGAAGACACCCATGACTGGAGTACTGAAGGCACAAAAATTCCAGAAGCCATGGGAATGGAGCACAGAAGCAGAAATTTGGAGACACAGTGCAGTGGGAGGCGTGAGGGCAGAGGTTACGGGCTGGAATGACTGTGTGAGCAAAGAGAAGCAGCAGTAAATGGCATTTATGTCCCATGGCAGGCGGTAGGGAAGGTGTGACAGAGAGCAAAAGAACAGGAATGGCCTCATGGGAAAGCAGCCCCTGCTGACTCACCGGCTGAGTCACAGCCTTGCCCAGCTTCTATTCTTTTTCCAATCAAGGAAACAGCAACTTCCTACGAACTTCTTTAAAGGCTGGTTTGGATGCTGAGCATTCCTGCACCAAGTTTCCACTCTTGACAATCCTCTGCACCCTTCTATATATGTTTCCCAGCAGGAGGCACAATCCTTCAAAGCACACAGTGTCCTGAGGGAGGAAACGGTGCTGTGGTGCTGTGGCCGCTCCAAAGCAGAAACGGGATTTACCATTTACTGCTGATCGGCCATGCAAGTGCCTCAGATGGCCAGAGACAAGCTCTCACAGGAAAAGGGAGGTAAGGGGAAAATTCAAGCTGGGAGATTTCCATTCTGGCACTGAACTTCTGCCCTGCTAGGGAAAATGGTCACCTTCAGAGCATTGCTCTGAAAGTGGAGATCGCACATTATCCTGTTGTACTTTAAGGGTGGGAAAAAGACAGCCTACAGTGGGAAACATGAAAACTCAGGAATTACAATTGCTTCAACTAAATTTCTTTCTGGATTCAGAAAAAAAACCAGTGAAAATCAATAAGTAAGAGTAATGTTAGAGATGGAAGAAAGGGGAACCAAAACCCAAAGAATATATCTTGAAAGATTTCAAGACCAGAAAAATTACACAGGAAACAGGAAAAAATCCCTACACTGGCAAGGCTAAAAGGAAGTTTCTAAAGTCAATTAGGAACATAAGCAATCTTCACAACACTACAGGCCAAGAAGTAGATGAGAAAAACATTAACAAGGCTCAAAACAGGCACAAGGGGTTTAGGAATGTTTTTGTTCTCTTTCAGAACACAATGTCTTTTGCAGTCTTGCCATGATCTCAGAGAAGAACCAGCACTTTGGTGAGACCTACATCTTAAAGCACTGGGATAACCAAAGAATGTTGGTCTCCTGGTGTGATCCACAAGCAAATATAAAATTGCACTCAAAATATGTAGAAGTAGCATAAAAGATTTGGGACACTAAGAGGCTATGCCAGTGACACCAGCAGAGGATTTATTTTTAAGACTGATGCCTGTAACACAATTAAATATGTTTGTTTGTTGCAGCTCAAAGACTACATGGAATTTTCTAATCTAGAAAATGACAACCCTGAGAAGGATTCAAGACTCACCATGGACATGTATCTGGATTCAAGCCCTCAATGCAGTGGTGTGGGTAAAAAGGCCAGTGTGATCCTCAGATAAACAGCCACACAGAAAGCTGTGGAAGGAACGTGGTTATATCTCTCTAGTTCACATTGATGGAGCTGATGCTGAAACAATTTTTATATTTTTGTTGTTGATGGATTGGATAGAGAGCAAGAAAAAGCCCTCAAATAATTGGTGTGAGGAAGAAAAAAATCTCAAGACTAGAAGAGCCCAGGCTGCTTACTTTATCCAAAGGCAGCAGCAAGACTAGATTACAAAGTACAAATACCTAGTGAGAACACAGGCTTTTAAAATTACCACAGAAAGGCACAAAAGGCACCTGTGGTTGGAAACAAAGACGATTGAAATTAAAAATAAGGTGCAGTTTTAAACTGTGAAGATAATTAATCACTGGAAGAAATTATCAAGGGAAGTGGTGACTTCTGCTTTTCCTGTTTCCATGCAGCACACAGTACCTTTCTAAGGGTTGCCACAGCCAAATTACTCAGCAAGGATTGGAGCAGCCATGGGAAGATCTGGGGTTTTGTTGTTTGGTTGTTTACACTATCTGATGATATTTCAACGCATAATCCAGGAACACAGGAATTCACACTTGCCGCCTTGACCACTGAACTTGAGTGGTGTCCCCTTGTACATCCCTGCACTTTGGTGGATTTTTAATTCCTTCCCTTATGCTTGGCTAGTCAAAACCACACAGAGAATGTGCCTAAATGTCAAAGCCTGCCTGGTGGAGCAGTAATTCTGCACATATGGGGTGAACCCTGCTTGGGAAAGAGCTCTGTGATGTGACCCAGAGGGACTGAGAAGCTGATGGTGATATTGATGTGTGGATGTGCTCTGAGAATAATTACTGGATGAAGGCTGTCTGAGCACTTGAGCTGGGAAATAGATCAGCTATTATTGTTAGGCCCTGGAGACAATATGGTGCTAAACTTCTTACTCCTGAAGTAAATTCAAACATGTTCAAGACTGGGAAGAACTGTGTATGTTTAGAGATCTTTAAACCCAAACGTTGTGGACCTGTGAAGGTTAGATGCTTCTGCACCAAAATTGAGTTGGTGTTTGTAGGAGTCTGGGCTCAGGCACGTCCACTTCACCAATATTCTTCTTTAGTGCTTAAGTCTTAAGGAAACCAAGCCCTGGACCATAAAACACATCTTCACATTGATACACACAATCTGGGGGAAAGGAAGCTCCCTGGGGAACAATTTTGGCCAAAGATACGAAGCCATTCCTTTACTATTTGAAGAATCTTTCAATCGGTTCAGAGCAGGGAGTGTGCTAGTTTTTAACACACAATGAAATGCTGCCTTTTCCTCTAACCCAAGAGCAGGAGAGGCCCCTTCAGTTCTTGAGGTCTTTAATCAAGACTCGATACTTTCTGCCAGATGGATATTAAAACTGAACAGTAGGCACTGCCTTCAGTATGTGTTACTGAGCGAAACATAACATTCTGCTGCACCACAGCAGTCAAATTAGCGTAACAGTCAGTGCCCCTTGATTTAAAGTCTATAGATTTGTAATCTAGGAATAACATCCACCATCGCAGAGTGATGCACTCAATTCAGGCTGCTGTGACCTGTAGCTCAACACCAAATTCCCAAAGCCAGACTTCTCTGCAAGGTTTGATCTTGAGTTTAAACTGTAGTGGAAGTTTTCTGTAGTGGAAGAAATCATAAACCCATTTCACAGGGTGCCGATAGAGGCTTGCAGATGAGAAAATGCAATGCTGGTTACTTTATTACTGACAGGTGTAGCTCTTAGGACGTGACACAGTAATTACTGTCACTATTTATCCAACTCCAGAGTGAAGCTTAACTTGATTAAAATAATTGGTTTCTTTCTCTACTAAAGGCCGACTTGTTCCAAGTGCTTTCTCTGATGGCTCGTTCACGCAAAAGGGCGCAATTTCCATTGTTGCTGTAGCTCTCTGGATAGAAATATCTGTGGGACCTCTTGTGGGCTCTCTTCTAAACTACATGTTGGGTGGCGAGCACTCGGGAAAATGTTTCCGTGTTAATTTGTAGATATATCAGAGAGCCTTTTACTTCACGTGCCTTAGTGTGGATTCGCAGAAGCTTGATAATAAAGTGCATCCAAAAGGAGCAATAAACACCAGGAGTGTATTTTAAGAGGGGGAATTTAATTCCTTAGTGATCGTCATTTTTGCTTTGGCAAAAAAAGCTCCTTTTTTATCTTTCTTTACATAAACAGCAATGATTACAGAATCACAGAACAATTTGGGTTGGAACAGACCTTAAAGAGCATCTAATTCTAACTCCCCTGTCATGAGCAGGGACATCCTCCACTAGATCGAATCGCTCAAAGCCCCGTCCAGCCTGTCCCCGGGCGCTTCCAGGGATGGAGCATCCTCAGCTTCTCGGTGCGCCCTCTTCCAGCGCCTCAACACCGTCACAGTAAAAATGTCTTCCTTATAGCCAATCCATATCTACTGTATAAACATCTATACCACGTAAAGGACTTCTTTGCAAGGAGGGCACGGACACGTCAGACGTCACTTTCTACCCTATAGTCGGGCTGATGTTCTTAACACACCCTCCACCCCGAATAAAGAGAATGCCTAAGGTACTCCTTTTCCTCCACCTGCCATTGTTTCTATCCTCCCCTATTATCTCTCCCAGGCTCGAGACACTCCCTCCCTCCTTAACCCCATCCCACCCCGCCCTGACCCCGCAGCGCCGCCGCCATTGCTACCGAGGCAGCTGCCGCTCCGGCCCGCACTTCCGCCCCGGCACCATCATGGCGGACACGCGCGCGCCCCTCTCTATGGTCAGCGCTCCCGTGTCTATGGCCCGGCGCGGTGCATTGTGGGCACCTGGCGGAACTATGGTGGCGGTGTAGGGCCCGGCTGCGCAGGGCGGAGGAGGCCGCGCTGTGAGTGCCCGGGAGAGCGGCAGGGAGGCTGCGGGAGGACCCTGAGGGCGGAAAGGGGGCCCTGGGGCAGGAGGTGTCGGGGGGAGAGGCGGGCGCGGCGAGGGGACGGGCTGCGGCCGGGCTGCGATTCGGATCCCCCGTGAGGGCTCAGCCCGGCAAGGCCAAGGCCATTTAGCTTCAGGCCGAGGTCGGTCACTCCCTCTTGGCCGGTAACTCCTGGTAGCGCTAAAGAGGCTTCTTCAGGTGTTTCTGAAACCTGAGAAGTTTCAGGTTGAGTCTGGGTCTTTGGCGGTGAAGCTGAATGCAGACTGACTTAGTCCTGTGGGGAGCGGCTGAGGCAGCTGGGGCTGTTTAACCTGGAGGAGAGGAGGCTCAGGGGAACCTTGTCGCTTTCTACAGCTGCCTGAAAGGAGCTTGGAGCCACCGAGGTCTTTTCCCAGGACAAGAGGAAAGGACCCGGAATTGTGCCAGTGGTTGTTTAGGTTGGACATAGAAAGAATTTCTCCAGTGAAAGGGTGATAAGACATTGGAATGAGCTGCCTAAGGAGAAAGTGGACTCACTGTCCCTCGAGGTGTTTAAGAAAAGACTAGATTTTGGCACTTAGTACCCTGGTCTGGTTGACAAGGTTATATTCGGTCATAGGTTGGACTGAACAATCTCAGAGGTCTTTTCTGACTTGGTTAATTCTGTAACCTAAGAGAGTCAGGAATGCTTTCCAGGTAGTTTGTTAATCCTTCCTGAAACCACTGCAGCCACACCAGATCTCGTTCTTCACCTGATTTCATGGATTCCCCGGTTACATATAATTAGCACAGATAAGTTATGGGAACAAGTGACTTTCTTGGATCATGGGTCTGGCAGAATGTATGCCAAGAGAGCTAAGATGGATCACTGAGCTTCAGCTGACTTGTATAGCATCAGTGAAATGTGTCAGCTGTCCTTGGTTAACAAGCCAAGGCTAGTTACGGTCTCACTTCTTTTTAAAGGTGTTTCCCTCTGTTAATTTTTGAGTAGTAGTTCAGTGGTAGTCACTGTTCTGCCTGTTGGGATGTTACTTTGAGCCACACATATTACCACTTTGAGGCTGAAGTTGGGTATTTTGTGCTCTCAATCAAAGTGGTGGTACCTAGCAATGGTCTGGGAAATAATGAAAGGGTCATCCCAGCAGGCAGTCATTTTGACTGCAGCTTTTCATAAGGGGAAAGAGTTTAGTTACAAGACTGTGCTGCTTGCTGTAAGCATGGGAGATCAGTTCCTGGCTGATGTTATTTACTTTACAGACATAGTCTCATATATAAGTTAGAGTCCATGTATCATCTTTCAAGCATATTGGAAAAGACTCTACTTTGAAACCTGCATTGATTCTGTCAATAAGACACTAAAATTTTGAGGATCATGAGCTGAGTGACAGCTGGTATACTGTAGTAGGACTTGTCACTGCTTCTGCAGTTCCAGAAGCAAAGTAGCTCCTAATGATTGTCTTACGCTGTAAGCTGGAGTAACAACTTATTTTATCCCTTGATTCTGTAGGAGTGAAGATGACAACAGCAGCGAGGCCAACGTTTGAACCTGCAAGAGGAGGAAGAGGAAAAGGTGAAGGAGACTTAAGCCAGCTATCCAAACAATATTCTAGCAGAGATCTTCCTTCTCATACTAAAATCAAATACAGGTTAGTATAATTTTTTGAGTGTCAGGGCAAAGCAGGCTGGGAATGACTGTTTTGTTATGAGTGGTAGTCCACGATTTTCTCAATACATGTTGATGTGCTCGACACTGAGCAAGGTTCAGAGATTGTGCAGCAGTGCTGAACAAGTGGGCTAAAAGTGAAAGTCAAATGCAGGGCTAGGAGCTCAAATGCATTGCCTTGGTTTGGAGAGGGTTAATTTTAGTGATAATTTGTTGCTGTTCATGCACATGAATTATCAGAAGAAGATGAGCGTTGGAGACTGAACATCTTGGGCAATGAAGTGGAAAGTAAGTTGGCATTGGGGCAGAGCCACAGGGGACACTGTCACTTGCAGAGCAAGATGGAATGAGAGAAGTGAAGTTGAGAACATCTTAAAAGGAGGAAAACCACATCATGTTTTTGGCAAAGGACCACTTAGTGAGGGCATAAAGAGGAGGCAGGGGAGCCATGGAATAGCATTCAGGTGGTGGGATGCATTGGAAGAGCTGATGTTAAACTGCAACTGATGTTCAGCTGCAGATGGTTTATGCAGGTCCTGGGAGAAGAAATTTCTTTAACCAGTGAGAAAAATAAAATGATCTTAGGAATATTTTCCTATGTTTGAAATGCATATTGAATTTTTATCTTTCTGAAAGAGTAAATAAAATCTGGCATCAGTATGATAGAGTTTAAATTAAATGTATCAATCTAAAAATGCTCATTTTATCTAATTGGTGTTACTCTTGTTAGTGAAATTACTTTTAAGGTTTTACTTTCGCACTTTTTTGTGTAGATATTTACCCTGTCACCTCTTCCCTCCCGACCCTTTGTTTTTTAAGAGTATTTATTCATAAGAGAGCTGAGTGTTGTGGAGAATACAAACACAAAAAGTGCTGTGAAATGCGTTTTGCTGTTTTGGGGAAAATTGCTGGCGGTTTGTTTTGTATAAAAAGTGGGGTTTGGAACACCAGTCTGTTGCTTTGGAAGAAGTATGTTGGGACAGGTATATATGGGAATATACAATGTATGTTCTAACAAATCCTTCCTTTTGTGTGAGAGGGAGCATGGAGGGAGCATTAAGTGTCTTCAGGTCTTCCTCTCCAATAGCTAATCAAAAGTTGTCTTTGTTAAGCTGCCAGGACTGCGTCACTGCAGGAAAAGTCCAGTGTTTCAGTCCCACTCATTTTTATTTGTGTGGCACAGGGTTTGGGGAGATTTTGCAGCTCTAACAAGGATTCCAAATTCAGGTTTTTAATTAAAAAAGCAAATAAAATGCTTCATCATAAAGACTGGCTGTGCACACAATGTGTTTATAATGGTTCAAGTGTGGGTTTCTTCCAAGCACTCTTACTTGCACCACTGGGTTCACAGAGAGGTAAAAGCAATTGCTGCTGCTTTTTATTCACTAGTTCTTTTCAAGATATCCACAGAAATTTCAGCGGCCTCTAGCTGGAGCTCAATGTGGCTCAGATTTATGTAGTTCATTGCTTTTTTTCCAGTGTGTTGTTATATAAAAGACAGATCACCATGTATTTAATTTACAAGGTGTTTTGCCTATTCTCTGAACGTTCTTATTATTGATCATGGCCTGGGCTCATGGAGAAGAAAAGGTTTATGAAAAGGATGTTCCAGTCTTGGTCTTATCTGTAATCCTTAGAGATTGGGTTTGCAGCAGCAACTTTGGTAAAACAACCAGAAGAAAGGTGACCATGATGTTTGTGGATATCTTCTAGGACACTGGGATTGGACTGCTGGAGAGCAGACTATTTCAGCATAGTGAAATCCAGACAGATGTCCCCATCCTGTTTTGTGGGAATTTAAGTAGGCTCTTTTTATTCATTCCAGAGCCACCAGAAGGAGCACAAGTGTGTGGCACTGCAGGTCTGTGTGTGCAATGCATACATGCACAGGAGGGTGCTGCTGAAGAGAGAATAAACATAGGTTTACATGGAAGCCAGTTTTTGTTCACTATCCTTAACTGTTGACCCCAGGATTTACTGGCATCCATGAGAACAGTGTCCCCAGCTGCAGACTGTCACACTTGAGGCTTTTTCCTTGTTTGCTGTTTCAGGCAGACCACTCAGGATGCTCCTGAGGAGGTGCGTAACCGTGACTTCAGGAGGGAGCTGGAGGAGAGAGAGCGAGTTGCTGCAAGAGAAAAGAACAGAGACAGGCCAACCCGAGGTAAAAATCAGGAAACAGAAATCTGAACACCTTTGTGAAACATTTGCTCTTGCATGAAATTTGGTGTTTTGAGAAGTTGGCAGTTGCAGACAGCATGTCATGAAAGCAGAATTTAGGGTATTAGTTTGATAGTTCAGAACTGTTGACCTGCAAGGGAGTGTGCACTGGCTTTCATGCTGGCAGAAATCTAGGCCAGGCAATAGAAAAGCATGTCCAGCTGATACAGTATAACTGTAATGAATTGGCAACAAGTGTGTGCAGCTAATAAATGGGGTTTTTTTTGTACTTATACCAGCAAGACAAGGAAGAAAGGGTAGCGACTTACATTCTGCTGTTACAGCACCAGTGTAACAATAAATCTGTTTGAAAGTATGTTATTCTTTTCGGATATGGTGAAGTAATAGCAAAATCAAAGAGCTTTTTTGAGAAATACTTATTTTTAGTATTAAAGTACAGCCTCTCATGCTTAAGGTTTAGGTGTGAGGTTATTGCATGGCTTTCAAATTCACAGAAGAAAGTATATATGGTTTCGACCAAAATAGCCAACAGTAATGCTTTGGGATCATCCTAAATGGGAACTCTCCAGTTGGATATATATCATAAGAATATTTCTCCACATCTATTTTTTCTGGGTTTTTTTCTCCATGAAATAATAATGACTTCAAAAAACTTCCAGAGGCCAAACTGTAAGTTTGGGATATTGCTGCTCTTGAGGCTTCCTGAGGGGGAGGAATTAACATGGGCATTGAGATTGAGAAGTGAGGGAAAAGCTTAAACATAAGCCTGTTTCTCTTACTCTAATGCAAGACAAATTGTGAGGAGTTTTGCATTCTGACATTGGATGCTGTTAAATAAAGTGGCTTAGACACTTTTTCTTTAACTCTTACACCACAGAACATACAACGTCATCCTCTGTGTCTAAGAAGCCTCGGCTAGACCAGATTCCTGCAGCAAATCTTGATGCAGATGATCCTCTTACTGATGTATGTATCTTCTTTTCTCTCTTCCTTCCTTTCATTACCTGCCTTAAGGATTTGCTGTTAATGCAATATCTTTTAGGTTGCCTAAAGATTTCAGACTGTTCCAGCATTTTTTTCCTTTTACGGCTTCTGTACTGTGGTGAAAGTCCAGAGTGCTTCAGAGGATTCTGGTCCGTGCTGTAGTGGTATTCTTGGAAAGCACAAAAAATCTAGCAAACTGAGAATACCACTTACAGTATGGGGAATTACTACTGGCTTAGTAAGAATTCCCGAAGGGTAGCACTGTTGAGATACTTGCAAATGACTGTCTGCATGAGCAATGCTTGCATTTGACTTCCTGTTGCTGACATCTAGGAGTTAGGTCAAAGGCTTGCCAAAAGCTCTGGGTTTTTTACTCCTATGGTATTTGGTCCCAGCAGTACTGGACAGGGTAATCAGGCACACAGAATGACTTGTATCACAATGATTACAGTGATTTGGGGACAGCCATTCTCTAGAGTCTGTCAGCTACACATAGCATTTTTAATTGCAGTCATCCCAAAAGCACAAACATATTTTTCTCTTTACTTTACTATAAAAGAGCAAAAACCCTATTTGTATTGTATATGTTGCTGCCCAAGTACTTCAGAAATCAGCCAGCAGCAAATTGTAGCCTTAGCTGGGCAACACAGGGCCGTTTTTTATTAAATTATAAATGAACAGGCTGATTCTTGCCTTCCTTTTGTTACCATTAGGAAGATGATGAAGATGAGGACTTGGAAGACAGTGATGATGATGACACTGCAGCTCTTCTGGCTGAACTGGAAAAAATCAAGAAAGAACGAGCTGAAGAGCAAGCTCGGAAGGTAAAATCTCACACATTAAAAAACACCTGGGTTTTTTTGTACTGGTGTCTATTAAAGCCGGTGTGCCTTAAGTACTCAGGGTGAGTGAGAACTGGAAAACAAAGTGCTGTTCAAACCTCTCAGGTATGATGGATTTGTTCTTCTATCTAATAATTACTAAGAATTTTTTTTTCTTTATAAGGCATACTGAACATTTTGCTCACTGAAACATTTTGTTCACTTTTCCTGCACTTTGTATGGGCAGTGAGTCAGGATAATCTTGATTTCATGTGGAAGTTCCCTGCACTCAGCTATTGTACCAAAGGCTATAGTGGCATTAGTGAGCTGCATGCAATCCAGTGTAATTTAGTTTGTTAACTAGCTTTTACAAGAAATGTTAATTTTACTTATGAAATAGACATGTGTGATTTTTGGTGCTGCTTCTTGTGGCTGCAGGTTTTATACAATAGTTGTCCTTTCACAGCTTTGATGCTGTGTTGCAAGGAGCACCAGTTTGAGCTGTAAGACCAGAACTATTTTCATGTGATTATTTAGGCAAATTCAAAAAAACGTCTCTGCAAAACCAAGTAACAATACAGCAGTCTTTTCAGAACTGGGAAACTCAGTTCACGTACAGCTTTCATACCTCTCTATAATCTCTCTCTCTACAGACAGAAACACCATGTTCTGCCCTTTAAGGGGAGGAAAGTCCCTGTAGTTACAGATGTTTTCCTGTGAGTGAGATTAAATCCTAGGCTGGTGGTGCTATTATGTCCTTGGTGTAAGAGAGACTGTTGGGATAGAGTGCATCAGCAACATTCCTAACTATTGATTGGACTTCTAGGGACTGGGAGTTTGGACTGGTTTCTGGGAGTGGTCCATGTAGTCAAACTAACCATGTTTTAGGTTTGTATTGAGTACTGGTTCTAACATTGTATTGCAACAGAGTTTAGGGTCCAGGTAATTCATCTGCACTGCTGAAACACTCTCCTCTGGTGGTGCAACAGAAGTAGTGGATATGTGCAGCATTCCCTCATCAGCTTTTACTAAGTGCTTTCTCTTTTTGACGAGGGCTTAAATAATTTTAGTGCTTTTGTGAAACATTGGTTCCTTCACCTGGAGTAGTTTTGTATGGTTTTGTAAGTATACTCCCCATTAGTGTAAAACAAAACAAAAACCCCAAACCAAATAAAAAGTCTGTCAGAAAACCAAGCCACCTGTCACCTGTGTATAAACTAATCTGAGCTATTTTTTTAGAACATGCTAAATAAACACATTAGATGCTGATCAGGAGGCTAATCAAAGCCTGCTCTGACAATGTAATACTTTAGTGCCTCTGAACTATTTGTAACCTTTCCTGTAGCTTAACATACACATTCATAGTTCAATGTTTTTCATGAATGCTTAGCTGGCAGTGAGCAGGGCTCAGGTTCCAGCAGACACTAGGAACAGCTAGGAGAGGATAATGTTTTAACTGCTGTTGGCAGCATTGTAGTTAGGCTAGAACAGCAAGCCTGTTCTTGCCTAACAATATAAAAAAATACCTTTAGAATCAACAAGGCCTGTAAAACCAGTGAGCTCTGCAGTTTTGCACTTAAATAGTATGTAAGGGTAAAAGCTGTACCATTCTGCTTCATTGCAGAAATTGTGCTGTAAAAGATTGTTGCTACTTGATTGCCCATCTGGCCTGTGGGAGGTCTTCTGCATTAAAGGATGCCTGAAAGCATCTCTTGTCTGTTTATCTAGGCATTTGAGGCACATCATGAAGCAATGAAATTGTCTTTTGTAATAACAGCATGGTGAACATTTCTTAAAAATGTTGTCAACAATTCGACCATGTATTCCTATGTGAAATGTACTAAACTACAAATTAAGTGTAGCCATGTGTAAGAAAGATTTTGAGCTCAGCTGTCCTTCTTGCACAGTGCTTAAAAGGAAATCTTAGGTCTGTGTGGATTTTCCACTTTACTTGATAGCTGAAATTATGCATCAAGATTAAACAGCATAACTTGTCACATTTCAGTGTAGAAAACTTGAATTAGGAAAATAATGGTTAGTAAATTGCAGCTCAGATAATCAAGTCCCTGCTTCTTTCATCATGTGTGGAAAGTATGAACATCATAATCTCCATGAAGTTCTAATTTTGTCACTAGAGGGTGCTAAAAGCCATGAAGCATTTGGGATAGCATTTGTTTTATTTTGCTGTATACAGGTATAATGTGTTACCTTCATGGATGTTCTCCTTACCCTAGCAGCAGGGTTTGTAGTGTTCAGTGCTGCACTGGACTGCTCTCTCTTCACACTGATCATCATTCTCAAACCCCATTGTTATTCAGACAGATTAATGTGTCTCTTCTTGTCATCTTCTTCGAACATCCCAGCGTCTTAACAAGATTGAGTGGGTAAACTACTGTAATATAACCCAAACCTGTGCCATATGTAGACTTTTCCCTGACACTTTAGTTATTTTCATTTATTAAAATGCTAGTCAAATGACTTCTGAGACTTCATTTAGAGTAAACTGTATTTTTGTTAATAGTTTTCACTCATCACTTCAGTGTCCATTATTTAAATTGCCATTAAAGGAGAATGGCTTCTTTCCAAATGCACCTGCAGTGAAACAGCAATTGAAAACAAAATATGAGAATCTGCTTTTAGGGGCATCCTGTTCTCTGTTAACTTCCCTTATAGGTGACACCAGTTTCCATAGAAATCCTCTAAATCTAGTTTTGACAGTATTAGTATTAAGTGGTTCTAATAGTTTGTCAGCCAAATAAACAGTTCTTCTCAAAATGCTTAAGTTCCCTGAAGTTATGTAGAATCATTAAATAAATACTATGAATGTTTTTAATAAATTCTTTGAGCATTGGGAGTCCTTCTGACATTTCCTCTACAATTGTAATCTCAGATTGTTTCTAATATACACTAAGCTGACCAGGAAATTCTAGTTTTAAAGCCATTTCTGCGGAATAATTCTAGGTCTGTATAAAAGTGTACAAACACTAAATTGGTGTCTGTGTTAACCATCCATGGATAAGTTTCAGGAAACATTTCAATATTCTAGATTAAACTTTACAATGCTCTTGTTTTTCAATTTTCAAGTGCTTCTTTAGAAAGTAAATTGAAATAATTAAGAAGAAACTTCAAACCAATGAGCAGCAGTATGTGTGCAGTTCTGCCAAACCTGTTTTAATATCCAGCTGTTTTTTGGCTTAGCTGAGAGCAGACTTAAAGTTTTTGATTTGTTTTCATAACAGTTTTATTTCACTAAGTTTCTCTCTAACTGAGTATATTATTTCACCAGTGATCAGAGTATATCTTAGTTCTGCCCCCTGTTTTACCCATGTCACAGGCTTTCAAATAAAACATCAGAAAATGAGTGTTGATAGATACTAACTTTTTCACTTAAGTCTTAAGGGTCTGACTAAAGCTAGAAGATCAAATCAATGATTAAGAAAATTTCAGTAAAGAGGCAAAAGCAGATGGCAGAGTATGTTTCTTCATTCAGTGTTTGAGACATGCCAGGAGCACTTAACCCTTGCCAGGAACAAATGATAACATCCCTTTCCTTGTTGACAAAATCACAACAAAGCTGTGTGTGGACACTGCCATTGTGATTACTTGGTGCTCTTATTTTTTGAAGTTTCAATGAATTATTTGTATCTCTGTGTTGCACAGTTAGTAACTTGCACAGGATCAGATAACCGGGGTGGATCTGTGCATTCTTGAATTTCATTCCCTTCTGCAAAAGGTAGTGCTATCATAGTTTATCATTCAAAAATTAGCATTTAAATCAGGTTACGCATTTTTAAGCTTTTTTTCAGCCTTTGATGAAATGTGGGTATTTCAGGTTTTCTTTCAGCTGCTCAACATCTATAAAAACTGAGTAGGATAATTAACTTTAATACAATGGCATAATTTGAGGAATTTCAGCACTTTCTGTAAAAGTAATCTTCCTCTGTCCTAAGGGTAGGAACTAAGCTCAAAATAAACATGGTAACAGTGCATTTCTTTCCTTTGCAGTCAGAAGCAGATATGCCAATGAAAGAAATTCCCAAGATTGCCCTCTACCATTTAGTTTATCTGCTACTTACCAGTCCTCTGCAACTTGACTTATGTTAAGTTGACTTAAGTCAATGCAATTTTTTTTGCTAGCAATAATCAGCTGTAGACAGAATTCAGTTGAGCCTGAAGTGCCAAGTTGTTGGGGCCACTGTAGAAGCTGTGTATTCTAGGCTGCGTGGTGGTTTAGTGGAGATGCAGCCAGTAGAGCCTGGAGTGTGGTTGGTCTCCTGTGGCATAGTTCAGTGTGAGTACAAAAGCTGTCTTGGCTCCCTGTTGTATCTTCTCTGCCAAGATGTGAGCTCAGGTGCCTATGGGACCATGTCCAGTTGTTGGTGTCTTAACCCGGAGCTAAATCCCTTTTTTAGTCTTACACTAGTGCCTGTAGTACAACACTTCTTCAACACGTTATTTCAGCTTTTTTTTTTTTTTTTTTTATTACTTAATGCTTTTCTTTGTTACCAGAAATTGAACTATGTCAGGCTGAGGGAGGATGAAGGATATTATATGGATTATGTCAAAGCCAATAAAAGGATGGTGTGTAACATGCCTTTTAAAAATCTTAGTATAGAAAATTAGAATGTTCATCTGTGTGTAGGAAGTACATTGGAGTACTGTATGCATATTTTTCATGATTCTTAATATTGGCTTTGTCTTTCTCTAGTGATTCTGAATATTTGCCATTCAAATGACTGAGTGCTTTTTGCTTTTCTTCATGCATGTTGGAGAGTGCTGGAATCAGCTTTGTAGGAGCTGATGAGATTAAATCTGAAACATGGAAAGGGAGGGAAGAGAAACTGCAGTTTCTCCTGAGAAGTTGCTGGCTGATTCCAGTCAATTTTTGACCACTAAAAACATCGTATGTGGAGTGTATTGTAGTTCTCTATATGTCAGTGGTGTGTGGATGCATTTTCATGCATCATAGAAACCCAAATCAGAATAGTAATGTCTGCCTCAGATAACATAATGCATGATGCACAGGTTCAGTAACTTTGGATCATGGCTGAAGTTGATGTCTAAGAAGTTTGAGGATGAGACTGTGCCATGCTCTGCCTGCCACCTTCAGAAGAGTTCACCTGGAGTCCAGTTCTAAAATGAGAAACTGCTGCATCTCTTTGCGTGTATAAAGTTGGAGGAAGTTCCCTCCACAGAACCATTTTTCAACAGAGGACTATTAATTTCTTACAATGGTCGTCTTAGTAGTGCTACCTTCTCTTGATTAGGAGTTTTTGGTTTGTAACCTTCTCATTTGCTCTCAGTGTTTTCCCCAGGCCTGTTGTATTTTCAAAGCCTCACTTTTAATGGAGCAGAGGAGATTAAAGTTAATGGTGCAGAGCCCACCTCATTTTGGACAACACAGAGAACTTCACATGCATGCATCCAGCTGTAAATTTGCTAACGGTTGTAAACAGTAACTGATGACCTGCTGGGAGGTACCTGAAGATCAGTAATGGGTTTTTGCTTGTTCCAGTATCCAAGATTTTGCTTGGTTTTAGAGCAGTGGTCTGCATGCGTGTGCTGTACAATAATTAGAGGGCTGCTGGACTTCTGGTGGGAACACCTGGCAACAGACTGCAGTAAATTGGATTTCATGGCTCTTTGCTATTCCATGTTATGGAGAAGGAAGATGGTAAATCAAAGGTTGGCATTCTGTGCAGAAGCAGCTGCATACGTTTCTTGTCTCTGGTCCACTGAGAAAAGTATAATTTGAGTTTATATTTTTAATATGGGAGGAAATTGCTGTTCCATATCAAATATTTTTGTTCTCCGTGTTTCCATACTTACTGGGGTGATAATAACAGAAGTTGGACTGCAAATGTTAGATTTAGAGCTGTTTGAAAATTCAAAACTTTAGTTGATTTGTGTTAATAACTTCTAATTGTTGTGGTTTGTGTTAAAGCTCCATGGATACAGTAGCAGGAAAGAGCAAGTTTTTCCAAGGCATCTATTTTAGTAAGGGCATTACAAGGCTTGTATTGAAACTGCTTTGTTTTTGAGCAGTGTGCCTTTTTGGGGAGCATTTCCCATCCCACTGGCAATTAATTGCAGCTGGTTCTACATTTTATTTGTGAGAAACAGTGTAATGATAAGTGTTTTTTCATAACTAAAACTTGAGTAGATTTTGAAAAGTAAAATCTTTACCAGTAATCCTACATCATCGGTATTTGTGTGTACATTAAATCCATGTCCTTACAAAAGCTGAGGTATTTTAAAAGGAAATTTCATAGAATCACAGAATGGTTTGGGTTGGAAGGGACCTTAAAGGTCATCTGCTTCCTTAGATGATGTGGGCTGTGAGCATGGACACCTTCCACTACACCAGGTTGCTCAGAGCTCCATCCAGCCTGGCTCTAAACACTTCCAGGGATAGGGAGCCCATCCAAAATTTCACATACCTGGTCAATTTAATAGAAAAATATTGTAAATCGTAGGTAATGATAGATAACTTAGTATTGATTAAATGTGTGAAGCTAGAGAGCTCTGACTAGCATCCACATCAACTTTAGCATTTAAACCTTGTAAACTCCAGCAGCAGGGAAACTACTTCCTCTCTTGGAATCCTGTAGAAGTCCTCAGCAATTAATTTTCTGCAGAGGTTTTTTTTCCCAGCTTGAGGAAAAACCTGACCTCAAGATCTCTTTGTTTTTAGTTTATCTCATTTTTAAAATGATATAAAAGAATGCTTAGAGTCTCTTGTAGTGCTAATGAGGCTTCAGTTCACTTTTTTAACCAGAATGTCTTCAGAGCGTACTTCAGAGTAGAAAACCTACTTAGTCATCTTAATTTAAAGAATTACTTTTTTTCCCTACTAGTTCTTTTGTCAAAGAACGCTCCCTGTAATATTTGTGAAAGTTGCTGGAAAAATATGAAAAATGAATATTAAACATTAATTTTGAAGTCTGTAAACATTTAAGTCACTAGATCTGCTAATAGAGCTTGGAAGTGTGGGGAGTGAAATTACTTTGTGTTGCTTGTAGTGCATTGCTTCACTTAGGCTTGAGTTAGATGCATTTGACAGCAAAAGGACAAGAAAATTTGTCTGCTTCTCAATACTGAAACTCTTAAATAGCCTTATGACATCCTCTGTTCATTTCACTGTGGATTCTCAATATTCTTTTTAATTGGTCCCTAGGGAAGTTGTAGTTGTAAAATCCAAACAGCTGCTTAAAATAGAGAAGTTTCAACGTGATGTGTGGTTTCTTCTATCTAGTGAATATTGTATGATTTACTGTCTTTTCTCATGAGGATAAAGAAAATCTTTTAATGTGTATTCAGTTTTTAATATAATATGTATAAGGTAAAGCTAGAATTTACCTGAATACTTGATGGCACATCAGAGCTAAGTAGAGCTGATATAAGTGTTGCTAGTTTGACAGTTTATTAGCAAAGTTAAGCTCTGTAGAGTATCTCTGTTTCTATCCTTATTCTCCTCATATGCAAGTGCCAAACACGCAGAAAAGTCTGAGTTAAGAATTAAAGCTCCATCTGTGTGAGTGTTCAAAGCTAAATAATGTGTATCCCTACCAAGGAGAGGAGAGAAGTGGCCTAGAAATATAATGTATCCATTTCTGGTTCTCAGGAGCAAGAGCAAAAGGCTGAAGAAGAAAGAATTCGGATGGAGAACATCCTGAGTGGTAACCCACTGCTGAACCTTACTGGGCCAGCACAGCCTCAGGCCAACTTCAAAGTTAAAAGGAGGTACTGTGCAGTCTGTTCAGTGACACCCATCCCCTTGCTGACTCTCGCTGTTCAGAGTCAGAAAAATTATCACTGCAGCTGGTTTCTGTTTCCTTCCTCAGATCTTGTCACAAGTGTGTAGGAGATAGCTTGGGGTAGAAAAATAGATCATCTTTTCTTAACGACTAAAATCTAATCCTAATGACTAGTTGGTTCTATAAGAGGGTCAAATTCCATTTTTATGGTTTTGTATATCGCACCTGATTTTCATACAAGCTTACTGAAATTAAAAACTTTTTTGTTTTCAGGTGGGATGATGATGTTGTCTTCAAGAACTGTGCCAAGGGGATAGACGAAACCAAAAAGGACAAAAGATTTGTCAACGATACTCTGCGATCAGAGTTTCACAAAAAGTTCATGGAAAAATACATCAAGTAGTGCAGTTCTATGTGCAGTAGTGCGGAAGGACTTGGTAGGTCACGGCCGTTCCCTCCCTTTCCTCAGAATTTAAGGCTGAATGTTTGGTCATGGATTCTCAAATGCTTTTCCAAGGTCAGCAACAGCTTCATAATTACAAGTACTATGTATCTGGAGTTTTTATTCCTGCATATTGTTTTCCTTTACATTTTTAATTAAACCAGTTTGTGTCTCATGAATGTTTTTTTCTTTATGTGTGTTTACTTTTACTGTCCACCTTGTAAATGTAAAAGAGAGAAGCTGATTTGCAATGAATACTGCTGATCATTTAAATTGCTTTCTGAAATGCCCTGTATTTACTGTAGTGATGGTGGTTTGTAACTTACACAACTTACATAGATGTCAGTATTAATCAAAGGTGAAGAAGAGCTCAGTATGGTAAGCAGTGTGAACTGGGAAGAACTGTACTTTCTGTAGCAAAATGTACTTCCTCTTAAAAGCTAGTTAGAAACTTAGTCTTCATTTTTAGTTGCTTTTTTTCAGTCTGTGTGTGTGTCCTTTAGTGGTAATAATAGAATTGTCAGAAACTTGCAAGTGTTTTTATCAAACAAGTGATACCAAGATACCGTAGTACACTTTGTTTACTCCTCTAATGTCCATGTTAGCACTTAGGACAGTATAAAATGTGAATGACTGCAAAAAAAGCTAAAATGTGAAGAGGTTTTTTGTGGGTTTTGTTGTTTTTTTTTCCTATTCTCTTGTCATCTCAGTTGTATTTAAAATTTTGAACCAAGTGATGCACTGGATAAGTAGATAACATTTTCAAAATGGAGTAGTTATCTCCCTGCCTAGGAGGTGACAGTGGCAGAACTCAGATGTGTAAAATTCTTGTCCTCTTCCTTGCCTATGTTATACTCAATTGAGTTTGTTCTTACAGATACTGTTTCTTAGTATTCTTTTCAAAATCTTAATTTGAAAACTTACCTGATTTTCTTTTTAAGAGCGCACAATGTAGGACATAATGTTTCAGATTTTTATTTGGCATTACTGGTATCCTGTAAAAGCTTTCCTTAGCTTTAGCTGTATTTGCCACCCTTTCACTAAGCTATGCATAGAATACTAATGCCAGCAGCTCATACCCACCTTTACTTGGAAACGAGATTTTCAGCATGCTTAGGGTCATGTGAGCTACTGGAAGAATATGTGTTTGTGTTATTTCTGCTGCCTGCCTCATGATAGAAGTGATTCTTGGGAAGCAGAAAAATGGGTGTAATTTGTAATTCTCTTAAAATAAAGTGACTAAAATCTTGGTATATAGGCAACATGTTTTGAAGGTGGGGAAAAAAGAAGTTAAAGGCTGTACTTGTCAGGGCCTGGCAGTGGAGAAGCCAGCTGCTGCTTTAGGTCCAACCCAGCAGCACAGTTGTTATGGTAACAACAAAAAAATACATTGGTCTTGGAGTATTCCAAGATCTAACTGCTGTGCCAAAGAGAGTGAGTGTGGAGTCTTATTGGATGAGGGAGACATAGATGGAACGCCAGTTCAGTGCCTCATGGAAAAATCTCAAGTGCAGAGTGACCATCATTTGTGTTCCTGAAGTAATAATAAAATAATTTTCTTGGAAAAAATAACACTCTAGAGAAGTCAGATGGCTGGGGTTGAATGAGGTCTTCCACAGGCATACAGGCAGTTGTTCTGCACACCTGCAGGAGCATCTCTTCCTTAAATTTGGGCATAATGCATAGCTGTTCTATTTCTCTCAGTAGCTCCCTGCCTTGCAGGTTCTGGAGAAAGATCTGTTAGGGACTGTAGAGCTCCAGGCTGCAGCTTCATTTGAGGTTTTTTGTTGACATTGTTCTTCAGCTCCACCACAGAATTTGCAGATCCTATCTCTGATGTTCCCCCTCAAAGCTTTTGTATTTTAGCCTCCTGGAGTGTAAGCTGACCCACAGTCTGAGGACTCAGCAATACATCCCACACAATATGATAATTAAGGAATCTCAAATCTTACCTTTGGTGGGTTTTGTATCATTTATTACTGAACTTTCTTTACCTGTACTGGAAAGTTCTTGAAGTGCTCTGTGTTTTTTTTTGTCAGGGAAATGCTTTCAGTATTGTTACTGTATTGATATTTAATTTTCTCCTGTGCTTCTTGCACACATCTAGGAGAAATATTGTTTTTTGTCAAATTGTCATTTGTTTTTGTAAAACTGCAGCGTGACTCTGAGTTCTTTAAAAAAATCAAATTGACATTCTACACCTCTGCTCTAAGCAGAGTTTTTTTTCCAGGAACCCCTGTTCAGTATGACAAATAGCTTTCAACAAAGACAGTGGACCTGGCAAAGGCAATTTGTTCCAGGAAGTGAAGTGGAAGAAAGTTAATGTCCAGCATCTCAAGGAAGGCATTATTTTGCAGTTCATAGCAATCAAGATTGTTTAATCCTGTGTTTTTGTAAGCAGCACGTGAACTCACTGTAACTGGTAGGTATAGACAGAGCCTATCTGCTCTATAAACAGTTTCCCCATTGTTTATGGCTACCTTTGGAGTAGCATTGCAACTGAAAATGAGGATCTATTTTCCATAGCGGCTAACAGTTAAACTTCTAAGTTTTTGTTTTATACAAAGCCTCGTCTTTCACATTTTTCTTGGAGTATGTTTTATAATTCTGAGGGGATTAATTGTATGAGGAATAAAGCCTAATGATAGTCCTGCAGCTGGAAATAATTGTGCTGTGTATACAGGGTTTAAAATGTTTAGCATCTCTTTGTCTTCCTTGAGTAGATGGCTGAATATTACAGGCTTCCTCTTGCAACTAGCAAGATTGCCATCTGCATTCTTCAGGATTTCCTGTTGTTATAGGTACCAGTTAGGCAACCTGTCAATGCCTGGAAAGAGTTCTTTTTTTGGAAAAAAAAAAATACCAACCAAACAAACCCCTTTGGTGAGTCCCAGTTTCTCTGTTCACTTGCATTTTGTTTGAAGTGAAAGCCTGGGGCAGGGCTGATCTGGTAGTTGCTCTGTTTCCCTTGGAGTGTCTCATGGGCAGCCCAGCTGGTGCCTGCTGTGGTGACAGCCCAGTGTCTCCTTCCAGCCAGGCAGGTATCAGTTCCCACTGAGGTGCTGATTATTTCTCTACAAATGCCTAAAAGTCTTTCATGCTGGAGGAGAGATCTGAACACAAGGTCAAAGCATCAGATGCAAGGGGGATATTGCCCTCAAGTGCCTGACTTCAAAGAAATCTAGGATTGAAGTCTTGGAGGGATGCGCTGATGCTCAGAAAGTGCTTCAGACTCAAGTGTTTATTTATAGCTCAGCCAGTGCTAGTTGGAGTCTAAAGCTTTTTTTTTTTTTTTTTTTTTTTTAAAGAAAGTCAGAATCACATGTAGGCACTTCTCTTTCTTCCTTTCTCATGGCATAGTGCTCTGTAATACAGATTCAGGAGGAGGGAAAGGAAATCCCCACAGAAAAGTTTCCATACATGGAGTCCTCATTCCATCTGTCAGCTTCTAGTAGGAAGTTTAATTAGTTGTTACTTAAAAACAAAACTCCCTGCCTAATTTTGTCATGCCTGTTTGGAAGAAAAAATTTGGGAAGCTTCTTCCAAGGAAACAAAGTCATCTTGTGAGTTTTGTTGTTAGTTCAGCAATATTTTCCTTACCAAGGCAGATTGGCATGTCATTTCTAGTGATAGGAGCAGGTACAGCCTTGCTACCACACTTTATGTCCCCCAAGATACAGTGCAAGCAGAGCATAAATGGGCATATTTGGAAAATTCATGTTTCCTAAGAAAGGCTTCTCTGAGCTCTCTTTTTGAATTGTGGATAAACAGAAAGAAGAGTAAGTTTCTCTTCATGCCCCAGTCACTCATCTGAAGTAAATTTAAAATAAAAAAAAACCCAACCAAAACCAAATAGAATTCTTGTATTGTTCAATCACAGATAGATTTTACCATTGTGCTGCTTTCCTCCTTGGACTGAGGTCAGACAGGTTGGCTTTTCTGTATGTCAGACTTGACTGTTTTCTTGGCATAGGTGGGTGTATCATGAGATGTCACTCAAGAATGACCATAATACTGTGTCTGGTGGGGAAGTAAGATGGAAAATCAAATAGTGACTGTGTCTAGTTTTTAAATTGTTTTAGTTCAGAGTTGAAATACACCAAAGGGTTGTGTAGTATGTTTTTCTTCCCCCTTTGTAGCATCTGACCAGTAGCTCGACCAGAACCTTCATGTCACTGATTTTACCAAAACTTGTCATTTCAAGTGGGAAGCTTTCATCAAAAAACAAAACCAGACAAAGAAAAAAAACAAGCACAAAATTGCTTGGAATTCTAATGTGCCCAGTGCAGCTCTAATGAGAAGAAAGGGTCATGTAGAAATAAACAAATTACATCTCCTAATCCAAATCCCAGTTTGCCACCAAGCCTAAGAAATACATTCTGAAGTGGAGGGAAGAAGCACTTGTACAGGAGGTGAAAGAATGGAACAGAGAAGTCTGATTGCTCTCTGTTGAAATCAGTATCATTTGTATAGGGAAATAAATTGTACACTAGAATATCATTTGAAAGACCACAATGGGCAGCTGTTATGATAACTTTTATGGAAACAGAGGCTGCAAAGCAGGCTGTATTCTGAAGAGCTTAAATGCTCAGAAGTAAGGGTGAAGGGCAGAATGAAAACAGGATGTTCAGTCTTACAAAAAGTTGTATTTGGATGCTGAGTATTGAGCTCTTCTCCCCTTGGTATCTGCGTTACTTACAAATCTGCCACTCCAACTCTTGTCTGAGCTCTTCTTCTCTGTTAAGAAATTGGGCTATTTCTGTTCTTTCTGAGTTGTTTCTAGTGGATGGGATTTCCAGGAGTTGGGCTTCTTCCAGTGAAAAATGGTTATTTTTCCTGCACTGCAAACAAGCTGTGAATTTGAGTTGGATGAGGGTGAAGGATACATCTGCCAGTTAGTCTGCTTATTTTCAGATGGGGTCCCTTGTGGTTGGTCTCTTTTGGGGTTGCCCAGTTGAAGTTGGTGGCACATGGGTGGTTGGGATTGGTGGTGAAACCAGGCAGCAACCGAGGATGTCCACACCAAACAGAGAGTGGAAGAAGTTGGGGGCCTGTTGGGTTTCTTTCTTCTGGTGATGAGAACTGTCACTTGCACCTCTGAAAGGACTGTGTTAAACCAACTCCTCCTATCAATAGATGGATTAATCACATTTCTCACTGCAAGACTTGTTTTGGGTAGTGCAGCATTGCGATTTATTTTAGAAAGTAAGACTTCATTGGAACTTCTTTGCAGTTTGAAACTTTGAGGGCAGATTAATTTCACTTAGGGCACAGATAAGCTGATGGTAACAACAAAATCATGTTTCCTGAGAGCTATAGAAATTATTCATAGATGTTGAAATCTCTAGCTGTTTTATACCCACCTTATATTTTAATATATGCTTGCTTTTCAAACACCAGCTTTTAAAAATGTGTATTCTCTCTTTCAATGCATCTGTTTTTCAAGTGAGAGAAGGCATAATTTTAGACAATTCTGGAGCCAAATAATTAAGAAAACATAAAAAGCAAATAAAAGTCCTCCTTTATGTAATATCACTTTCTACCATTTGTGCCAATGAAGAATAAAAGCCAGATGGTGTTATGTGGGTGTTAGAGCAGGGCTCTGGAGTCTATCTGCAGCCAAGATGGTGGCCTGGATTTTATTCCTCTTGATGGAATTGTGTTCCTGAACTTGTTATATTCGTGGTGTTGGGCATGAAGCAAAAGGATGAAGCAATGATTTTAGCCCTGCTCTGAGGTGGGAGGAAAGCAGGGTTCACGTTTTGGCTCTGCTTCAGCTTTTGTGGATTTACAAGAGAGGCCCAGGCATGTGAACTCTTCCAGTCCCAGCCATGGATCTGAGGAGAGCGCTGGCATCCCAGCTCTGTTCCTGATGGAAGTGAGTGTACCTTTACCCTTGTAATGCTGAACCACTTGGAGCAAGAGGATCTGAATTAATGTTTCTCAAGGCAGGGGGTAGCAGAAGTGCTCAGCATTGGTCACTTGGGTAAATTCACCGTTGGAGTCAGACTCCTGCAAGAGGATGGAATTTGGGACATGCCTTTGGCTGCTGAGTTGCCTCTTAGCTCAGCTCTAGCTGCAGAGCGTGAGAGCATGTCTGGATCCAGAGTGAGCATGCCTTTGGCATAAAGATTTCATTAAAACTCTTCATTTTCAAAGTCAGTATTTTTCATCAACTAGTAGTGATGTGTATCAGAAACATTTGTCATTTTACTCTTAATAGAAAGCTGCCAGCAATTGCTGATTGCAAATGGGAGCATGTATGGGTAAAGCTTTTCCGTTCCTTACTGCTGTAGCCTTGCTGGCTCCTCTTCAGCAGTTGTTGGTTTGGAGTGGGTTTGTTATTTAATTTCATCTTTTTTTTTCTCCCCAATAAATACTCCTTGCCAAGAGTATCAAGTCTGAGGACTGGAGTGAGTGTGTTGCAAGAAAATGGAGAGATGCCACAAAGTGCCTTGGTACAAGGGAATGTGAGGAGGGATTTCACAGAAGACCTGGAGGGTGTTTAGACTGCACTCAACTAGAGGGAAACACAATGCAGAACTAGCAATTACAGAAAGTTAAAGAAAAAAGGTAATAAATTGGTGAAATTAAGTAAAGGGAATAGATCTTGAGATCTATAGGGAGTAGATTGGAAGGAGTTTGATGGATAAGCAGGAAAGATGAGCAGAATAACATGGACAGAAAGGAGCTCTTCCCACTCCTGCAAAGTGCTTTAGACAAAGAGGTGATAACTCACTAAGTGGGACCAAGTGGACTCGTTTGTCTGCTCTCCAGGGCTCAGCAGCACTTGTTTCAGCTGCCTCAAAGAATGAGTTTCAGACTCTCAGCACAGATAGTTGCTCTTTTGACAGCCAGTCCAGGGGGCTGTCAACAGGCTTTCCAAAGCACTCAGTGTCTGCGGGAAAATGCTGCACAACGTCTGAGATTGTGGTCAGTTAAGAGCCATCTGAAAGGGAGCTGGAAGATTTTAAAGCTTTGATTTCTGTCCTAGAATGCTCAAAAAACCAGTGCTCTGAGCTGTTAATCCTGTGATTAAGGATTAAGCCATCCTGTGGCGTGGGTCTGGTTTTATCCCGGTGTTACACTGCTGGTTGTGGTGGAGTTAGTCTTGGTCCTTACTGTTGTAAATGGGAGAGCAAGACCAATATGTTTATAAATACCTGGAATTCTTTTTTTTAGTGAAATACAATTTCTAGAGTGAAAATAACAAAAAACCGAAGAGGGTTTTTAATATCGTGGACATCCTAAGAGTCAGTTATGTATTTTCCTGCCAAGTGCAGGGAGGCTGGTAGGATAAGCCGCCTCTGCCAGCTGCAGGGATAGCAAATAACAGTGTTTGAGAATACTCCAAATCCAAGGTGGCAAGCTGGGCACAGGAGGGGTGGTTTGATGCTGAATGGCATCATTATGGACTAATCCAGAAACTGCTCTTCCTAAGAAAAGAGAGCTGTCAGAAAGCTGAAAACTCCCCACAAGTTTTCTTGGCTGATGCAGCAGAAACAGAAGAAGTATGGGGACAGTAGAGTGGGAGCTGGAAGGATGCAGTGAGACAAGCACTGGGTCTTCAGCAAAACCAGCTTCTGGAAATGGGGGAATGAGTCCAGGGCTTGATCCTTTTGGGGTTTTATCATCCAGCATTCAGTTGGCCAGAATACATTTTTTTAATTTCATTTTGTGGCATTTTATTTCCTTTGCTATCTATTCATTTCACTTCATTTTCTTGATTCCTCATTTCATTTATTTCATGAAATCTTGAGATTTCAATTGAATGAAATGAAGAATTCAAGAAATGAAGAAATTTTGTGAAGGAATTAAGTGAAAACAAGGAAATGGAATTGGAAGAAAGGAAGTGCATCAAAATGAAGCAAAAATCATGAAATAATTTTCATTGAAATCGTGAGATTTTGTTTACTTTCTTGAAATGAAGGATTTTTGTCACAGGAGGGTACCTAGATTGCTCACTCCATGCGTTTTGAATCCAGCCATGGTGATGTGGATTTCTTAGCAGCAATAAGCTGCCCTTAGGGTTTGGGTTAGAGTTCAGATTGCTGCAGAGCCTGCAGCTCCAGGGACACTGGCACTGGAAAAGGCAGTGTGAAGGCATCAGGGCAGGGTGCTACATTGCCAGCTCAACACTTTTTAATCTGTACACCTATGGCGGTGAGGACCTCTGTCAAAGTGCCAAGCTGCCATTAGGGTTAGGGATAGTCTCAGGCTTAGGCCTAGGTTTAGACTTAGGGTTAGGGTCAGAGTTGAGAGAGTAAAAGAGCCTACAGCTCCAGGAAAACTGGGGCTGGAAAAATCCTGCCAAGGCGATCCCAGCAGGGCCCCAACATTGCTGCTTCTGCATCTTTCTAATCTGGACCACCTATGGTGCTGGCGACCTCAGGCCCAACAACAAAACAACATTATACTTCCTGTTAGGGTTGAGAGAGGAAAAGAGCCTAGAGCTCCAGTGATACTGGCCCTAGAAAATGCAGGCCAAAAGGATCATGGCAGGGCCGCAATATTTCTGCCCTCTCACATCCCACACTGCCCAACAAACAATGCGCAGTGATGAATTGTTCCTGACAATTCTCCCTCTTTCTGTGGTGCTCTGCTAAGGGAAAACTTTGACACATCCAGCATCCAGCAAGACAGTCCTCATAAATTGCTTTAGTGATGGGTACAGACTCCACGGTACTTTCCTGATTATCCCCACAAGGGACATGTGGAGCTAGTGGGTTGAGGAGGAGCCTGCCAAAGGGATTCCCAGCTGATGGCTAGTGCCCAAGCAGTCCTGGGCTGCAGCACCCTTCCATGCCAGCTCTGCTGGGATCAGGAGGGAAGTGGGTGCCTAGGCATGGGTCATGATTTTTGCATCCAGCATATGATGCATATGATGATAACATTTTTATATAGGATGATAACACAGGATTGCCGGGATGTCTGGGACCCCCTGGCATGCCTCACCAACAAATGCCTAGCACAGTGAAACTCTGGAGCTGCTCCTGAAGGGGGCCTCTGAATGGCATTCCTGTCTCCAGCGGGCTGAGGGACAGCTCCTGTGTTCAGAAAAGTCTCTTCTCTCTAGAACCTCAAGCACATTCTTCGCATGGGAAAAACCATGCCGTGAAAGATCCTGGGTGAAAGCTGGCATGTGGGGGGTGAAGTTTGTCGAGTGCTGGGAAATATTTGCACTAAAGGGGTGTATGAAATTCCTCTCTAAAACTGAAATGAACCTGGTCTGTGGTGGAAGTTTTGGGTCTGAACAGTTCAACTAGATGATGATGCACAGAGGAGTTTCACACCCAGGAGCTATGTAATAAACTAGTTTTCAAGTGCAGACCCAGTTCCCACAAGCACATATTCCAATTTTCTCACTGCAAGCTCAAAGCCCTGTGCTTAGATCAAGCTTTTTTACCTGGAAAAGTCTGTATGTGAACAGGCCTGGCCACAGCCAGGGCCAGGGGTCACTGGGGGATAACAGAAAAATTTCCCTTAGCAGGAATACCTAGCTCAGTCTAGAATCAACTTCTTCATACTCAAGCTTTCTTCTGCCACTAGAGGTGACCAGATTTCTTTTTCTCCTTCTCTTTTTACTTTTCTTGTTCCCTGTAACGAACCAAATTGTTTATTATACTTATTCGTATTCCTATCCTTCTTATTTTCTTGTTCTGATTCCTATACTTATTTTTTATTTATAGCCTTATCATAGGATGGTTTGGATTGCAATGGACTTTTGAAGGCCATCTAGTCCAACCCCCATGCAATGACAGCAGCCATCTGAACTAGATCAGGTTCTTCCTAGTCTGTCTTAGTCTTATTCTGCTTGCTCAGAATATACCAGCATCGACTACTGCTGCTGCTATAATTACTGTAACTATAATACTACTGGTATCAGCATCATCATTCCATGCTGGACCCACCCTTCAGACCAAAACCCCACATCCCAGAGCCTTCCCAGTTTGAGCACCAGGTAAGGGCAGGCAGGATGAGCCAGCAGAGGGAGTGTTTCCCACGCTGTTTTGGCACAGGGGCGGACACGCTGTGCCAGCTGGCTTTGCCCAGGAGTTGGCCCGTGGCTGCTGGAGAACGGCACAGGGGGTCTGTCAGTAGTGGATGGGGACAGGGATGATGTAGGCTGGTGGTGTAGTCCTATTCGGGGTCGGGTGAGGCTTCAGAGCCCTGCAGGCAGAAGAGCCAGCACACACAGCCAATCTGGGTAACATGATAAGGCACTCATGGCATCTGAAAAGAAAGGCTCAGCCATCTATAAAAAGCCCTGTGGTGGGGATAAGGCATTATTTAACAACATAAGTGGAAGGGTCTCTGACCTGTGCACCAGATTTAGGCTTGAGGAATGTGTACAGTGATTTCATTTTAAAAGCAGAGGTGCACAGAGCTGACAGATAATCATCATCAACAATAAATACCCTTATATAGAGTTTGAGAGTACGATTTGGGACTACCACACATGGCCCCACCTGCCAGGCACTGCACAAGCACCTAAATGAGAGTAGCCCCTTCCTCTTAAGCTGTTCAGCCTTAAAACTGAACACTAAAACTGGTGGCATATGAGAACCTGACTGCCTGGGCTTTCACTGCCTGTTTCTGGCACGGTTGAGCTGGAAAAAGATGTTGGAGGCAACAGGGTGAGAGGGTGCAGCACAGAAGCAGGGTAGGATGTGCACTGAGGATGAAAGCCAGAGCTACAAGAGGGATGCTACAAAAGAGAGCCAGAGAGGGAGTGTTTCCAAGGACATGTAGTGATGGGACAAGGGGTAACAGCTTTAAAGAGGAAAAGTTTAGACTGGACATAAGGAAGAAATTCTGCACTATGAGGGTGGTGAGATAGTGGCACAGGCTGCCCAGAGAAGTTGTGAATGCCCTATTCCTGGAATCCTTCAAGATCAGGTTGGATGGGGCTTGGAGCAACTTGGTCTCATGGAAGATGTCACTGCCCAGGGATGGGGTGTTGGAACTACGTGTGGTCTTTAAGGTTCCTTCTATGAATTCAGATGGGATTTACAGCAAGCAGCAATTTTTTTGCACACCAAATTGCATTGCAGTTTTAATAGCAGGCCTACCAGAAAGGGTCATCTTAAAAATGACCTTAAATGACCAAGTAACTGGCCAAGCAAGAGGACTTCCATCTCCTCATACCTTACACCACCTTTCTCCCTTCTGGAGCTTCATCCCAGCAAGATTTTTCCTACCTGGGCTGATCAAGGCCCAAACCAGGGACTGGTGGAGGGATGTCAGCTGCCATCACAGTCCCCTATTCTTGTTCTGAGCTCAGCTGTCCTGCAGGAAGCTTCACATGCTTGGAGGGTCACTGGCTGTCCACCCTGCTTCTGCAGGGGACTGAAGGTGCTACCAGAGCACACAGACACCAAGAAAGGCATGAACAAGGAGTCAAAGTCTACCAAGCAGCTGGAGAAGCCACCACAATGGTAAAGTGCAAGTATGACCTCTAGAGAGGTGATGGCACTGCCCTCCAACTTCTAGCTTGCCAAAAGCTCCATCACTGCCTCATCATGTGGTACTGGGGGAAAAAGTTCCCTTTCAGCAGTAAACTTTGCAGCAGGTCTTCAGCCTCTCACAGGATGTGGGGCCAACGTGGACCTGGGTCTCACCTCGTAATTGCTGCCCTGCTTTGTGTCAGACTGGAGGGCACTGGCACAGCACTGAGTCCTGGACTGCAGCAGGGCATGCCAGGTTACTCTGGAAAATATGCACACTGATATTTTGTTCATCTAAAGCTGAAGTGGTTGGTATGAAAGAAAATAGCTTGTGGTCTTCATACCTCGAGTCAATGAATTCCTGGGCCTTTTATAGCTCAGGAATGCTGGGCACTCGTGTTTGGTTTTACAAGGCTTCGAAGCCACAGTTTAAGGTCTGCATGAACATTAATCACAGTGGTATGATGACAGCTGCTCGTGTTTTTACCCCTCTCTCAGGTGGGACTGCACTGAGGACACTGTGTCCTATTTTCCCCACTTACTTTGGTTTGCAGAGAGTGGGGTTACCACCTTCAGGCCGACTTACCTGACTCAGAGTGGTCGAGGAACACAGCGGGGTGCTCAGATCAGCCCAGTTTGTTGGACTGCATCCAGACCCCACACTGGGGATCCTGACAAGCATGCCAGGGAGTGAGATCCAAACTTTTCACGTTTCACTGCAGTGTACTTCCAGTTCCAGACACAGAAGGTATTTAAAGATGTTGGAAATTGCAGCTTTTCCCCAAGAATGCACCTCACTGCTGTTTGTATGTTTGCCCCTCTCAGACTTCGGGAGTAGAAAGCCCTGAATGTGGAACAAACCAGGGCAGAAGAGATGCCACCGCTGCACAGTGCACAGAATCCAAGTGAATCCTGAAAAGGCCTTGTTATTTTGGATGGGACTAGATTTTTGAATACTTCTAAATAGCAATCTTGCTAATATTTTAGCTCTTCTGAGCTCTTTCTTTATATGATGCAGGTCTGTTACTTACTTTTGGAATAATGGATTTTAATGTTCAAACAAACTGACTCTTGAAGTTTGCTTCTTTGCATATTTATTCCTGACATTAATGCGCAAAATATATTTAACCTGCAGACACTGTTACAGTGACATTCTTTTTTTTTGGCCGGAGCATCTGTGGTGAAGACACAACTGAAAAATGGAATACCCCTCTCCTTGTTATACCTGAACACAGCTGGCCATGAGGCTTTTCCCATCCTAATATTGGTTTGGCCTCTTAGTTTCTTTCCTTTCATGGCCTTGAAAAACAAGATACATGCCAAATTTTACTGTCAAATCTTGACTTGAAGTCAAAAAACCACAATCTCAACAACCACCAAACTTTTGTTCTTGGTACAAGAAATACTACCGGCTGCTTGAAGATGGAGTGATCAGATGGGTCAGGCTGACCTGTGCTTACATGGGGAACACACGGTGCTGGGATCTGGGTCAAACAAACTTCTCCTCAAGCTTCTGCAACCCCCCTGGATCTTTGCTGACACACTCCTGCTCAGGACAGGTTGGTTTTTTCAACGTGTGCAAGGATCTGGGGAGAAAAGGTTGGGACAGGCAAAGAAGAACTCACAGAAAAGAGAGGCCCTTGGTGGCATTCATGCCTTTCATGCCTGCAGCTCCCTGGGACCTGATTCAGGAATTTTTTAACAGACACTTTCAAGAGCATGTGAGAGCCTGCTGAGCAACTTAACCCCTAACTCAAAGCCAGACACTTGGCTAACTTTTGCTCCCTTCCCCCCATTTATTTCAGTTGCATAAACAAACACAGGAACAGTATTTCCACCAGGCCGGAGCATTCCCCTTGCCAGCACTACAGCGTGAAATGGGATCTGGTCTTTACTCCTTACTGAGCACAGTATATAATTCAAGAACATCTAGATATAAAAAATACTTAGATACTTCACTCACACTGATCCAACATCTGTCAAATAAAGAAGCCCCAGGCCCTCCAGAAAAAAATACAAAAAATCAGTGAGAGTTCTATGCTTAGCAGGAACACAGGGCTAAAAAATACGTGCATCTTCACTGATGCATCTCATTAAGTTTCCCCTCTCATTTCCTTCCAGTGAAGATAATCTCACTAAAATCATCTCTTCTTGATCATCTCTAATATCATGCTCTTCTTGCTTGGGCAAACTCCCAGTCTGATCCTCTGCCCTGGAGACCCACTGATTTGATACACTTACTGGTGTCACCTGCTGTGGGGCTTTTCATTAATACCTGTGAAAAATGGAGAAGATGCAACCTTAAAAGTCCCTGAGCATCCCCTCTTAGTCTTAGCACACTGTTTGCAAAGCTTAAAGAATTTTTTTTAAGTCCTTTCTTCTGGAGGACTGAATGTATTCACACTGGAAAAGTGAGAAAATAAACATGTTTATACATTTATTATCTACAATAGTAAGGCACAAATTTAAACAGCAAAGAATAAGAAATCTTTGGCTGACCAACAATATCAACATTTGCTGGGGGTGACACATAACAGCCTTCATTTCCCCCCCTATGTACAAATAACCCTCCAGCTGTACAACACTGTACACAAACTTCTCTATACAACCAACAACAATAAAAAACGACAGTATTTTACAACTAGTTACCACCGACATCACCTGGAATGGCTACAGCACAGTTTCCCAACAACACCAAACAGTTCAAAGAGCTGGGAAAGCCAGCACGAATGGAGCTGTGCCGCTCTGCTCAGCAGGGCTGACGTGTGGCAGTAGTACTCCATGCAAGTCCTGCTAGTGCTTGGGCTGGAGGGAGACACACCAGTCCTCCAGACTTTCCCTCCAGTAAAACTAACATCTCTTGAGTTCAACACAATTGGTGAGAATCAATCTTTTGGATCATTTGAGCTGTTGCCTACAATGAGAGTTGCCTACACACTGTCTCTAACAGTTTCCTGTATGTGACCGTGAATCTGGGGCAGCATCATGTGTCAAGCCATCTTTGGCTAGCAGAAACTGGAGAGACTGTGGTCTCCCCAAGGAGGAGTGCTGTACTCTAGCTGACTTGGAGAAATCGAGCTGAACCACTACCAAACATAACTGAGAGCTGATCCATGCTGATCCAGCACTGTTTCTCCTGGACGCCTCACTGTCTGCCTGCACAGAACTTACTGAAGAGTTTCAGCAAAAGAAATATTACAGCTGGTAACAAAATGCTTAGGGATTTCCAAGTACCTGGGTATCCTTATTTCTTGGATAAAAAGTGATGCAATTAAAAATTCACCAAGATTTTACTTGTATTCCCTTGATTTGTCTTTTTCTTGCCCCATTCCTACCACAGAAGCTTGAGGAAGGGCCACGAAAGTGGGTCAGTGGTGATGCCACACACGGTCCCGGCTTTTATGCAAACAATTACAACATTTAAATTAACTTTAGAGGAAAAAATTATCTTACAAGGCATATATTAAGCTGCATAACATCTTCCAAGGGTTTTACACCTTTGGTTTCACAATGCAAAGCTGCTAATACTTGAAACACAGTTTGCTTCCTGCACAACCTACCTAGTAATACTTTGTTTAACAAGTGCAAAACTCAGAAAGAGGGTGACAACAACATACGTCTAATTCTAGGTACACGCAAAAATAAGTGCATAGCTTTAACATAGCAATTTTGTTCTTTGAAAAAAAAAAAAAAAAAGGTATCAGCCAAGCAGTATTGAGCACAAGGCTCCGGCCTGTGAAGGCTTTGAGTTCACAAGGACTTCAGTTTTTGGCGAAAGCAGAGTTTAAAATGCCTGGTGTTCTCAGCAGCCAAGGGCTCTGATTTGTCACCTACAGGAAGAGGTGACCTTGAGCCAGCCCTGAGTGCACGATTACTTTTAGCACCCATTACTTTTCCACTCTAGGCAGCCTCACATTAGATCCCATCACTCTTTTTCTCAAAGTCAAGCTCTCTTTAAAGTCATTATGGTGCACCACAAGGCTCAGGAACTGCAGAGCCAATACAGAAATGCCTCACAGAGGAAAATTTCCCCATCGACATGTGCAGTGCACGAAGCCACAAGTAACACAGTGGGTGAGTTGGCTGCCTCTTACTGAATTCAGGGACAAAGCTGAAAATAAGAAATGTTCCACCCTGGGTAAAATAAGGTGAAAAGAAACCACAGCTCAGCACAGAAAACACATGATGCTCACATACTGCTTTGCAGTTAAACCCTTCCCAGCCTGCTCCTGCACTCCTTAATGTCCAGTCCCACATCAGCTTGAACAGCAGGTTTGTATGCTCAAGTAAGGTAGAACTTGGCTCTAAGAATTGAAAGTAAGGAAAAATCTTGTTCTTGCCACAAACACACAGATTCTTCCAATATTATGAACCAGTGCCCAGAAAGAGGTATCTTCTGATCTCACATGCAAACCCAGCTTAACTTCTCTAAAAACAAACCCATGCCGCTCCCCTCAAAGGAACTCTATAATGCACAGCCCTTTTAGGGAGTTGCTGGGATCCTTCCCCAACTTTCCTATGGTTACAACAGGGTTTGCTTCAGCAGGGTCCTCCCTCCCCCTTCTACATTCATCCACCAGGAAAATTCCAGCCAACAACTGCTCCTATCAAAAAAAAGTCTCAGCAAGCTCTGAGGTTGCAAGACATGAATATTTGTACTGTAAATTCGGCTCCAAGAGAAACACTTGTCCAGCCAGGAAAGAGGCACCTGACTTGCCTGCCCAGGAAACCCACACCAATGCCACTTCAAACAAATACTTACGAGAACCTGCCATGTACATCTACAGACCAATTATTCACAAAAATTAAGAAGTGAAATTTTTGAGACTGAAACCTTTGAGAAATGTATTGATATTGAGGAAGATGCAAGTTTTTCCTGCATTACTCAGAAACTCTCTCTGGCCTCCAAAGAGACAGGATTTCGCTCCCTGTCCTGGTTGTAGAGGCAGGAAAACAGCAGTGTGCAACCAGTCTGTAATTTCACTACTTTCTCTTTACGCCAGAAAACAGTTTCCTTTTACCTCAACACTCCCCTTCTCACACCACTTTCCATTTTCAAAGACCCCTTCTGTTCAGAAAATCTCAGACGTTCATTTCATCACTCCACCGCTCTTGACTTCTTGCCTGGTCAAAAGTCTCAACATAACAGACTGTAGCTTCGATTTGGGAATAAACTTTGTTTTTTCAGACTCTCAGGGTTAGTTTTCAAGGTTGGCACACTGAGGACCATCTTGGGCCTGGCTGAACACACACAAAATCCCAGAGATGCTGCCTCTGCTCAGATGAGGACTTCCATCATGTCTGCATCTGGAAACTCAGGCTTGTGGAGCAGGCTGCTCACTCTGCCTTTGCTGTCAGGCAGCTTCCCGTGGCTGGAGTTCTCTGCAATGGAAAGAAGGGAAAGTTGATCTTCAGTCCAAATTCAACAGCAATTTGTTCAAAGTAAATATCAACCCATTCCTTGAAGGTGGAGCATGTATTCCCAGTACATCCTACATACTGGAAGCCAAATCTGTTCAGGACACTAAGGACATGTGATGCTGAATTCCCTGCACAATGACAGCAGGTGTGTCAGTGTGCACAGACCCCGAGGGCAGGCACAAAGATGATGTTTAAGAGATACAGACCAACAAATCTCATTAGCTAAAACCATAAAATGGTATGGGTTGGAAGGGATGCTAAAGACCATCTAGTTCTGTGATAGTCAGCTCTTTTAATGATACACAGCATGTTTTTAGAGGGAAAACTTGCTTTGAGAGTGATGCCTTAAGCTTTAGTTTTTGTATTTGCAGATTCTGTTCCTGCCTAGGGATGTAGTTCTGAGCCTCATATTAAGTGCCAGTAAGCTCTCTTCACAGAGTAGGTAGACAAAACAAATCCTTTTTCTGCGGAGAACCAAGGGCACCCTTCAGGCCCAAAAGCATAAACAATGGTGGACTGAAGGAAAGAACAAGAAGGATGAGACCTCACAACCTGAAGCTGTAATTGGACAACTAAACCTCAATATGCAAATGGACCAAAACTTATAAAAGTGTAAGATCTCATGACTGGGCAGCCATTTTTTTGTGACTATTCTTGGTCCACCCTGGGTGCAGCTTTGGTTGGGCTCCAATCCTGCCCAGGGTGGATCCTGGAGGCCTTTCAAAAAATACCTACTTTATTCTTTAGCTCTGTCCAGTCTCTGTTTCAGGTCAGCCTTCCAACACATGAAGAGGAGATGAATGTGTAAGAAACATGCTTTTTCAAAATAATGTGCAAAAAATAAATGTCTCCTTTGCTAGGGTTGCAAACCAGCAATTTCCACCTTTCAAAAATAACTAAAATTGTACTTTTAAACCATCCCCCACCAAAAAAAATCTCTGCTTTTTCCTTACTATTCCCCACAGCTTTCCTTTAAAAATTAGGGAGAAAATGGTGCTTTAACTAACCATGGTTTCAGTTGCAAAAAAAGAGAAGAGTCTGTGAGCAGGTGTGGAGGGTTTTCAAGGTGTGAAACTGTACAATTTTTTTATCTGGCAGCATGAATAATTGCAAATTCTGCCTGCCACAGACAAACAGAGCTTTACAGAAGCTGCCAAGCACAAAGCCACTCTTCTGGGCAGCCTTAGAAAGTACTCCCTCTACAGTTTTAGCTTCCCTGAAGAAACCTCCACCATACTTTACAAACTGTGGCAGCATAACATAACCACACCTCGTCCCCACTAAGAGCGATGTGTCTCTGGGGATTGCTGATAGCCCCGGGGGTGCTGACATTTTGCACTGACGGGGGATCTGGCAGAGCTCACCCAGTTTCTCGCTGGCCACTCGTGTCCCCAGGGGCCGTGGGGCTGGGCTGTGTGCTGGGGTGGTTCCCAAGCGGCCCCGGCCCGGGAAGGAGGCAGTGGCAGGCCAGAAGAGCTCCGCGGTTTTGTCCGTCTGTGTGCTGCTGTCTTTGCTGCCCGTCTTTGCGTGGGAGGCTGCTGGCACTGGCACGGGCAGGCAAGACAAGGAGGGCAGAGGCAGAGGTAGTGAGGGGCCTGATGGGTGGTCATGGTGCTCCTTTCCCAAGAGTAGCCCTGGAAACACATAGAGAGGTCAGTCACATCCTGGCTCAAATATGTGTGCTGTCCCCCATCCCACCCTGGAGCTACAAGATGCTGGGCTCATTTCGTTTGGCTTAGCTTTTCCCCTTGATGCTGCTTTTTCTGGCATCTTGCATTTGTACTTTCCTACAAAATGGCTTTCTGAAAGCAGCTTTCCCTCCCCTGCCTCCCCTTCTGCACACCCATCCCAGTGGCACTTACTCCCGACACAGCCTTGCACACCTCCACACCCCCATGCATTGTGGCCCCAAACAACAGGCAGTCCTGCACTGATTCTCCCATTTATCTGACACATCACATCATGCTGTCCTATCCAAAGGGGGAATCACCCTCTTGATGAACTTTATTCAGGCTTTATTTCTATCCCAATTTTGTTATTTACTCCCATGAAGTTGCAAACATTATGTGCCTGTATCTGGGAGGACTTCCCTCAATTATGGTTTTCTATAATCAGTGCAGAATGATTTATTATGATTAAAAAATGTAATTAAGGTACAATGCAAGGCTAAAGCATGACTGGTTTTTGACTTAAGCACAAGGACTCACATTCTGCCTTTGGAAAGTGCTCTGGAAATAAGCTGTCACGGCAATGCGTGCCAAGGCACTTTTGCTGAGCTCAAGCAGAAGGATTAGGATGAAGTGATGGACGAACAAAAGCAAAAGCTGAACTCACCTATGCTTCCCTTCCAGAGCTTCTCTTCCTTCCTCTCCTCAGCAATCTGGTTGCTGGTGAGCGAGGTCTGGCGCGAATGCGTGCCTGTGGCGGCGGCAATGGAGGGCACGGAGCGGGCCGGCCGCAGGCTGGTGCTGTCAGCTTTCCCAGGGTCCTTGCGTGACCGCTGCTGAAGGACCTTGATCATGGCATCCTTCTCGATTATCTTGGCATGGAGATTCTTTATTCTGCCAAAATATGAATGCTCTGCTTACAGGAATGGAAAAAACACTCAGGTGGGCAGGTCTCCACACCTGGAGACAGCAGGGAGGTCCCCACGCAGATGCCCTGCTGCTCTGTCCTCTCTGCTTTTGGGTACTTGGGCAAGTAAGCTCCCAACACTTCCTCCAAGGATAACCATGCACTTCAAAGCAGACAGCACTTCTAGCTATTAAACCAAAACTTTTCTGCAAGGTTAACTGAACCTATGGTTTTACTAACCAAGCAGGAGTACTGGGCAGTATCCTGACCAGGCTGCATGTTGCTACCTTTACAATACAAACACAAAGGCAATTTTCACCCCTGTAATACATTTGGGCCAGATCTGGAAACTCTCCTTTGGCAGACTGAGTTAACCTCAGGATTCAGGTCTGTTGTCAGCTAGAGTAAGACCTGCTGAAGTGAGTAGAAAGGTTACTTTTGGTTTCTCTGAGGGGTGGTCTGGGCTCTTCCTTCTCCCTCACTGCTGCAAAAACAATCAGCACATGGTGTTCAGAGCTTAGCAAAGCTCGCTACTTCCCTGAAGTCGTACCTGAAGACTCTCAAATCACTAGAAAATAGGATTATCTGAACTCTTTTCCAGGAATGATTAACACCAAATTATACTGAACAACTACAAAACTGTATTTTTCAACAATTTGTACACTTTGACAGTCAAATAACCAGCCTGGCTGTGTTGTACAATATATAACACAATGCAGGTGCATTTTGTAAATAGTGAAAGCATTAGTTTTCATCATCACATGTTTAATTAGCAATGTAAACACAAGGTTGATCTAGATTTATGAAGGCAGTGGCAAAACTCTACTACTTCCCAGGAAGCAGGATTAGCTTGCATCTGTGAATAACAAACAAAACCCAAATGCAGTAAAAACAATCCCTGGTATTTTCTGCAAGCAACAAATACACCTTTTTTATAAAAGCGTCTGCAAATTTGTGTCCTGGCATGCCAGACTACTTTTAATAGTGGAACAACCTCTGCTTTGTAGAATTGTTGGGCTTGCCACAGAAGGCTTAACAGGAAGGCAGGGAGGAAGTTATCCAATGATGACTCCTCTTTAATCCCTGCTTGAAAGATGAAGAGCAAAACTAAACTGAAGTGAAGAAGCCAAGCCCATCCCATCCAGGCATCCTGGTTTATCTGAACCCAGCCCCAACACACAACAAGCAGGAATGGCAGGGCATCCCTTACGTGTACTCCATGTCCTGGCAGCGGCGGTTGGCCTGCACGATCTCCTCCTCCTCCTGCCAGCCCCGCACCTCCAGCGCCGTCTCGCCGTAGCTGCCATTGTGTGAGTGGCTCGGGGCCGAGGCATCCCTGGCAAAGAGGTTCACCATGGAGGGTCAGGCTCCTCAGACTGTCAGGGTGGCTTTTGCACCCTCAGTGCAAAAGTGAGATTGAAACTTGCAAAGAAAACCTCAAACCCACGTACAAAGGGCAAGCCATCAATGGCTGTCTCTCAAGCTACCTGGCGTGGGGGCATCCTGCTGCAGGCTACTCTTGGCTTGCGCTGGGTCATTACTGCCATTAATTTAACGAGGTTAAAGGAATAGAGAGCATGCTGGCAGCATGGGTGACCCACACAGGGCTAACAACCATCCAGAAGGATAGGGTCAGACATCAGAGGGACCCACTCACCAGATCCCAAGTCAACAAGACTACATCATGAACCAGTAACAAAGCTCTACACTTTGGAAGTTGAAAAACAGCACAGGAATTGCTGGCTAAACTGGAGTGCAAAAGGAAAGTCCATCCTGAGTCAACACCTAAAGGCATTTCAAAGGCAAAACTCATTTTAGGATGTTTTCTGGGGAGTTGGCTCCTAAGAAACTGGAGTGAGAAGTTAGCTATCCTATCCTCCTGATGGCTGCGAAGTGTCACTGCCTTTTGTGCTGTTGATTACCACACTGTGACACAGACAAACTGCAGACAGATAGTCCAGACATATGCCATGTGAATGGGAAAGGGTTTACACTAGGGCATGTCAGAAATGGCTGAGGGGAGGAAGCTGGGTCAGACCAGGAAAAATACAACAGGGAATATCTGTCTTCATATTTACAAGGCCGTTTGAACATCAACAGTGATCTGTTGTTCATCCTGCATGCCTGGGAAGGACAAGAATCAATGGAGGTAATTTGCAGCTAAGTTTAGCTTAGCTATCAGGAAAAACATTTTAAGTTTTGAAGATAAAGTGGTGGAATAATAAAGTGGTGGAAAAGGGTATTTAGGCAACAAAATTTCACGTCTTAGAGTTTTTTAAAACTAGGTTAAACAACCTTGTTGCAGGCCATGGGATGGGTGCAGCCATATATGAAGTCCCTGCTCTCTTTGCCGGGATACTGGGAGGAGCTGCCTTACTGTGCTGTGTAATTTGGCACCTTGAGACTGCCAGAGGCCATTGCTTCAATCTGATGCCCAGATCAGATAAACTTTTGGACCTGGTCAGAAGGATAAAACCTGTCTCAACCAACAATTCTATTTCAGTGGCATGACACCTTGGAGAATTGCATTAACCATGGCAGTGTGACTCAGCAGGGAAAGGCAAGCAACATCCAGCCTTAAGAAAACACCCCTTCTGTATTACTCTGCCATGCTTTCCATGGTGAACAGAACTGCCTGCTTGCAGCAAGGTCATCTTACCTCTCCGTTGCAGCTGTGGCTGCAGCGTTCATGGCAAAGTGCCGGATTGTACTTTCCTCCAGATACTTCTGCTCCCACTTGGTCATGTCAGCTTCCAAGGCCAGGATCCTCTCCTCCTTCTCCCGCACCAGCTCCATCAGGGCTGGGGCATTATGCTCTGGAAGGCTGCTTGCCTGGTAGCTGCCCTGCCTCTGCCGGTGGAAACAGTGACAGATATTCATGCCCTGCTGAGCATGAGGAAAAACTCTTTTCTCCTCAGTTTTCTGACACATACAAAAGTCATCCCTTTTGACAGACGCAGGTGGAAATCCCAGGCTAAACCCCTTCGCTTGCAGGAGAACAGGTGAGTTGACCATATGTGCAACCCTAGCACATGCTTCCCCAGACCATGCTGACAAAAGCAAGGAATTGGCTGCTACCCTGATGTGCAGAGATTTCCTGGGATACCCCAAGCCAAGGGAACAAGTAGTGAAAAAAGTTGGTAGGAAAAGAAGCAATGAAGCTTTAAAAGATATTCTTCTTGCTGGGACCTCATGCCCATGGCTGGGCAGTGCTCAGTATCGACAGGCAGTCATTACCAAAGGGTTTATATGTGAAAGCTGAAAAAAAAAGCACCTTGTGACCTAGTTACATGTACCCTATTTAAAGTAGCAGCTGGGAAAATATCCCAGCCATGCATTTAAGCTCATCCCTTCTGGCACATTAGTTCTCTTGTGCCCTCAGGAGATGCTTTCTGTGGTGTAACAGCAACTTTATAACTAGAGGGGCAGAAGATCCCCAGGCACCTGTGGAGTGGCTCCCATGGGATGCTGACAAGCAACAATGGGTGCGTAATTATTTCCATCTATGCTGCAAGGAAAGTGCTTGTCCAGGCAGGATTTATTTCACCCAGTTACAGCACTTAATTAAGTCACCTAAGCAGCATGGGTAGCTACCCTGAGCTCCTCTCACTGTTGACAGAGAGCAGCAGAAGAGAAAGATCCATTCCTTGGCTCAGCAAAAGGATGAGTGCACACAGAGGGAAGAGGCATGAAGCTCTGAGAAAACTCGGTAGAAATAAATTAAATTTCAAATAAAAAAATGCAAGAGATTTGTTATATTCCACGGTGAACAGTATTGTACTAAAGAGGAAACCATGTCTCAGGAGCACTGGCTTATCATTGATGCTGCACCTTGAAGTTCCACTGTCAAAGCAGTACCATTGAAACCAGAGATACCAGGGAAAGACTGCAGCCTTAGCCTCTGGTGCTGTGACAACACATTTGGAAGATGCTTTCTGGAAATGCAGTATAGAGTGGCCCTTGGGAACAATGGCTGTGACTCTGCTCCTGCAAAAATATTGTCAAACCTCTGTCAGGAAGGTGGTTTGGGAGTGTGGTCCTGATCTACAAACAGTATCTTGGGACATCATGGGTGCTTGTCATCTTCTGGGTCAAAACATCTGCCAGCCCTGCACACTGAGCCTGCAGTGCTGACTGATAAAATTTGTTTATTGGTCCCAATTCGTGTGTCAGTAATAAGGAAGACTTGCCATTTGGACTCAGCTACCAGCAAGCCAGCGACTGAAGAGATTCTGGCTCACTGTCTCTTTGTGTGCTGGGTCCCTTCTGCTGACTCTGGTAAAAATGAGAAAAGAAAATCTCCTTTTTTTTCTCTGCAATGAGAAAATGTTTCAGTAGCTGTAACTTTGATTACTCAGAGAAGACAGCTCTGAAGCATAAAGCTGGGGTATTTTGATGCCACGTGATTATGAGCAGCATTGTGGCTCATAAACAAACAACATAGATAACAATAGTAAAAATATGTGAAGGTGATAGGTGAGACAAGTTAAGAGCTGATAGGTGAGACAAGTTAAGAGAATTTTTCCTCTTAAAACTTACCAGATGGAGTGGGTGCAGGCATTTGAAAACTATGTCAACTCAAAATCCAATTGATAATTACAGTACCAAAAAAACATTAAAATTAAACAATCTCTAAGTTACAGAGGAATTTTCTGCCAAAATGGACAGACATAGCCTGAACTCCCAAAACAAGGATTTCAGCAACAGTCCATCGCTGTTATTTAATGTATCAAGTTGTCTCTGTATCCCAGCCTTTCTTAGTTCTAGTTTTACCTTCACTTGAATTTCAATTATATTTTTCTCAGATGTTCTTTTCTCAAATGGTATTAGCATGTCATATTCCATGTAATTCCTCTGTTAAGTTGGAAGAGAGCTGGCTAAGGGAGAACTGAGAACTCCTGAACACCAAGCCCATGGTGGACTGGGCAAGAAAGATTTAAAACACTTCTATGGCAGCAAGAAAGAGCAGAGATAGAATGAGAAGGGTCTGCAGGGAGTAGCAGCAGAGTGCTACCTTGGGAAGGGTGCGGAGGCACCTGCCCTGCCCTGGGGCTGCCAGAAGGAAGAGGATGCTCTCAAGTCTGGCCACCTCAGGACTTCTCAAAGCACTGACACTGCCCCTGACCGTAGAGCTATTTCCCAATGGCATCCTGCCAGCAGGCTCAGCCCCTCTGCTTTCTGGCAGCACAAGCTCTATGCAACAGCTGCTTTGGTGTCTACTAATGGCTTACAAATAAGGAAAGGTTACAGTAGCAGATGCATTCGATGACAGATACAAGCAAGTCCTTCAAGAGTTCCAAGAGCATCATGCCTTGCTTATGTTGCTGGTTTTTCCCCAAGCTGTAGTTTGATACATTTAGCACATATGCTCACTCTTCTCCAAAGCCAGTGCCCATATATTTGGCATTTGGTGCAGGCTGCAGCCTGGAAATTCTCCCTGCAACCTCCTAGTTTTGGAGTTTTTTTCCTTTTCAAGATGACTGGACTTTGTGACTTAGGGATGAAGGTGTTATAACAAAGGAGTAACTGTGCATAAAATACAGGCATAACAATACCTGTCTAAGGACACAGGGCTGCTGAAAAACAAGGGGACACACACATAAATTCAAATCTATGCTCCTAGCCCATTCAGGACTGGACTGATACATAAATAATTTATTGTCTGAAGATGGTATCACTTGGCTCCAGATCTGTCAAGGGTCAAAGTTTCTGTGAACCACACACATCAAGCTTTGCACAGAACAAACATGGCCTAGGTCTTGCTCCTACCAGATCTCACATCATTCTACCTGGCCTTCTCATTGAAACATCAGCTAAAGGTTTCAGGGTGAATCTCTCACATGTATTGCACCTTTCCTCTCTTCTTTCTGTGTGAAGCTGGTTTTTGCCCAATCTGTCATTGCTAGAGAGAGAAACCTGGAAGCAAATTTGGCCCTACCTGCTCTTGGGCAGGGGAGCCAGGACATCTCAGCCCAGCAGCAGGCAGGGCTCAACTGTATCCAACAGCCCCACAGCAGAGCAGCCCCATCCTCTGCTGAAGATCAGAAATAAGAATCATGGAGTGATTTGGATTGGAAGGGACCTTCAAAAATCATCTAAATCCAGCCCTCCTGTCATGGACAGGGAAAACTTCATAAGCTCAAAGCCGCAGCCAACATGACCTTGAACACTTCCAATGATGCACAACCCTATCCAAATGAATGGTTTAAGAGGAAAGCCCAGCAACCCAAATCCACAGGCAAGGTGTCACCTGGCAGGGCTGCAAGTGACCATCTCTGTTAAAACCAACACCAAAGGCCCCGTGCCGGGGTCCTGCCCGTATCACCCTGTCCTCACCTGCTGCATCCTCAGCGAGTCCAGCTCTCTCTCCAGGCGCGTGCGCAGCCGCCGCTCCATCTGCTCCCTCTTCTCACAGGCCGCCTGCAGCTGTGTCAGCGCCTGCTGCAGCTTCTCCACCTTCTCCACATAGGCCTGCTTCCTGCGCAGCTGTGGGGCACAGGGGGTCACCAGCCTGGAGGGCACGGTACCCCACCCCGCGCCCCCGGTGCACTCGCAGGCATGCACTGAGCTTGAGCATGGCTTTGGCCATTTGCTTCCAAGACTTTCTCTAGGGAAAGGACAGTGTCTCTGTCTTTTCCCTGATGGGCAGGGAATGTGCACAGCAGGCACTGCTGGGGCAGAGCTACCCTTTTCAGAAGGAATGCTGCCCCAGATCTTCCACCCACTGGGGATCTATTAACCATCAACCCCACTCAGGCCATTTCTAAGCAAGAGCTGTCATGTGGGTGGATACTCTTTGGGCAAACACACAGGACAGACCCAGTTAAGAGGAATTCCCGTGGGTTTTATTGACTGCTGACACTTGGCACACCACCTGCACCCAAACAGAGGGGCTCCTTTTTCACTCCTGCAGGTTTGCTCTACACAGGTGAAACAAGCAGAGTGCCAGCAACCAGAAGTGCTCCACCTATTCCATTCTGCTCACAGGCTTGTCCATGCTGATCTGTAGATGGGATGTGCAGGCAGCTAAAGTCAGGCCCTCTTTATGTCCATAATGCAATTACTGAAGGGCTGAACTTGACACACGGGTTTTGTAATGCAGAGTTTTACAGCCAGAGATTGCTCAAGCAGCATACCCCAAAAGGGGTATGAATTCCTCTTCTGTCACCCTAAATCCATCTGTGTTACAGGTGAAGTGAAATACAGGCTTGCTTACAGCAAAAGCATAGCTTGGTCTAAACAAACCTCCCTAATGCCTGGCACCAACAACTGGCAGAGTGACTTCCTTAGCCCTGCTGCAATCTAGGCTAATGCTAACAGTTCCCTGGGCTTTCCCTGAAAACTAATGAGATTATAATCCCCACTAGGCTCTGGCAGCAGCACGAAGACTGCATTCCTTAGAAGCTCATGACTTGGCAACACCACACAGCAGAGGCTTCTTACTGAATGTGCTATTTTGGCAGTAGGAAGGTATTTCTGTCACCTCCAGTCACACCAGCATGGACAGAAAGGGTTAGGAAGCTCCCCCATGGTCTCTCTTTGGCAGCAGACCTCATCTGCTCTCCCATGTCCTGCCAAATGCTGCAGGGTCCATCTGTATCACAGCAGCCACAACTTGGCTTTGGAGCAGCCCTCTAGGCCCCACGGTTCACACTCACACACCTCTGCCCTTGTGCGTGAGGCAATGTTCACATGCCCACTGCCTTCAAAAACAAATTTGCAGCAGATATGCAACAAGACAGTTCTCACATTCATAACTTTATAGGAAGGTTCTCAAGCCAATTCTGGCTTTTCTATTCTGCATGTAGATTCATAAACAACAACAACAAAAAAAATCACCAATGCATTTAAACCACAAAATATAAAACACTGTAATTCAAATTAATTTGGTTGCTAGTGAAGCATGGATCCATAAGGGAGAGGTGACTACAATCAGAGATGTGACATTAAGGTCCAACACCTCACAGACACACGGACTCCAAAAAACCCCAAAACTAGATGGCAACTGGAGAGGTACCAATCCATCATCCTGCTGCATGGTAGGATCTCCATAAAACCTGGCACACATCTGTATAAGCTGTTTACAAAATCACCCAGGGGTAGGAATTACACAGCCTATCCCTGCAAACTACTTCACAGCTTATTTTCCTTTACTGCCAGAAAACTTTTACCCTAATGCCTAATCTGGCTTTCTCTTATGCAATTTAAGCAAATTACTTCTTGTTCTGTTTCCAAACTGTGATCTACTAGAACAAGAAGCATTTAATTAAACAATTCACTTCTTCACTAGATCAGCAAACTTGTCTGAACACTGCCCTTGTCCTGGGGATTAGGAAAACAAAGATGAAGAAGAGCTAAGGCTAAAAGGGGATATCCAAGCAAATAAATCTGAGTAAAGATCAGTGGGTCTTGGAAAAATATCTGTGCTAGTAATGTAACTCCAGTTTGAACAATTGAATTCAATAGATATGAGATTTGAATGAAAGACCGTAAGAGATGGAAAATCCACTATCACTCTAAGTAGATTGTTTCAGTGTTAATTACTCTCAACTCTATTTTCATCCTGATTTCCTCAGCTTCAGCCTCCAAACACTGCATCTCATTATTTCCTATTATGGTAAATAGCAATGTTTAATCTCTCTGACAGCAACGCTTCATCTCCCTTCTTCATCCATCCCTGGATAGATATTGTCTACTTTGACTTCAGCAAGGTTTTTTATACTGTCTCTCACAAAAACCTCATGGGTAAACTCAGGAACCGTGGATGAGTGGACAGTGAGGAGGACTGAGGACTGACTGAACAGTAGATCCCAGAGGGTGGCACAGGGTCTGACTGGAGGCTTGTTACTAGTGGTGTCCCCCAAAGTTCAATATTGGGCCCAGTATTGTTAAACCTATTAATCAATGACTTGAGTGCAGGGGCAGATGCCTCCTCAGCAAGTCCCCTGCAGACAAAGCTGAGAGGAGTTGCTGATACCCCAGAGGGCTGTACAACCCTCCAGAAGGACCTCGACAGGCTGGAGAGAGGGGCAGAGAGGAATGAACTGAAATTCAACAGGGGCAAATGCAGAGCCTTGCGCCTGGGGAGAAATAACCCCAAACTCCAGTACAGGGCTGGAAAGCAGCTCTGCAGAGAAGGGCTGAGGGTTCTTTACTCTGTGGGTGACAGAGCACTGGAACAGATTGACCAGAGAGGTTGTGGAGTCTCCCTCACTGTAGATTATCAAGAACCATTTGGACGTGACCCTGTGCATGTGCTCTAGGATGACCCTGCTTGAGCAGGGAGGCTGGACCAGATGACCCACAGTCATTCCTTCTAATCTTACCCATTCAGTGATTTATGTCCAGGTGCATTCATCAAAGCTCAGACAACTTTTCACTTTAATTCTTCCCAGCAAAGAACAGTTTCTGAACGCCAAATAAATTGTACAGCTGCTTTCTGAGCTCTATCCAATTATTAAGTTTTCTGTTCAAAGCAAGGAACAGACACATGATTCCAGCAGCAGTCTGCTAAATGACATGTGGTGATAATACTACCTACATATTTTGAATTAAATCCTTCTACTAGCAGGCACTCAGGATAATGCAGATTTACATAGAACACTATCTTATGATAATTCAACTTAGTAGCTACTGCTTATTTCTCAAGGCTTGATTTAAAACGCTGTTAATTACATGCTGGTGGAAGAAATCTGAGCAGATTTACAAAGCAGCGCATGAGCTAGAGCTCTGTTAACAATAATAACAGTCATTTTGATTTGACTGAATTTGTGTTTTCCTCAATATAGTCCAAATTATAGTAAAAATCCCTGGTTTAAAATGAAGGTTTAACACTGCAACTTATCTTCTGCATGTGTCTAATTAAGATCCAGAAACATTGGAGACTGTTGAAAAGGGTGCTCTGATTCAGCCATGAAATGGGACAAAAGGGAAAGTGAGTGCTGGAGTTTCGGCACATGCTGGCAGCCTCAGATGAACTGCACTTCACCCAAGCTGCCTGACACTGCCTTGAACAACTGAAACACAGCAGCTGGGCTAAAATTCATTTGAGCTGCCCCTAGAATGAAAAAAGAAGTTAAAAGGTACCAGACCAATATGGGTTTGTCAGGCTGAGGACTCTGATATACTATGGCAAATACCACAGCATCACTTTCATATGTGTCACCTCTGGGATCTATCATGCCCAAAGCAGGAGATTACCACATCTGTAACACCTACAATGCCCCAGGCAGGAATTTACCACCTACAGAACATCTGCCATGCCCTGGACAGGTTAGGAGCTCCCTAGAGGGGAACATCTAACCTCTCCTCAGCTCAACCACTCCACAATCCAGGACCCAGGAGAGGCACATTTCTGTTGGATGACTAGACTAAAACCTGACTAGTGCCAAGCTGTTAGAGCTCTAAGGCTGCAAACATATTTACTACAACACAGCAGGCACAAGGTAGGTTCTTGAACCACCTGCCTGGAAATCACTGTATATGCTTCTGCCTTCACTAGTCTCTATTCAGCAAGTCAATGTTACCTGCCAGTACCACGCTGACAGTCTGTGGACCAGACACAAGCTAAACACTCTTTCTTCCCATCCCCTGCATGATGCCATGAGTGTAGAAGCAGGCATTGCCACCTAAAACATTCCTTTATTCAGCTTGTTGTAATGAAATGTAAATAGAAAACCTCGGGCTGCCTTTCAGCCAAGAGTGTCAAGTGAATTATGTACAGACTAAAGATATGCTGGCTCCTGCAGCTACCCCAAAGGGACTGTCCCAAATACACCCAGATGGTGAGCAGGCTTTAGTCTAACTAACAAAGGAGTAGTTAAACCTAATGTGATCCTCTTCTTGCTGCTGGGTGCACCCATCTGAGGAAATGGAGTTTTTAAAATGTTTCTAAACAGGGAGTCAGAATGGACCAGTGGTCAGGTACAAACCAGCAGTGCCTTCAGCACTCACATACAGCACTTTAAATCTTCCAGACTCTAAATAACCATTGGTTAGCCTAACAGGGAGTCTGTCATTGTCATTTTATTGCCAATAAAAACTATTCAAAAACCACAGAGGTCAATTCACCCTTCATCTTTCCAAGACAGTGAATGGCACTTAACTAAATTGCAGGTATTTGGGAAAGGCTTTCTCTGCTCCCCATAAGACCCTTTGCATCCTCTGCTCCCCTGGCCAGCCCTGTTGAGGGAGTAAGTGGAAAATGAAGATCTGAAAGAGAACAGAGCTGACCAAGATCTGTGCCAGAGCCTGAACCTCCACCAAATCTGTTAGAGCAGAGGTTCATCAATGGCCTTCCCATCACTAATGACCTGGCCACTTAGGCAGTAAAGATCATGTTCCTTTTAATTTCCATAAAATATTCTCCCTCTGTTGGTCCCAGGGACAGAGATTTTAGGGGTCTAAAAGGTCAAAAAGACCTGTTTTGACCGTTTGTCCTGGTCTGCTAGAATGCATAAACTTTCAAATAGTTACTAGATCCACATCTCCTGATTTGAATGTCCTTAAGGAATACAATAAGTTGGAAGATTCTTCACCAGTAATGGAGAACTGATAATGTCACTCCTAGTCATAGTTAAAAGTAAGCATTGTTTCCATTTTGAATTTGTCTAGTTTCAGCTTCTAACTACTAGGTATTGTTCTGTTTGTCATTTTAAGGAGCCCTGTGCCTAGGATTTCTCTTCCTATCTGAATACCTGTTTCCACTATCAGGCTTATATGGTTACTGCTTAAAGACCTCTTGGGAGTTTTGCACTTCTTGGGTCTCACAGTATGATAAGTGCTCTTCCCGTGGCTCGAAATCCTGGTCAGTCAGTCTGCTTCCAGCCAGACTGGCCAGATATTTTAAGATATGAAGCCACCAAGCCCTGTGCTGCTGTGTGCATCTCAAAAGCTCCCTGGTATTCTTTGGTGAGAAATGGGATGCACTAACACCACAAGTCTCTATCACAGTCCCAGGCCAGTGAGTAGTCAGTTTTTTATTCCATTTTTCTGATAAATCCTACCATTATCTCAGCCACCAGCTGAGTTGAATTTGATTTTCTTCTGGTTACACTTTGAAGGCTTTGCTCTAGACGCATCTATGGTCACCTCTGCTTGCTTGTTTGACTCAGTATTGTGTAATCACCCACTTTCTCTATAAAAGGGCAAGTGCAAGGGAAACAGGAAGACCTAGCATCCTGTGGGTAGGAGAGAAGCAGGGCTTGGATGGAGAAAGGTCTAACCATGATCCATGTCTATCCTCAGAGCACAGAAATGCTGTCCATGCCTCACCTCCTCTTCCAGCTTGATAACCTTGGCTTGTGCATTGTTTAGGGCCTGGTCAAGGATTTCTATGTGCCTCCGCTGGTCCTCATTGGCTGAACGCACAGCTGCCAGCTCCATCTCCAACTTCTCCTTCTCCTTCAAGTGCTCTTTGTCTGAAAGAAAGACAAGAACAAGAGCCACTCTATGAGGGCAGCTCACAGGCCCCAGGCCACACACCAGAGGTAAGCTGTCACCCCCCTAGAAAAACAAAAATTAATGGAAAGCAGCAGTGAGTAGAGCCTTTACAACACAGTGCTGAGACACAGTGGGCAAGGAGCTTCTACTGCCAGGGCTCAGTCCCTCAGTGCCCAGCCTTACACCAGCAGCAGAGACGAGTGGCAGCTTGGGCTGCATCTGCACTAGCAGAGCTTGTATCTGTATTCCCCAGCACTGCCTCACAGCCTTCCATTCTGCTGAACTGCTAGCACATCCCCCAGCAAAATTTTGGCTTGCACCAACTACTCCTTTTTTACACAACACCCTACCTCAAGAGCTGCTTATAGCTGCCAGCTTTAATGCTGCTGCCTTCTGTAATGGACAAGAAACCTCAGCCCAATGGGGTGGGCTGTGCTGTGCCTCGTGCTTTTTATTTGCAAGGATGGAGATCGTGATATACAGAAAATCTGAAGAAGCCAAATAGTAAACACAAATCTGTGCTGGACAGCCCAAAAATGGAAAGAGGGGGAAACAGTAATGAAAAATATGATAGGAGGCTTCTGTACACGCTTTCTCTGACCATGAAGAGAAAAGGGAGGCTATGGGACCACTTCAGGCCTATGGGCACCCTGGGTGACCTTCCAGACCTGCAGGACTAAAGGATCCAGTGACCAGTGCTCCCCTTCTGTTAAACATCACAAGCGAGACTAAAGCACGTAGACAGCCTCTGTGCTGAAAAATCATCCCTTTTTTGGGTAAGATTTAAAATAACATTAAAAAAAATAAACAACTGGCTAAATTCAGTCAGCTCCGCTCACATCTTTGTCTTCAGCAACAAACTGCAGGCCCACCACTGACTTTGCTGGCAAGCTGCCTGGGGAAATGCTTGGCTCCTTCTGCTTCTGCCTAACAGTGCTGAGAAGCCATTTCTGGGAACACAAGTGTCACAGGACAATTACTGGATCCCTGATGTCAGAACACAAATAGTTAATGACTGGAGTGAGCAGAGGATCAAGGTTTCATTCAGTGACATCTGAAATTTCAATGTCTGGCCTTCGTTCTGAATGACAACAAAAATAGATATTTGGAAAGCCTCCAGGAAGGAAAATTTCCTCCAAAAATTTATTTGGCATCAATTAAACGTTGTTTTGATTTTTGATTTTTAAAACATAGCATTACATAATTTATTATTTTTTAACTGAAGTGAAAAGTTGCTTCAAAAACACTGAAACATGGGAAATCTGCCCCAAATATGCCATCCAAATGTGACCACTCAAGCTGGAAGCCCAACCATTCACTTTCCCCCAAGCAGGGTCAGAAATCTTTACACAGCCAAAGCCATTCCATTTCAGACCTGAACTACCCCCAGCAGATGGTCAGGTGGGATGAGAACAGGTTTAATTCATGCACAATCAGCAGGTGCCTGCAGCGAGGCGAGATGTACACACGCTGAGCCATGTGGAACAAGGCAAAAGTGGATGAAGTGAGCCCAAACCCACCCAGCTATGTTCTCATTTATCCTAAAAGGAGGAACTCAACACCTCATAAAAAATCCTGGTAGCAACACCATCATGCTGGTCACTGCAAAGCCCACAAGCAAGGCCCAGTGAGTGCTGTGGACACCACACCACTGACTGCCACCATGAGCCATCTTGGTGTGATGGTAGCCTTCTTCTTCCCTTGTTAGCCAGGGATTTTATATTAGCCATGCAGATCTCTTCCTCCAATGCAAAAATATTTACTTCAATCAGATTAGGCAGAAGGAACATTAAAACCTATTGCAGAAAAGTGTAAATCTGGGAAAACTATCAGGGAGCTAATGTCATTAGAGGGTGAGGAAGCTGGAAGATGAATGCTATTTCAGTCCTCCACTCCACCACCTCATGCTGGGACCACACACACTCTGCTCTGGATTTGAAACTCGTGTTTCACATTACACATGTGGGTAACACAGCAAAACAGGACTTGAGATCTTCATTTTCAACTTCCATTCATGGAACCTGAAGCACTCAGCCTACCCTGTTGCACTGTGCTTTCTATCCTACCAAAGGAAGACAAATTATACACAAATTCACAAAATAATCACTTGAAAGGTGGCAAGAAAAAATTCCTGAACGTCTCTCAATACCTCTCTATGTCAGTTTCATCCTGTAAAATCCCAGAGGTACATTTTATAAGTACTCTACTTGCAATAACTTTTAGTGAAGGAGGACTTAGTGGAACATACCTTTAGTTCTCTTCAAGTGCAAACAAAGTACCTGAAAGTCTAAAAACGGTTTTACTACATTACCCTTGCATACACCTTTTTTAACCAAATGACTTGAGTTAGTAACTATTTCTATGTTCTAGTGGGTCACTGCCACACTCCATTACAGAACAGTTCCCAAAAGGCTTCACTGTTGCAGCTCACAGTTGGAATCTCACAGTTTTCTACAGACTGCCTCTGACTGTTGCACACACTGCACACACTGTTGATATTACACCTATACTCTGGCTGAGTGGAAGAAAGGGAATAAAGCAAGGAGACTGCTTCAGTACTTCTCAAACAGGCTTTCTGACTAGTCAGGCTGGGCAAGTGGATCTAAAATAGACAAGTCTTGAACCTGCTTTGAAATGAAAATTTTAGACAAAAAGATACAGGCATGAGATGATACAGATTTAGTGTAACTCACATGTGACTACTACCTTAGCACACATTACATCTGAGAATCAACTTATTTGACCAATTTAATGATTGGTCAAATATACCAATCATTATCTATCTCAGTACATCCCAACCTGATTTTTGCCTTGTTCTGATGTTACAGAGTGGCAATATGGACATATTTTACAGACAGTCCTTGCTACTACAAAATGACCACTGCTGGCAGAAGAAAATATATCAAATTACGGCAGCCAGAGACTAATCTGGTTGCAGGAGATTTCCTGCAAACAAGAGTGGCTCCCATACCACATACCTTATAGCACTTCCAATAATTTCTCTTATGCAGGTTTTCATTTCCCAATGGTTACTCTTCACTCACAGCTGTTAATTCCACAGATGCTTTCCAGCAACCAGGCATTTCCTCAGTGAAACCTGAGGGACTTCTTTTGCCTCTCGTCAGTCTTGCAGCTCCTGACATGGCAGGTGTGAGGAGGACCTCTGCCATCTGCCCTCCCTGGTCACATGGCAGCTGCTGCCACCCTCCAGCCAGCTGATGCAGTAGGATGGGGCACAAGAGTCACCTCTTCTGCCCACCTGGATCAAGCTGTGTCCCACCAGCTCCAGTGGCCCAACCTTCCTGAACAGCCATGGATGTGAGACAGGGGATCAAGAGCAGGATGGGCATTCATGCTCTCAGTCTCCCCAGACCGACTGTCAGAAGGAATCCGAAATGAGGACAGGACCTTGTTGCCTGCTCCAAAGACCTTTCAGCAGCTGGTATGCACCCCATAATAACAAGCAAAATAAATGAATCAGTATTTACACCAAGCAGCCAAACAGGAGAAGGTTTTCCACAGCTTTACTAAATTCTCTGCACACTAAATAGGGCCAAGTTGCCAGGCCCAGACATTGAGGTTTCCCTCCAGAAGAGCATAGAGCTACTGTCCATCTGTCCATCTGCCCAAGCCTCACTCAGTCCTCTGCAGCTGTGGTTTGATGCTGACAAAGCTGGGCCAAGGGAGGCCTGGAGCAGCAATGCAGATTATTTCCTGATTATTTCCGGTCTGGCAATGGGAACATTTCTTTGCCTGGGATATTTGGGACAGAGATATATGCACAAGTTCATGGCACATGAACTGAACACTCCCACAAAGTGTAAGGCTCTATCAACAAACTGCTAAAACTGTCCACACATCCCCAGTAACAGATGCAGAGCCATGCAGATTGGCACAAACCTCAATCTGTCTCAGACACCTGAAAAAACAGTGTTCCCACAGTTCAGAAACCCCCAAAACACACAAAATTCTCACACTCCACCAAAACATATTTTTCCCAATATACGATTTTGTAAGCTTTCTCTCAGCCCCATGCCCTTGAAACCATCCTCAGTCTTCCTGCCTCTTCCTTTCCCCAGCCTCTCCTAACCTCCTCCTAAACGTCTCCTCTCTTGCCTATATGGACCCATATGCCTTCATCAGCTGCTGCTCCATGGCTTTCCTTCAAAAAACCCTTTTCCCTGACAAAACATCACACAATTACCTTGAAACTAATAACGTCACACAATTATCTTGAAACTAATATGATGTGCGTATTTTCCAGCCCCTGACAGAGCAATAGCATTTCTCCTAGGCACAAATGCCTGGCACTCAATACTTAGAGGCATGTGGCCTGGCTTTGTCTATTATTATTGCAAAGAATAAGAATTTTTTTGTCACCTGCAGTCTTCATCTCAGAGCACATGACTGCTCTGCACTGTTGCACTGCTAATGGAAAGCTCTGTGAGGAGCTGAGAAATGATCCTTGAACATCCTGCCTTGCCAGATTTTTCAGGGAGTTTTTCCCATAACTGGAGTTTCACCATAGAAAAATTGGTATGCAGTATTACCAACTTCAAGAATCTTAGCCTTCTCTCTTCAGCTCATCACCAGAGTGGCTTAAAAATGACAACTTTTAGGAAAGTTGCTGATGTTGGAGTCTTCTTATACAACCTGGGTCATGTTTCCCGGCTGTCTTCCACAAATATAGGGACCAGAAATCTGCTTTTGCTTTCCTAATATGAAAATTAAGATTTGCATTTGCTAATCTGCATTTATTTAATAACCTGCCACCCTTACGAAAGAATCAGAACATCACTTTCATAACGAAGTTTTTTCTCCTCTTCTAAAAATGACTATTTCAATCTCAGTGTATATAAAGCAGCTAAAACTCAGTTTCCTTCTTCGCAGTTTTCTGCCTGTGCATCCTATTAAAAGACATGAGGAAGGTACAAACTGTGCTTGCAAAAACCCCAGGTCAGAAGTGAGGTACAACCAAACCTCAGTGACAGTCTGCCCCTGTGGGAGACTCAGAAATACACAAACATCAGTGTATAAATGCAGTCAGCAACAGAGGATTTCCAAGCAGACCCTTTTATGGACTCTGAGAAGAGTGCTTTAAGCAGACACCCTGACATCGAGGTCAGTGCTGTGCATGTCCCAACAGCCCAAAGAACATGACTGAAGAGGACCTGCTTTACATGTGCCCATTTTTCTATTCTTGGAAGCACTCTGCATTGCATTAGTAACATTTAGCTCTCTGGCCCAGCCAGGACACACTCCAAGCATGCAGACCTTCTTATGTGATAGAATTTGAAAAGCTATATTTGTTTGTAAGCTGTGAATTGATTGCAGCAATACGCTGAGTGCACAGTGCAACCTCAGCAACGTTTCACTGCTAGATATTTATCAGCAGAAACACAGAGCATGTTTATGTACTGGAAAAGAACTCAATTTGAGTCCATCCTGGGGATTTAACTCCTCCTTGTAGCTAACAGCATATAGCAACACTGCAAGGCTGTCTCTACACAGAGAGCAGATCCCAGCCTCCAATTTTCACTGAGCAGCTTATCCCATTTGAACTCTTCCTGAGGACAAGAAGATTTATACATCAATGCCATTTCCTTAAGAGATCATCCCATTGTATTTGCAGTAGTATCTACATACCTTATGTCATTTGCTAATATGGCAAAGTGTCATGGAAACACATCATGGAAAAGATCACTGGATTCTTTTCTGGTTTGTGCACATATGTACCAAACAATCAGCCATGCTGGCATCATTGCTGCTGGTGGGAGCCAGGAGAAGGCTCTCCAGCATTTGGAGCAGCAGCTGGACATTACAGGGCTGGTAGTGAGACATACTGAGTAGTAGCAAACTCTTCAGTGCTAATGGAGGTGGATGGTTCTCCTCTGCAGTTGCAGCTCATTTTCCAAGGAAGCTCTTGTGCAATAAAAGAGAAGAGTAAGCTGTACACAGCAATGAGCTTCACTGGGATTTAAGCTCTCAAGATACTGCACAGCTTCCAGGTGGCCAAGCCATTCTGGAAGCATGCTGAAGGTGCTTAGGATACAAAAGAAGACACACACTGCCACACAGCATCCAGCTGCTCAAGTTAGACGGTCACAAACACATCGGTGCATGGCAAGAAAAACAGCAGCACTATAGCCAGTCATTATGGGAGCTTACCATGTACTGGGAATGGATGCTTCCACAGCAACAGAAGCTGTAAAGTCTTTGTCACTTCAGTCCTTTGTAAAAAGCATGGCTGAACTCTGTTCTGTCTGCTGTTAGTCAAATCACGGCACTGACAAACTAGTCAGCAGAGCTCATTCTGAGCTTTTCCCAGCAAAGAGACAAATCTGGCTTCTCTAAAAAGCATACATCTCTAGAGATTATCTCTACAAGCAACACTTCACAATTTCAGATAAATATTTATCAAAAACAAGCTAAGTTGTGTTGCCATTAACTCCCACTGCTTGGTTGGTGCTCAGAGAGAAAAAACCCTATCCTAAACAATCCAGCCTGCAGTTTAAACACGAGTACATGATGAATCAGCTGAGTAACACCAAGCCACAAGCAGGATAACAATTAAAAGCAAAGTATTCACCTCCACTCCACCATGTATATATGTGTCCATGTATATATATATATATATATATACATATATATATATATATACACATATCTCTGCATCATTCAAACAGATAAGTACAGTACTCACTCTGAGTGGCATAAAGGCCCTCTGTTGCCTTATCCTCGTGCCCATCAAAGTCTCTGCTGGCCAGCTGCCTATTGGCTGTCTCCAGTCGTTCTGCAAAAAACAGGAAATACTTCAAGTATAAATATATGTATATAAAATTGTAGGCCAACCAAGAAAATAAGATGCATGCCAGCAGAGCAGTATAAATAGACTCTCTGAAGGAGGATATTAAAATGGAGGCTGACACATACATAAAAGATGAAGCCTTTGACCTCTTCCATGAAGCTGTGTTATTCAGATTCACAGAAACTGGGAGGGAAGTCTCTGCCATTCACAGCTGACATGCCCAGGCAATCATCTCTCACACTACTCAAAATGCACAAGGCATCTGCAATCTGAATTACCCAGCTTTGCAAGGAGATGGCTGCTTTCCTGCAGTGAAGAGCTGCCCCTGGGTGCAGCAAGACATCCTAGGGAAAGGCAGCCCCCAGCCCAGAGACACCAATCCTTGGGGATGCCCTGGGAAAGAAGGCATTTTCTGCAGCCAAGGATTACTTTCCTTGGGAAGGTCCTGCCTTCATAGACTTCCTCCCTTCAGAAAGACCATGTGACCCACCACTGCAAAATTTTAAGTCAGCTTGCATGAGCAGTGAGTACCAAAGTACCCCCCCTCAGAACCTGGATGAGCACTTGTTATCCAACATATCCTCCATTTCCCTTCTCAAAAGGATACACCCTCAATTTAAAGTTTTTTAAAAGAGATACTCTTTGATACTCGCTAATGGTCTGTGAAGGCACTGACCTTGGGGATTTATGGGTAGTGCAGCATTGTTCTACATTACAATTTGTTCTTCAGCCCTTCAGGAGTGGACAGGATACTGTGACTCCTGGCCTTGCTGTCAAATCCATATTTTCAAGTACTGAACACAAAGGCACCATCTGCAGCCGATTCTTACAATTTGCCACCAGGGAGTTGACAGCAGTTTTGTCTAATGCCAATGAGCAGGGCCTTATTTCTCATGATGTGTTTCTAAATATTGTATGAAGCCACTCCTCTAAAGCCTGCTGCTTTGGAGCTTGTAAGTGAAACACCATGTCAACCTCCCATCAATGGAGGGGGGGAAAAAGCCACAAGCAACTGTAACATACCACGGAGATCCCTGTTGAAGTCATGAAGTCTCCTAATTTCTCCTTCAAGTTTGTTTCTCATTGCTTTGTCCAGAGATTCCCTCTTAGTGGTGGTCTTGACCAAACCCTCATAAGCTTCTGAAATCCTCTGAATCTCTATTTCAAACTGAAAGGAGAGAGAGTTCCTGTTAAAGCCCTGCAGGAATGTGTCCCATCCCAGTGTTTGCCCAGCACATTCCAATAAGACACAAGGGGTCAGGGCAATGCTCATGTCCAGTGTCTTGCCAGTCACCAACTCTGCAATGACCAATCTTCCTGGCAGAGGATGGCATGAAGCTCCAGCAATGCTGGTGGCTCCCGCAGTGGGAATCCCTGTAAACACCCTGTGGGGCAGCTCACCATGTCACAATGCCCCAAGACACCCCACTGGCAGCTCCCAAAAAAGCTTGAGGTGGGCTAGACTTGATGGAAGTGCTTGGTTGCCTTTAGTCCATGACCATGGTGACTGCTTTAATGCCATCCAAGAGGAGAAAAACAGGAAATGGTGTACTTGTGTGGGCTGTATACTCTCCCAGAAAGGGTGTAGGAGAGACAACATTTATTACTCAACAGGTCCCTGATCCAAAACTTATCTCTGAGCACCACCACAAGTATTTTAGACTCAGCTCTGGCTTCATGTCACTTTTAAACTATTGTGATCCATTCCATCCTTGACTGAAGACTGCTTTATACAAGAGAGACTCTCTATAACAGAGAGAATCAATTGTTCTGGGTTTTCAATCTTCTTAACTTCATCTCCTTGAACTCTGGCAAACTGCAGGCAGGGCATGCAGAGGAACTCCTTAGTGGTGAACTCACATGTTAAGACCTTAGCCCAACAGACTGACAGAAGAATAGTCTGGGGTAGAATTTTGCTGTTCAGCTCAATCCATCCAAGTCTTTTAAATAAAATAATGTCATGTTAAGTGATACAGCTTTGGTAAAACCATAGCTGCAGAGATGGTGAACACTGATGTGGGTATCTGTTCCTACAAGCCTGGCCCTTTTGTTTGTGGAGACAGAGTGGAAAACCAAAAGACATATACAACCTCCCATACACCTTTCTAAATCTGGCACATTTTTGGCCTCTTGTGTCATGGGTGGGACAGATTCATGACTTTTGAAGCCAGGGTGTAAGCTCACCTCCACCTGTTGAAGAGTTACGTACCCCTCAGTAAGCTTCAGGCATGATCTTCCAGTTGTAGCACTTGGAGAATGAAAGCTCCAGGGATGCTGGAGCTGTCACTTCACTGTATGTGTAGGAACCCATGGCCAGGCTCTAGCAGCCTGGACCTGCACTTCCCACAATACTGGAGTCACTCCGTCAAGATACAGCCCACAGGCAGGCAGCACCTCCAAACCACACACCAAGGAAAGGCTGGCAGAGCCATGATGGGGAAACCAGATTACATTCCCCAGTTTCTAATTCCAGCTTGTTCATAAGCACTAAAGCTGAAACAAGTGGGGAGATTCAGACTAGACATTCAGACTAGAAAGTGTTTCTTTACTGAGTGGGTGGTCAAACCTTGGAGCAGGTTTCCTAGAGAGGTGGTCAATGCCCCAAGCCTGTCAGGCATTTGAACAATGCCCTTAGCAGGGGGCTTTAATTTGGTTCACTCAAGAATTGTTCAGGGAGCTGGTAAGCCACTCTCTGCAGGAGAAGATGCTTTCTCCAGAGAGCTCCTACCACAGCAAAGCAGATTTGCTAGCACAAAAGTGGGTTTCCACAGGCTAACAATCTGGCTCAATGCTGCTGGTTACTACAAGGATTCTGCTTGGCCCTCTATATGCTGGTATTTCCCAAAACACATCACCACACAGCCTGCAGCCCTGGAGGCAAAAACTTGCTGTAGCAAGTGCTCCATCAGCACTTAACAAAATTAAAGGAGAGCAGAAGAACAGCCATAAATTGTGTTGGCGTTTCTCAGCAGCTCTGGGATTTCCTTCTCCTTCTTCCATGGAGGAGAAAAAAAAACAATTCAGCTTTTTCTCTGCCTGGTAGCTCCTGGAGCCAACCCACTCAAACAACCCACACATGTGGCATGGGGAAGAGCCAGCCCAGTCTGGCAATTAAACTTAGCAAGGTAACACCACCCAGAAAAGGGAAAATCAGGCAAGAAGTTCAAAATTAAATGCACGTAATTCTTCTTCTAACTCTTTTTAGGTAAGAAAAAGAGGCAACTCATCAAACAGCACAGAGATTCATCATCACCTTGTAACTCTCTATAAAAAAGTTTGTTCACACACAACTGAGAATGTGACAACACTCAAAACTGATCTTGTCTGTACATTTGTACAAATGCCCAGGGAGTCCTATAAGTCAGGCTGACTTTCTCTAACTTCTATTTAACAAATAAATGTGATGGGAAGGCAGTCCTACCTAGAATAAAATTGTTACCCACAAATAAGAAGTACTCCTTCCTGACCTTTCCACTTGCAACAAGCGGGAAGAGTTTTCACATCCAAAGTACATAGTTTTACTCAATCACATTTTCAGAGGCAATGTTTGTGGGAACCAAGGAAGACCTGCTCTGACCTTGTGTTCAAACACAAGCAAAAACAGCATGGGAGGGATACCATGTGTTAGAGATTTGGTTTCCTGAAGAAAGAATGCACTTGAGTATTGTTTCACTTTAATATTCCGCTTACATTCCCCCAAAGTCAATGGGACTCAAGTCCACACTTTATTGACTGAAGTGAGACTTCAGCCCATGCTTGAATACCTTTCTGTTGGTGTCTGATGCAATAGACTTGCAGGGCATCCAAGATAAAGAGAGAGCCATTTCCCAGAGTGAAAAAAACCAAAATATTTATAGGGCATTACACTTAAATATCTTTTACTGAACAACACAGCTTTTGTAAAATTAATAGCTGGAATATTTCTTTTTGCCCAAAAAGGCCACAGGGAAGTCGGTATTACAGTTTTTGCAGATTTCTTCACAGATAGTTAATGTTGAAGCGAAATTTTTTTAACTAAGTTTAGGAAACTGTGAATAAACTCAACTCATCTTGTTGCAGAGGAGGAGACAGAAGAGAAAGCAGCTACAAAACATCTGGGTTTTTTTCTGATCTGTTTGAACAGATTGTCACATATTTCTCCCAAAGCTGAGGCTGGGACATGGTCTCTCAGATCTGCTGCTTCTTCTGTGAAGGCTGTCTTCAAGAACATCCTGATCCACAAAGCATAGAAAAAAATAGAGCTCCCATACAGATTCCTAAATTCAGAGAGAAAAGACCTGCAGTCTAAGATCATTTGTGTCTAAGTGGTGGGAAGACATAAATGAAACAGTAGTGCAGGGTCCTAAATAAATTATTTGGTCCAAGCCCTTGGCACCCAAAACCAGCAGATGTGGGGAGCATCTCTGCTTTGCCTTCAGTGAGCCACAGTTTTAAGCAACTTCTACTTTGATACAACTCTTCATCCCACCCCAGGCAGTGCACAAGACATTACCCTTCTCCACCTAAAAACCTGCATATTACAGAAAAGAGGATGCATGATCTCTTAGAAAAATGGATTTTGAGCAAAATCTTTACCAAATGGCTCTTTCAGATAAGGATGTAATGCTTTTAGAACCAACATTATCAAATGGATGTCTAACATCAGTGCTTAGAAACTCAAAGAGCAGTAACTGAAAGCCTCTAAGACAACCCAGGTAATATATTTCCAAACAAGGGACAACTCCACTGGCGGCTGTTACCCTTCCAAAGAGTGTGGAGCACTACATGAGCTTATTGTGGTGGACAAGACTGCTTGAGACCAATGTGGACTTGCTCTTCATATCATTCTCACCTGCATCTCTAACCCCTGTGCAGATGGTGCAGGACCCAGGTACACCGGAAACATATTGCCCATGGGAGACTTCCAGGGAAGGCTCCAGTGAGGTCAGCATGGAAGTATGGAAGGGGAAAATATCCACTTGAGAGATATCTGATGGGCTCCCTGTCCTAAAGGCAGCAGAGCCTTCTGTGAGACCACCGTGGAGAGGCAGTGATTAGAAACGGCCAGTGGTGCACCTCCACTGCAGTGACAGAACTATGGAGAACAGCTGCCCAAAGACACAGGCTCCACCCCAATCTCCACACCTACCTTCTGCAGCTTGTCTGCCTTCTCGTAGTAGCCCTCCAGCTCCTGCCGCAGCACGTGGTTCTCCTCGGAGAGCATCTCTACCATCTGCTGCGCCCGCTCCACGATGGCAAAGGCGTCGGGTGTCAGCTGCTGGCCCGGCAGCGTCGGGCTCTGGGCAGCCGCAGGGGCCGGCAGCGGGGCCAAGGGGCCTGGGAGCAGGGGGCCAGCGGTGGCCTGCGAGGACATGGGGCTGTGCTGCTGCTGCGCCGGCGGGAAGGGCGGCTGGCATTGTCGGCTGTGGGGAAGGACACGTGGGGAAGTGTTAGAGCCGCACGCCCTCCAAACGCTTACCAGAGCTCCCACCTAATGACTGCGTGGTTTATTAATAGCGTTACAACTGGACAGTCACGACTCCTGAACACCAACAGTCGCAGCAGAGACTGGGTAAATTGTCTCCTTGCCTGCTCTTGACAGTGATGTGCACATCTGGTATGAACAGACAAAGGAAGCACTGACTCAAAACCTAGGTGTGCAGCTAATACTTCAGCAGCAGCCAGCCTCTCCCTGCCTCCCCTTCCCACAAACGCCATAGCTGAGAAGCAGAAGCTGGCAGGCTTGAAGAAAACACAAGGGATGCATTACTCACCCTTGGAACACCGCTCCCTGCCCAGAGCAAAACCAGCAGATTAGCTGAGTTGGGAGGCAAGAGGAAGTGATGTGAGCAAAGCAGCATCCCTGAGTGGCTTTAGCAAGTGGAAGAGGGAAGTGCTACTGCAGAACTGCTGGAGGCACAGCCACGTTCAATCACAGTGAGCCATGAAAGCCATCTTCCAGTGGGAGACCTCATTGTGTCATTCCCCAATTAAGGACACCTATCACACACCACACTCATATCAGGGAAAAATAAGAAGTGAGCTGATAGTGGATCTGCTTGTGAGTTAGGCTTGCTGTCAGCAGGCAGCTCTAACACACCTGAATCATAATTTGCAATGGCTGAAGATAATCCAGGAGGATGTCAGCAGTGAGGGTAAGCCTGCAGCTGACAGCCAGGTGGGATCAGAGTCCCTGACTCAACCCATCTCCATCCCTCCATCCACTGCACAGGCAGCCCTCGAAGCCTCAGCCAGGGAAAGCAGTCCCAGGCAAAATCTCACTGAGCACAGGCTAAGCCATTCCTCAGCCCTGATGCCAAAGTTCTAAAATTTCTACACTGATCTTGTTTTAAAGAGACTCAACCCAGATCATGTGGTACCTCAGTGTCAGGGCCCGTTAGGCTGGAAAATAAGCTGGCTGCTGGACCCAACCTGAAAGTCTTCAATCAAGTACTTTTTGGGATTTGTATTTTAATGTAACTACAAGCTATTAGACTTGCTGTTGATATATTTACCTGTATTTCTGTACCCTACACACGGCACAAGACATAATGAACAGACACATTTACCCCACTGGGCCTCAAAGATCCATGAATGCTTCTTAGACAGACAGCTCTGTGGTATATAAAAACATAGTAATTATGGTTACTGTTGTCTTCAGGACCTACACAGCTTCTCAAAACAGGGTTTCCGAAAGTCTTCAGTGTTGGCCTAATTCTACTGACAATAACCCACCACTTCCTTCAACTGCAGCAGAACAAAGCGGAAAAGTGCAGGCAATTCTAAAATCCTGCCCTAGAAAATGAACAGCACTGCTCTAACAAACTTGTCCCCATCAAGCCACACAACAGCAAAGAAAGCCAGCAACTCAGCCTTAATCTTCTGTCCAAGCTAGAGTGAAAACAAATCAGGCTCTGCAGGCCCCCAGACACAGCACACAGTGCCACACTCTCATCCCAGCTTTTCGCAATGCATCCACTCTGGCACAGAAAGGTATAGAAATGGAGGAAACAATGAACAGAAGTACACTGCTAACCTGGTCAGAAGTACAGACCAGTGTGCCTGGGAAGAAGATCCCAGTGGAGCTTCATGCAGCCTGCACTGAGGAAAGCTGTGCTGAGCTCAGTCTGGCCTTGAGATGATGTTTACCTGCCTAGCACAGACATACTCTAAGGCTGTGTCTCTTCCATAAATTAAACATTCATGGAGCTCAGAACAGGGGCCGTTCCCTCTGGGCAGCTCCCAGGGCCAGAAGGGCTTGCTCTCAGTACCAGGCATATTAGTTCTCTGGCAGAGGTGCAGGCTAATAACTAAGGAGCTAAATGTCTACTGAAAGAGGATAAAACTTCCCAAAAGACAGGAAGCCAGGGAGGTGCTGTATGACACCTCACAACCAAACACACAGGAATTCATAGAATCACAGAACGGCTTGGGTTGGAAGTGATGTTTAAAAATCATCTAGTCCAACCACCCTGCCCTAGGCTCGGACACCTTTCACTGGATGAGGCTTCTCAGGGCTCCAACCAACCTGGCCTTGAACATTTCCCATGACAGAGCATCCAGAACTTCTCTGGGCAACCTGCTGCAGTGCCTCACCACCCTCAGCATAAAAAATTTCTTCCTTATATATAATCTAAATCTACCCTCTTCCAGTTCAAAGCCATTTCCTTTTGTCCCATCTCTACAGGCCTTGGTAGAACATCCTGCTCCAGCCTTCTTATAAGACCCCTTTAAGTACTAGAAGCCTGCAATAAGATCTCTCTGGGGCCTTCTCTTCTCCAGGCTGCACAACACCAACTCTCAATCTGTCTTCACAGAAGAGGTGCTCCTGCCCTCTGATCATGGGCATAGTTCTCATCCATCCCCACAGTCCCCCCTTCCTTCTGGTGCTCCAGTGTGCAAGGGACCTTATGCCCACTGTGGGACTTGAATATTCTTTTGCTCAAAAATCTGAGCAATAAATAAACATCATGAGTGAGGGATGTCACTCACAATGCAAAAGATGCTCCACAAGTGAATGTGAACTCAGACAAGCATACAACACCTCCTCAATGCTGCTGACAGCCAGGCTGTGCCCACATGTTTTACCACAGAAATTAATTCAGTTAAGTGTGAGCTTGTTTGTCTTTACCAAAAGAAAAGGCACTGCTAGTTTTATGCAATTAAAAGCCCAACTGTCTGGATACAGTTACACCCCTACAAAGACACTTAGCAGAAAGTAGAAAACTTGGAAGATTTGCTGCAGGTACAGATTTTCTCACTTCCTTATGGGAACAGCATAGAGCAATAGAATTAAATTGATCTCTGAATCTAAACCAGTGGAGATGCAGCAATTTTTCTTTTTCATTATGAAGCACAACAGTCTTTGTCCATAGATACACCCTTTAGACCCTTGCACGAACTTTTGACACTGTACTTTTGGGAAATCTTAGCCTTTCATCCATTTAATCTTTTCTTGTCACTTTCGTCTGTCTAGCTTTACAATACAGACGAAGGAAAGACCACAGAGATCTCTATTTTCTTAAACTGCAAATGACTTTTTCAGCTACTAAAGATTTACACCCTACAGCAGCTGCCAGCCACCAGAGTCTCAGCAGCCAGGGCCACAGGAAAGATTCTCCAGTGTTTACCAGCTTGGAAACTGAACAGGTACAACTGACTTGAAGCACAGCTGTTCAACAAAATTGTTGTTTCTAACTTTCTTTTTACTTGTTTAATCTGACCCAATTTAGTTCTGACTTAGCCAACTGCAAAATCTCTGAGTACATATGCAATAAAATAAACACCGCAATTCACATTAACAAATCAGCATTTGCAAAAATAGGAATGTTATAACATCAGCTTAGTTCCTATCCAAATTCTCATGTAAAGCTCCAAAGAAACTCAGCAATCAGGATTATCCTGAGGTCCTTTGGGCTTAGTGAAGACTGACATTTTCACAATGCTTCTACTGTATTTTAATGTTGATCTTACTCTGCATTAGAGTAGGTTAAAATCTTTCAGCCAAACACGTCCTAGTAGAAAATCATCCTTAAAAGCATGGGGCAGTGGAACTTTGTGAGTTTTGGCCATCTCTCCAACATTTCAGCTACATTTCTATTAAAAACATATTTTTTGATGACATTATTGTAGAAGTAGGGCTCCCATAAGCTTCTGCAATATATTGTAAAGAAGGAAAAAGAGAAAAAAAAATTTAAGGAAAATAGCTTTTTGAATAAAGAGCACCAGCAGGCAGTGAGGCTTTCAAGGGCTGCTGTGCTGGGGTGACCAAGCACTCTCTCTTTTCACAGATACAGCTTGTGATACATACATAACAGCTTACTACCTACAGCTTGCAATAGAATGTCTTCAGCAAAATACTTGACAACAAACCTCACTTTCCTAAGAAATCCCTCAGGATGCTGGGGCTGCCCAAGCCCCCAAATTTAGGCGTGGTCTTAATACTCTTCTTATACTGGACCACCTGGGAGCAAGAATTACCAAGATAGAGGAATTTGGGGAGAATTTTAACTTTATGTAGGAATAAGAAACCTGGAAGGGAAAATTAATGATAAAGTCCACTTGCTGTTGATGACCAGGAAATCATAAATACAAAAGAGCTGTTGTTGGATAAAGCAGCACAGTATTAGTAATAAAATCAAAATGCCCATAAATGTCCTGGAAAGGAAATTCCACCTTAGCCTTGCCACAGGTACAGTGAAGCTCTCTTCTGTCTAGAGATGGAAAGGGGCTAGTGGAGGAAGGACTTTGTTTCCAACACACCACGGCATTTACATTCATAATTAAACCTCTAACCTATTTAGCTCATCTTTCTCTGAATGCTCGGCCTTCCTTTGCCTTTAGGGCAGACTGGCCTACTTTATCTTCCAAAGACTCTCCCAAGGAACTTTATTTCACAACTTCATGCATCTTCTGTGGATGCTCTGGCTGAGTCAGAGATGAGAATAAGGCGCTTCTGGGGTGCAGTTCTTTGAAGTTGCCTTAGGCTTTTACCTTACAATGAGAGTAAAAAAGTGTGTGAAATGTGCTTATTCCTGCCCATTGACTGGGAGCCTTCAGTCTGGATACTAACCTCAGACCAGGTGTGTCTACCTGATATCATTATTTCTGCAGTCATGAAGCAGACTTCAAACGCTATTCTGTCTCACTATGAGTAACATGGAAAAACAGTATTATGGCCATGCAGGAAAAAAAAAAAACAACAGGATCCTGGCAAAGTCAGCAAGCCCAGTCTGATGGTTATGGTGCAAGCAAACACAATTATAGATCCGTCACTAAATGATGATACAGAAAGAAATGGGAGAACATTTGCCAAAGCCCAAGGCCCTTACGGTATTCTGTGCCCTATGGAATCAGCAATAGTTGCAGGACCTTGTAAACACAAGTGTTTGTTTCAAAAAACATTCTGCAGACTTGGATCTCTTGAATTCACTATTTTGTTGGTGACGTTTGTTAGTTCTGGAAAGACTTGGCACAGCTTCTTTGGCATGATTACGCAAAGATTTTGCAGGGCAAAATTATAATCTAAAAATACATATGTTGTATCAAACATATCCTCAGTTGTTAAGAGAGGGATAGGATACTGTATTTCCTCACAGAGATCCACACTCAGAACAGATGCTCAGCATAAGGAAAAGGTGCTTTCCTCAACCTCTGCACTTTTAGAGGAACCAACTGGGATAATAATAGAGAAAGGTAAGGAGAAATGACAGGCCATTACCCAAGCTGTGGAAACAGCTTCATTTCTCTTTCATTCATTTTAATGTAAGGCATATTAGAATATTATTAGGCATATAACCAGAAGGAGAGAATACAAAGCAAAGCTCATCTGCAGGGCTGCCAGCATTCATGTCAGATGGAAGTGCAGCCTCCAACCCACACTCATGCTCGGATTATCCTTGGAGAAAAAAGCCAGGACAAGTCAGTTTGGGTGTAACATCCTTCAGTATGTCCACACTGCCAGCAAACCTGCCTGCCTGGGCTGTCTCAGGGAAGAAAACAAGCTCCTTGTGTCCTGTCAGCAGCCACAGACATGGCTGAATTGGTAAATATCAACAGGTTGTCAGAAAACAGCAGTAATATGTGTGGGGGGAATAAACACACAAATAACTGGAGAAGCAGCAGACTATTTCGGCAGTTAATTATAGACTCCTACATCCTGGCAGGGTGGAATTTTATGAGGCACATAAAAAATGGCATGTATTTAAAATCAGCCCAGATTTATTCTTTTCATTGATTCTGCATGCTGACTTTTAAAATGCATGGATTAAATTAGAATGAAAAGGTGCCTGCATGATTGTCTTCTGCACGTACCACAAATTAATTCCCCTCAGTAAGAAGCAGAGTTTCTAGTTCACGGCTTCATTTGCATTGCACACACCTTTTATTAATAGTTCAGAGAAAGAAATCACTCTGAATAAAAGACACCAGGATCTGACAAGAGCCACTGGGATCAATGAAGAGGATTCACTGTGCTGAGTGATCTGGATCACTGTTTAAGCAGGACGCGGAGAAACAATATCGACTTGAGCTGATTCAAGTTCATCCATCCAGGAACAAATACAGCAAGCTAAAGTAAAAGGGTGGAAAATACTATCCTGGGCTGGGACAACCCTCACATGCCCGGCTGGGCAACAAGCTGTATGGAGAGATCCCAGGGTGCCAACTGCAAGTGTTAATGAGCTACCTAAACAAGGAACACTGACTCAAATCAGAGGTGTAAGCCTCATTAGCCTCTGGTCCAGCTGGTACCGAACCAGTGTTCAGGTTGGCTTTCCACAGTGAAAAAAAGGGATTTTGACAACAGTGAAATAAATACAGGGCTCTGGACTCCATCTGTTAAACGTATTAAAGGACTGATAGCAGAGGTCTCCTCACTGTATCTGACAAAGATTTTGCAAAATCCCTGGTAACTAGAAAATACAGGCTGAAACTAAAATGGAGATCTATGCCAGAGATGGCAATTAGCTAGTGGAACAAGGCTGTAAAGGCCACGATGGATTCTCCAGATGGAGATTGTTATACTCACCAGGACTGAATGTTTCACAAACTGGAATTAATTCATGGCATTGTGCAAATAAACTAAATTAGATTAGTTCTAAGCCCTTTTACCTAACAAGCTGTGACTTTCTGAACCTCCACCTAAGGAAAGTTAGCAAAGACACAATTCAGGAATAGCTGCACATCTAGGAAAGGAAAGGTTTTCTAAATATTATTATACTTGGCCAACTTAAAGCATTTGGAAGTTGTGAGTCAGGGCCCCAAAGCATCAAGCAACTGGCTTAAAAAATACTGGTTTTTAAAAGGAAAAAATACTGGTTCATTTTTATTTCCCTTCTGGTTGTTTTGTCCTTTAAGCTTCAAGGTTCAAGATCATCTCTGAAACTGTGATGCCTGCAAAACAGAGGTCACTAAATCTAATTTATGTAAATGCTGAGACTACCCCTATGACTCTAGGAGTTCTTCAGTACAACACAAATTACCTTGAAATTTACAATAAATTACAATATTTCACCCTGATGATTATAAAGGCAGTGTTTCCTCTTAAACCAGTTGTGCAAAACAAAAAGTCAAACCAAAAAAAGAAGTTAAGCAGCAGCTACAGTTATTCCATTATCCTTCAACAACCCCCCCCGGCACTAATCCCTTTCCAGCCACATCTCCCTTGTCAAAGAAGTGTGGGGAAGTGGGGGCTCAGTGACCCTTTAGGTCTTCTCCATCCCTGGTATCTGCAAGTGCTTTTCCTGGATCGATGCACTCTGGTTTTCTCCTCTTTTCTGGAACACAGAAGCCTTTTGCATGGTCCCTGTCCAGAGGATGCCAGGATGGATGGGCTGAGGAATTAATATGACCAAGACAGAGGGAAGGAGATGCTGGGGTATATAACATTCCTGTCTGACCATGAGCAAAGTTCTGTTCCCATCAGCTTCTTTCCCAGACACTCGTCATGAGATGAAAGCTGAAATTCCTCACCTCACTTGTTCCTCTAACAGAAAAAACAGCCTCTCCAAACCCTACCCCTACTGTTAACTTTATGAAACCAGGTAGGCCCCTATCTCAACCTCTTCTGTCAAGGTCCTCCATCCAAGCCAGATCCTGGCAGTGAGCCTCCCCAGAGCCCAGTTAAGGGGAAAAGCAGTGAGCAAGTGCAGAGTCACAGGAAGGTTTGTGCTTGGGAGCAACCCAGGAATGTAACACAGCCCTCCCTGCACCCTATTCCACCAGCAGGGATCAGACAGTGACTGCTGCCCAGACAAATCCTCTAGTAAAGACAGGGCTGACACCCCTGAACAGGTAACCTGCCTTTATCCTCTCCAAAGACTGAAATATTTGGCACAGAGACCACATCATGAAATTGCATTTTAACCATCCCAGACGGGGGCAAGCCCATCCTGTCCTGCAGCCCAAGATGCATGCAGGGATGCACTGGAGCACAGATGCTGAAGACAGAGAAATGACAAGTGATGAATAAGTACATAGAAACTATAGTCACCCCCTAAGTGCTTTTATCAACCAAATCTTCCTGGGTGGCAGGACCATACAGAGATCCTACAGACCATGGGAACAGTTATAAAATGCAATAAGCACAGAATAAACTAAGTGAGTTTATTTTTTTGGGGTTTAGTGAGAACAGTTCATAATAATTGAGAAAAAGCTCAGGTAATTAATATTTCAGTGTGCCAAAGGAAAGGCTGACACCCCTGTGTTAAAAAATATAGACAAACCTGAGATGAGGATGAAGACCATCACTTTGCCGAGACCCAGAGACTCACTGTCTGACATCTGAACACAGCCAAATGTTCCTCCATTCACTAACAGGAAACCTCACCAAAATCCTGGCACCATGTGAAGGGAGCCAAGAAAGACCTGAAAATAACCACCTGTACATCAAGATCCAGAACTGCCATAAATAAAACTCAAGAGACACCAGACACCTTAGAGCAAACCTAGCTTGGTGGAACAACCCCCAGCCATGCCAGCCCCTTAACCTACATCTCTACATGCTTGCAGGCATAGCCAGCACGGATATATGCAGATTGAGAAGTATTAAGGCTGAGTTGCCAGAAAGATACCACTGAAGATTTTTTTAGTAAGTGTGCAAAATTTGGCAGCTCTGCTCTGTCAAGCTGCCAGTCCTCTGCTGCACCCCATATCCCTCCCCCTGGTGCCCCTGTAACCTGAGAGGAGGGAGATTTCTCCAGCACCGTGCAAAGAAAACAACCCACAGGGGTAGCAGACATCCCCCATGCAGTGTGATTTTGGGGTAAATGATGCTGCCTTGCCAGGAACGAGCAGTGACCACCATCATGAGTCAGTGAATTTTTCCCCACAGCTGCTGGGGTGATCCAGCCTTTGCTGAGGACTGGCATGGAAATCTGCACTGAATCAAGTGGGTTTCTCAGCACTAACCTTGCTGATCAGGCAACTGGGAAAAGCTCTGGAAGCAGCCCCAAAGGGTTTTCCATTTTACCCCACTGATGTTCCCAGTTAGCTGAAGCAGTGCATGCAGAACCCAGCTCCACTCAGTTGCAAAGACTCAGAACCAACATTTTCCAAGCATTTCCAAGAGTGATAAAAATACCCAAACCTCCTTCTTTTCTGCAGGGATGAATCTGCTTGGTGCTGGAGATCTTTGCTAGCACCACAAACAACTGCAGGAAAGCATGGCCCCAGCTGCCCTCACATCCAATAGGCCTTTCTTTGCATAAACACGCATTTTTGCTGAAGTCTTAAAAATACCATCTTGTTCTGAAAAAATTGCAAAAACTCCGCACAGTGGCCATACATGTAGCTGTAGAAAGACTCAGTGCAGGCCTGCCACTTGTCACAGCCACCTTGCCCCTGTCTCAACACAAAACCCATTCTTTCTGCAAACCTGGAAAAGTAGAGCATTCCCTCCTGCATTTCATGCCTTACATATTTTGGACAGAAAGAGCCAGGTCAGATGTGCCACCTTTTCTTGGTGCTGTGCTGTGGCAAAATAACTGTGTGCAACTTAAGGTGATGTCAACAAAACCTCTGGGGATTCTGGGATCAGTAAAGACCCAATGAGACAGCTGGCAACATGGAAACTGCTCACATTCACACCGAACAACTTCAGATTTCCAAACCCAACAAAATAACTGTCTGAGAGGTCAAAAAAGACAGGGATGAGACAGAGAAACACTTCCATTTAGGTACAGCAAGGAAAAGGAACCCTTAACACACCATCTCATGTCTGAAGGCAGGGATCAGCGCACAGCCAGCAAACACTGGATTACTGTTAATGCGCTCGGAATAAACCTATGCTCACAGAGAGGCCTGGCATGAGGGGCCCAGTACTGTGAAAGCCCCACGTGAGCTCAGTGGGAAGATTTAAGCAGCACGTAAGTGGAATATAAGCTTTATAGAATCCTCTGGGAGATGCAGGTGCCTCCACCAGCTGGGCCACAGGATGTTATGTCCCCACTGCAGGGTGTGATGTCCCCACCGTGGAGAATACAGCTCACTGTGGCCATGTGTACACAATCCCCAAGCCCCCAGACACTGGCTCCTGCAGCGCAGGCAGGACCAGCCCGCCTGCAGACCCACCCCAAGGGCCATTACCTGCTGACCCCGTACTCTGGGGGCGGCTGGTAGCGGACGAGGGCCAGCTCCGCCCGGGCGGGCTGGGGGGCGGCGTAGGCAGCCTTGAGGACATCCTGTGATGGCTGCTCGCCATAGAAGAGCCCGTGCTCCTGTGCCTTGCTGCCCGGGGCTGCTGCCTTGCCTTTGTAGGGGTACTCAGGAGGCGGGCCCCGTGGGTCTGTGGCCTTGCTGGGCTGTGGGGCTGCCTTGAAACCCTTCCCACCTCCTGGGGCCGGGGGATGCTGCTTGGCGCCGTTCCTCTCCAGCGAGAGCTGCATGATCCTCTCGCTCAGCGAGCGGACGTGGCCCTGCTTCAGCTCCTTCAGCGCCTCATCCTTATGCGCCTGGCCGCTGCTGGCCCGGTTCACTGTCGGCCTCCCCTCTGTCCTGGACTTCTGGCTGGAGGAGCCATAAAAACCCGGTGCGGCAGCGGTGGCCGGCGGTGCGGGCTGGCCACGGAAAAACTGAGACTGGGCCTTGGCTTCCTCGTAGGTGGGGAGCTCCTCGGTGCCATGCGGGGGCTGCGGGGCCCGAGGCTGCTTCTCCATGGCAGCACCGTCCCCCTGGTGCTCCTGCCCCTGTGGTTCCTGCCGCCCTGACGGCTGGACCATTGGCAGGTCTTCGGGAGCAAGGTTTTCTGCGGAAGAGAGAGTGCTGGCAGTGCTGTTGGAGGGGCCGCCGCTGCCCGTGGCCTGGTGCTGTATGGCCAGCAGGTTCATGTTCTCGCTGGGGCTGCCATACCTCAGCCGCTCCTGGATCAGGCGCTGCAGGACCGTGCCGGCTGCCACCTCCTCCGCCCCTCGCATCTCCGCCTCTGGCACACGGCGGAAGCTGGGTGGGCGCAGGGTGCAGAGGGTCTCCTCGGCTGGGCAGGGAGAGAGAGGTGGCCATTAGCTCTGCTGTCCAGGAGGTCTAACTCCCCCTGCTCTTTTTTCCCTTCCTCCACCCCACAACAGTGACCTTGTGCCCAGGACGTCCCCACGGGCAGTGAGTGTCCCACTAGGACTCCCCTGACAGCACAGGGGACATGGAAGCCAACAAAGAGGCAGAGCACTGCTCCCTGCTCATCCTCCACCCCTAAACCCTAATTCTGTTTGGCAGTGACCCTTAGGAACACATTCCCTCCCTGGCCTTCCCCTACATAATATTTCATGCGTCCCATACCCACAGCTCTGAACCTCCCTTAGAGGGAACAAGAGACATTCTATGTCACAGAGAAATTTGGTATTTTCTAACATGGATGGGATGGGAGCCCATATATAACAATGGTTATCTCATCCCACTGCCTAACCAATTCAAAGCCCACAAAAAGTTAACATTTTATTAAGGTCCTTGTCCAAATGGCTCTTTAAACATGGACAGGCTTGGGGCATTGACCACCTCTCTAGGAAGCCTGTTCCAGTGTTTGACCTCTCCCTGGAGACAGTTTGCACAACTTACAGAGGCAGCCTGCACGGCAATACCAACTGCTGTATTTTTGATGGCCAAAGGTGTAAATGTACTGTGTGCCATGACAAAATAAAATGTAAAATGTGTCACAGAAAAACTGTGAAATAGAACTGAAAATGAAATGGTCCTAAAGGTCTGAGAATAATCTGTACTCTGGTATCTTCGACTAACTGCAATTTCCCTTCTGGCTGAAAACATTATTTCTACGGGAATCAATACTAACTGTTGTAATTTTGTTGGGTCAACATGAGGAAGGCATTATGGTCATAGATTTAATGCCAGCATTTTAAAAAAAAGCACAGAGAGATTAGCTACACAACCCTAACACAGGTTACTGAAAGTCATTCAGAGACAATGGCAGTATCTTTGCACTATATATACAGTGGAGCTTGCCTGAAGCTAAGCATCTAGAAGCATTTGGACAAAGCTCTCAGGCACATGGTATGATTCTTGCAACATCCTGCATAGGGCCAGGAGTTGGACTTGATGATCCCAATGGGTCCCTTTCAACTCAGCATATTCTATGATTTAACCATGGCTGAGACCTTTGGAATTTCTCCCTCCTGGAGCCCTCCTTCCATCCCAGAAGCGCTGTAAGATGTCTATCTGAACACTGTCAGAGTCAGAAGAATGTTCCTGAAAGACTCCAGGGCAGACAAAAGGGAGAAGGGTCTTCCAGTGTCCCTAAGCATGAAGGAGGTGCTTTCTGCAGTTCGGTTTCTTGAGGTCTTGGAAACTTTCTCCTGCTGTTGTTCCCAATTCTCAGAGGAGTTTGTAACATTTGTTTTTTGGCATTTGAAAGCAGTTTAAAAGCAAACTTTCTCTTGGGGTCTGGTCATTTCCCTGAGGTTTCATCAGTTACTGCACATGCTGTGAGGTAACTTAGATACAACCTGGATGCCAGAGGGAAAGAAAAGCCTTTGAATCTTAACAATGATAAGAGGTCACTTCCGCTAACATTTCTGTGGCAAAGCCTTAAGGATGATTGTGGGGCTCAAGAGGGAGTGAAGATTGCCCGGCTGTTTCACTCCACACCTGCCCTTGAAGATACACCTCTCCTGCATTCCCTGAAACAATGTTATCTGCCTGCCAGCCTCACCCGCTGGGGTTGTGGCCTGGCTACCAGCTCTCAGAGGGTCTGTCAGCTCCTCAGAATGGTCTTTGATTCAGGAAGATGCACAGACACACAGTGCATCTCCATGTACCTGTCTGCTCAACAGCCAAGTTATCCAGCTGCTTTATATGTCCCTGCAGTTGCAGCAAACTCTTGCTGCTTTGTTCATGTTATCACAGCACACAGAAGCCTCATCATGCTGGACATTCTTGCAGACAAGCAAAAACATCTCTCTAACACACCAGAAATCTCACAGTCTAGGTTGTTAGACAACACCTGAGAAAAGCCTGAGGAAAGGGTATAAAGCCAACATCACACAGTCAAGGTAGTTCTTTATAATACGTCAGGATTTCCACTTCTGTGCTGGTCACGTTATCATCCTTTTATCTGGGAGGTGTGCTTTCAATTGCCTATTACTGAAGTCCAGAAAGATTGACCACAGTGAGCTTTCCACAGTGCCTATGGCCTGGCTCCATCAGCAGAAGAGCCGTGGAAACTGGTCCAGCTGTGCAGTAAAAAGCCCCATGTCGCAAAGGACAAGTGGAAATGATGCACCCTCCACAAATACAGGTGGGTGACAACACACAAGTCAAAGGTAACTTTGACTCTAAAGAGAATGAGAAGCTGGCCTTCAACTCTCTAAAAACTACTTGTAAATGGTTTAAACTGCTTGATTCATACTTTGGGAAAAACCTTGAAGTATACGCGACCCACCTTGAAGTTCATACAGGAGTGTGGCTGTGCACTTACCAGCTTTTTCCTTGGCACTGATCACTTCAGCTGTTAGTGGGGACACTTCATGCCTGCCAGCAAACAACTGGTGATCCTGGTAAAGAAAGCCAGTGTCTTCCAGTACCTGGACTGGGCTGGTAGGCTTGTAACAAATAGATGTGGAGCCTGTAGGAAAGAAGAATGGAATGCCAGTAAAGAAACCGCAGGAATGACAATATGTGAGGCCATAACTTATGATAGTAGTCCAAAAAATTTTCTTGAGCATGGCTAGGTGCTGAGAAGCCCTTCTGAGGCCAGTGAGCAAACCACCTCTTCAGTCCACACTTCCCAAACAACACATCAGCTCTGAGGAACAAGAGGCAAAACACCAAGTCACCAGTGCTGTTTCATGCATTGATCCAGGCTGGCCTACAAGGTCCTCAGTCCAGGTACAAAGAAAGGTTTGTAAGGGCTAACAGAGGTAAGTCACAAGCTCACAAATCAAGGCATAGCCCCAGGATATGAAACCAAGAGAGCCAGCACAAAACTGAGCAAGGGAGTGGGTAAAAAGAAAGAAATGTGAGGACACAGCCACCCATTAAATACGGCTATAGTCTGGGAAAGGCCTTACCACAAAATCTGCTCATGAGTAATAGTTCAGCAAGACAGAAAATTGCTGAGACACAAAATACAACCAGTGCTATCAAGGGAGAGAGTTTATAAATCACTTTGTCCAGATGTTCTTAATACAGTAGGGAGCGGATGTAGCTGGAGGGCCATGGGAATTTGTCTGGCAGACCAACTGCACGGGAGCTGCATGCCCCAGCTCCAGCATCCCACAGCCACTAATGGCTGGACTGTGCTGGTTTTGGCTAGGACAGAGTTAATTTTCTTCTCAGTAGCTAGTGTGGGGCTATGTTTTGGATTTGTGCTGGAAACACTGTTGATAACACAGGGGTGTTTTCCTCTCTGATGAGCAGCACTTAGACTGCATCAAGGCCTTTTCTGCCTGCAACTTGGCAAACCACAAGGCTCATCCTAAATCTGCTCTCAGGGTTGCTTGTTTTAACAAGCTGATGCAAAATGCATCACAGCAGTGTTAAGCCAGGAATGATACTGGCTTGACCTTATATTTCAAGCCACAAATTGGCATAATCCTACAATTTAAGAAAGATACGGACTGTACAGGATCCAAAGGAGAGGAGGGCAGCAAAGATCATCAGTGGGCTGTAGAACCTGTTCTGTGAGGAAAGGCTGAAGGAGTTAGGTCCTCTCTCCCTGGAGAAGAGAAGGCTGTGCGGGAGCTCTCATTACAGTCTTGCAGCATTTAAAGGGAGGTTACAAAGAGCAAAGAAGCTCTCTCTCTCTCTTCACAAGGAGCTACAGTGAGAAGGGGTGGAAAGCACAAGTTGGACTAAGAGATGTTTTAGCTTGACATAAGGATTAAACTTTTTACAGTGAAAACAATCACTCACTATACAACCTCCCCAGGGATGTGTCAGACTCCTCATCACTGGAGGTTTTCAGTATGCGATTAGACGCTGTCCTAGATAATCTCATCTGAATTGTCTCCTTCCCTCAAAAGGTTAGACCAGATGATCTGTGAGATCCCTTCCAACCTGGTCTGTTCTACGATTTTAAGATTTTTTACTGTCTCATTTTTCCGAGAACTTACTTATTTTTTGTAGAGAGGATCTTTGAGGTACAAACTTTGGAAAAGGAAAACCTTGGAATCTCCTGGCTGCAAGTACCCTGGCATAACAGGCAGGGTACACTGTCCACTTACCTCACTCATGATCACAGGTTTTAGGCTAAGGGAATGGTCATCAACCCCTAACACCTGCCACTGCCAAGGACTTGCTTGAGCAGGAGGCAGAGGGCTCAAAGTGCCACTGGTGATACATCCGGCCATCCTGGCAGGGCAGAAAGCCCACAGGCACCAGAATCTGCAGCACCCTACTCTGCAGGAAAAAGACATCCACAAGTGACCTGGATTTATTAATCCTGACTGCTTGGTTTGTGCTCAGCTAACTGCATGCTCCCTGCAGATATTACACAGTCCATTGCTAACCCCATGCTCCCTGCATGGAGCAAGGCAGCAGAGGGATAGCAAGGGGTTAGAATCCAGCCTGTCATTTCTACAGGCACGAAGATACTATTTTCTTCTGTGCCAAGATGGGAGGAAATAGGCATTTCTGCAAAATGTTAACGAATTCATCACTTTACCATTCATATTATGCATGAATGTGTATGGCAGTTATCTATATTTAGAGAGCAAGAGGGAAAGATTGCTTGCTTGAGTAGATTTAAGCCATGTATGTTTGTGAAAACAAGCATAGGAGACTGGTCTATAAATTGTGCTGATGCTGACACAGATCCAAGAAAAATCTCAAGTACAATAATTTCCAAAATTATTGGCCTGTTCTGGTAGAGAATAGGATTAAAGACACCCTTCATTGCTCCTCCACACATACAGTCCTGCCTTGGAATTTGGAATCTTGTATGTAACCAATGCATTTCAAACCCAAGCCTGTTTTATGAATAAAAAGTAGATTGGGGTGAAGCAAAGAAAAGCTGCACACCCAAGGAAGAAGACAAGCAGCTTCAAGCATTACAGGCAACCTGGACAGCCAGCAGATACTGGCTTGGCCCTACCACTCAAAAAAGAGAATTCAAAAGAATTAAACTGTTAGTAAAACTAACAGTATCCTCGCCTTCTGCATTTCGAGTCTGTAGGCACCCTTGCGTCATGGTTTCAAATTTTACTAGATGAGAAACAAAGACATGTTTTTTTTATTTAACAGGAGCAGAAATTCTTACCTAACCACTTGTCCTCGGTTGTCATGGCAGAGCAATATTCTACTTAAATCAGGACTGGTAAATGCCAGCATCTGCCAAACTGCTCAGTTTCTGATCTTTGTTATATCAGAGTCAAAATCAAGTAGCCTCAATCCAGGCAGAAACTACCGGACTGTGTTGTACCCATGTTGATGTTTTATCATCATAAAATGATGTCATGATGTTTTATGATGTTAAGAATGATGTAACAATATTTTATGTTCATTCACAGTAGGTTTTAATAAAATGTCAGCTGTAACTGACACACAAAACCACTTTCTGTGTAACAGAGAAAACAGTTGCCAAGAGATCAATGCTTGGCACACAGCCACAATCCAGATCATGGGCAATAAGGCACCACTTGAAAGCTTAGTGGAACCTCACAAGCCAACTGGAGCAAGGCACAAGCCTTATTTCTTTCTCCCCTTGCTCTCACTGGAGCCTTCCAAACCCCAGCTTCTCTCTCTGAAGGAAAAGGCTTTATTACATCCAGCTCTGACACGGCGCAAGGCACCCATCCGATGGTCAGGCACTTGCTCCTTTCCCAGACCTCCTCATTCCTCCACAATGCTCACCAGAAGAGCAGTTTTCATCCCTATAACTGATTCCTGGTGCCAGAGCAGCGGTGCCCAGCAGGCAGGAGTAAGAAGCTAGCAACCTAGGATGAAGATCATCACCCCACCAGGGGTGTGTCCCTGGGGAATGGCTTTTTACCCATATCTAGCCCAAACAAGCCTCAAAGCACAGCTGCTGCAGCAGCTGTCCCATGTTTTATGAGAGCCACTGCCAAGAAGAACCAACCTCATCATGTCTGTAGGTGCCTGCAGGCAGCCACCAGCTGTGCTGTGCACACTCCTCTCCTCTCCACCTCAGCCCCAGAATGTCAGGATGCAGCCTAGTCCATAGACATCATGCCTTCAATTGCCATGTATCTAGTGTCTCTTATAGCCAGCTCTGTAAGACATGACCATATTGCTGGCCCAGTTCAGTCCTTGCTAAATTGGGTAGCTGCTCCAGGCCTTCATTTCTGCATCTCTACCAACTCTCCTACATCTAAGTGACTGCCTGACATCAATTCATTTGTTTTCCTTTTCTTTTAGATAAGCAAGCATTCCACTGTACAGAAGCAGACATATTATCCTGGAGGTTACTGCACAGCAGTGCAATTCATTTGAAGATTCAGAGCTATTTAAATGAATCAGCTGCTAAGATTAACACCAGACAGTCAGCCAGGACTCAGAGACAGTGGAGCAGCACTTAAATATTTCCTGTTTCTGATGTGGTTTCAGTCTGGTTTTAAAAAGGATCTAAAGCAAACCACATAGGAAGCTCATGGCTGTGACATGAGAGGAAAGCCATGTTTTTAGAGCAATAACAGCAACCCCAAGAAACAAATTTACAAAAACAGTCAGAGAAGATGGTTTTCTTACAGTCGAACTGTACCACTACTCTCATCTTCAGTCAAACACTGAAAGACGCCAGTTATAAAAACACAGCTTGCTGCTCTTCAGAGGCAACACCTCGAGGCAGAGCCCAGGTAATGAGTTTCTGCATCACACCCCACTGCCCACCCAGGTAACATAATGTGGCTGCCCACAGCCCAACCCACACTGCTGGCACGTATGACTCCTCCTCTACCACCCAAAAGCCACCCAGCCAAACAAAACCACAGAGTTGACCTCCAAAAATTCCCCTTTTAATCAGTACCCTACTGACCCAGTCGTTCAAAAGAGACTGAGGTGTTTCAAATATCATACTAAGCAATCATCTGAAATTAAAAAGTAATTAAGGCAGCTTTACACTTTCCTATAAACCCTGCCACAGCATGTAAGGGAAGTCCAAAAATGACAGAACAAAAATTACATCACTTCCAAGCCCACATCTGTCCTTCTGTATCACAGCCATGCCAAAAAGGAGTATAAATACCTTATTCTACATTTAAAATATTTTCTCTGCCCTGTTGCTGCATAAAAATCTCAGGTCAAAAAAGGAAGAGAATTATTTAAGGGAAATACCAAAAGGACAGTAAAGCACTCAAAGGTGCCAGAGGCTGCATGAATGTTGTGCCCTGAATTGCCCAGGGTGGACCATTCAGTCCCTGCAGTGTGTCACAGGGACCCTCTGTCGAGGCTGGACTCCCCTCCACGTGCATCCTGGCCCATGAACCCTACTTTCTCTCCTAAGCATTGGCCTAGTCTTGAGAGCAGGAATTGCCATACCCCAGCTACACAGCCATGCTACTACTCTCCCAAAGCTGGGAGGAAGATTTGAATTTCCTTTGACACAGAAAAAAAATAACTCATGTGTCTCACTTCTTGGTTTAGGTATAAAAATTAGACTCCTAGCAATGTCACAAGGGATGCTTTTGGTACCTCCAGCAGCGCTGGGATTCTTTTGCAGCCACAGCTCCAATGAAGTGCAGGGGCTCAGGCAGCTTTCCGTCAGCAGCTCCCCAGTCAATGCACAAGTTTTCTAGGTCACTTCTGGGGTGGCTGATTCATCCTAACATCCCATAATTCTGCTTGTGAACCTCACATCCACTGCCAAGGCTCCTGAGTCCCTGCAAGGACTGAACAAGCATCACCAGTATTGTTTTCACAGGAGCAGGAGCAGTATCTTGCAGGACAAAAATCCAACACACATAATGCACACCAGATGTGAATGAGAAGCACCTCTCATTTCCCACATGAAAGCAAGAGAAGCTGCACCCCCATGCCTGGCAGGACTATCAGACCAAGCTACGCCTCTGCAACTCACCGCTCTGGGGAAAGAAATCCTCATTCCAGTATCAGCTCCAGGATCCACATTGTGCTATTCCCTTGCTCAAGAAGAGTTCTTGGAGTCACCCATCCTTGATACTGTCGTTCCACTCTCCAGAAAATGCATTATCCAAGAAAGCACAAGCAAGAGTGATGGGAATAGGCAGTGGAGGCAGCCAAACCCCGTCTCTCCCAGAGAATTGTGCTAACACGTCCAAATTTAACTGCCTACAAGGATGAACATTCTCCATGAAATTTCAGCCTCACGTGCTTATTTTCATATATGCTTCTCTTCAGCAAAAACCAAAGCAGGGGAGAAAAAAACCTGAGAGAAGCAAAGCCAATGTGCTTTGAAAGCAGCTCCTAAACCTGGCATGAGATCAGATGGATACAGGAAAGAGTGGAGCCAAGCCTGCCTCCCCGGGAGATCCCCTTGGATGCCCGCACTTCTCCACCTTCCTGATGGAAGTCAGGTGAGTAGGGGCAAACAGTGCCCATCACCACTCTTTCATCTCAGACAGTAAAAGGTTTTATAATGCTAGAAAAACATGCTGGTTTTCCCCCGGACCCAGGCTCACCCCAGAGGAGAGGCAGGATACAGACAGTATTCTCACCACACCTCCAGGTGCCAAACAGTTACCTGGGCATTAACCTGATGGGGGAAGAGATGCATATTCCTCAGGCAGCTGCGCCAGGCTTTGCAAAAATATGCGCATTTTTAAGGTCTCTCTATATTACAAGCTACACATTTGCCTTCACAGCTATAACATTGAGTCTACAAATACAGCCAGCCCAAATTTATTCGAAGAATTGAATCAATAATTGAAACTCCTGCTTTGATCAAAGTGCCAGTGGCACAATGACGACTCATGTCAGCATTGCTGCTCCAAGATGAAAGGATAAGTATTAGTCAGAGCTGAAAGTAGGGGAAGAAACTCCCGGTAAAAGAGTGAAATACAAAGGCTGACATGGAGCTCGTGAGTGAGACAACACTTCTGCCACAGCCACACCGCCCCAGCAACTGTCTGCAGACATTTTCACTACACTATAAATTCTGATTTCCAAGCAATGAAAAAACCCTCCAAGATAAAAATTCATCACATAAATTCTTAGGGAAGGAAATCTTCTTCCACTGGGGGAAAAAAGCAAAATCATCAATCAGCTACAACATACAGACAAGACACTTGTAGAGCAGGAGTTTAAGCCACGATAAATTTTGCTGTACTTACTGCCTTTAAAAATGATCACGTTACAGAAAAGCACTGGCATGATCCATGTCACTTGGATATTTAAGCCCTTCCATTAATTAACCAGAAGTGAAATAGGACCTAGGTCTGTGGACCATTCAGTCTTAGGTCCTTGTTACTTCAAGCAACTACATTATAAAATTCCCTTCTTGAACTGAATAAACAGCATCTTGAAGAAGAAGATTTTTTTTCACCCCATTTGGAGGAGGTTTTGTGATCTTTCTTCCTCAGACACACACAAATACTCTTCTTGGTTCCCACTCACAGTCGCGGACATTGCTCTTTATCCATCTTTTTTTTTTTTTTTTTTTGCCAGTGGTGTCCTTTAGGTTAAATAGCTTTCTCCCTGAGTCATTCCCACAAACTTGCAGCGTACAAAGGAGCCTGGGATAAGGACAGAACAAAAATAGTACAAAGGCTGTACAGTACTCTCTGACTGAAAAGGCGGGCATTGAACTCTACCGTATGGATTTCTAGAGTTTTTCCATTTTTTTTAACACAAGCAACAAACCATCCGAAGGATCCAAGTTCTTCATTTCATCTGTATGAAGAACTGCTTGTGATAACCCCACATTAAGCAGTCTTTGCACAATTCTTACGTGTCATAACTTAAAGCAAAAAGAAATTAAACCTTCTTCCCACCAGAATATATATTACAATTATGATCCTTCCATTATTAAATCATTACATGCAATTTATATTCAGCCACTTTGAAAATGCAGAAATTTAATAAAGGTGTTAAATGTAGAAGTGCTAACAAGATAATTGCCTGTAGATCTTGCTCCTAGATGGCTCAGGTCAGATTTAGAACAAGGAAAATCACCGCAACAGCCACCAGTGTGGAGCCATCATATCAAAACCAGCCTCAAAATGGTGCTGGTCACAAGCAGAGCAGCACATCCCAGGGGATGGGACATGTCACTAGCAGGGACTCTCTGTCCATCCCAAAGTAGCCATCACAGAGAGGAATTAGCATTTTACATCATTAAATCATTCATCAAATTAAATTAAATTAACAATGTCATTATTTTCCATCTTGAGACTTGATCATTTGAGTTACTGTAGTCTAAAGCACATTTATATTTGTGTTAGCCAACGTGGTCAGAGCAGAAAATGCCAAGTGCTACTCAATTATTTAACCCCATGCTACGTGCCCTTGAGATGTGGCATGCCCCTGTGGATCACCCCTCTCCTCGGCCCGTGCTGCTTTGACACATGCTGGCTGTCATTGCCTGGTCTGCACAAAAATGACGTGCTACAACTTCGAGATGTGGGACAGACATGCATCGGTAAAACCACAGCCACACACCATGGTGGGACACATCTGACCTGGACAAGGCCATTGAAAGCCAGCAAATGCTGCAGGACCTCCTGCTGTTAATGGACTACACCTTACTGTGTGGCCAAACTCTGCTCTCACATGCACCAATCCAAACCCGGAGCAGTTTCACCAGCGTCTACAGATTTACTTGAAATTTACACCCACAGTAGTATCTCACCTATTCAAAAAGTCACTGGAAGGACCAAAAATGGATATATACATTTCCTAAATGTAACATTTGAAGACAAAAGTTGCGCTAAGAATTTAATTTTTTAAAGGTGATGTTGTTCTTGTTACTATTATTTTCTACTTCCTTCTATTTCTACTTCTGCCCTGAGTGGAAGGCAGGCCGTTCCATTTAAAAATTCAGGATACAAATAGGGACCAGATTACATCTCTCCCAAAGCTGCCAAAAAGCAATTGCTGTATGAAACCAAAAATCCTCCTGGGATTTTTCTCAAATCCGCAAAATATTCCTGAGCACTAAACTTTCCATTGGGACTATTACATTAGTAGATAGTCTGCGTGTGAAAATCCAAGTATGCCGCCATCCTCCTAATGGTTTCCAGCAGATGAAGGCCGCACAGGGCACACACTCCTGCCTTAGCACCAAAGAATATTTATACGAGATCTGGCCTTTAAAGCCACTTACTTGCCTGTCAGTGAGGAAAAAAAGGCACTGTGGACTCAGGCTTTCACTTCCTGAAGGAAAGCCGCAATGGTCAGCAGTAACATCTCCGCATAATCCTGAAACACTCGTGTGCACAAAGTCTGGTTGTGCTTGACCCTCCCCGGGCTGCTGCTGCCCTTCCAACCCCCTTAGGGGTGTCTTTGCAGGAGAAAGGCAAGGAGCACCAAGGAGCACTTCGGCTCTGTGCTGGCGTTTCCTCACACAGGAGCTCTTGCAAGGAGCACCAGAGCTGTATCCGTGCATCCATCCCTCCATCCAGGGATTAGGTGTAGAGGGTTGGTCCAGATCGCCACGGAAGGCCAGAACTTGGAAACTGCCCTCACGCCTGTCACTAATCCCGCAGATATCTGGACTTAGGAGAGGCCACATGTGCCCCTTTGGATTGAAGCTGCCCTCCTCCAGCAGCTCAGTCTTTCCAAAAGAAGAGGGAAAGCAAAGTTTCCCCTGACAAACGCTGGCAGAGAGAAAAGGGGAGCGATGGACATCAGGACAGATGAGAACGGACATGCAGGTGATTGGGAGGGTCCCACTGGCCCCACACAGCCTGGGGAATCTGGGAGGCCCAGCCCCGGCAACACTGTGGGGCACACATCTCCCCTATTTAACAACCTAAAACCAGCCTCCCCGAATTCATCCCCTCACGCCACTGCTCCAGTCATGGCCAGGGATAAGGAATGCTGTGCAGGACACAGACCTCCCATGCGGGGCCATACCATGCACCCAGCACAGCCCCAGAGAGGATTTTATGGGCTCTTGCCCACCAATATTCCCTGCCCTCACCACTCAGACATTTCTTGATAAGGTATTTATAGAACGCTTGGAAAAGCTTTCCTGGCCATTAGAAATGACTATGTATACATACACATATATATGTATACATGTATACACATATATATGTATACATATATACATATATATGTATACATATACATGTATAAAAGTAAATATATACACATGGTCTATATTTTATTTATATGTCATACATGCAGCCATATATGTATGTAAATATATAAAAATACATAAACATATATCTACATGTATTTATATAAATTTTTAATATCTATATATAACTATATACATGCACACCTGTTAGAAGGAATGGCACTGCCAGCTAGCTGTGCTCAGGAAAATTCATAGGACTCATGTCCGCTGCCACCCTTTTCTCAGGAAGCTTTTAGGCTTACTTCCACACATAAAAAGACATAACCTGAGCTCAGTGGATGCACGAGAAGGGCCTTGCAGACCCTCAACCACCAGATCCTCATCTCTGGCAGCAGCTCCTCACAGCTCCCGGGATGTTCACACAGCACCAGGAAAGAGTAAAAAAAAAAAAAACAAACTCTTTCCATCGAAAGAGGAAAAAGCCCAAGCAGCAACCTTCCTGTACTTCAAGCTATGAATCACAAAACCTGGCAGGAAGATTCGGGTTAAATTCACGTCGTGGGGATTTTTTTCCTTTCAAAGCTGACTTTTTTTTTTTTTCCCCCGGAGTTTATCTTTGTTCCCTGCATGGGTGGGAAGGTTAAATATAAAAAAGTTCCCTCTCACCATCCCCCTGCAACAACAGCGTGAGAAAGCGCTCTCCCGGCGTGGGAGGCCCCTCCTGCGTGTCCCCTGCGGCCGGCGCTGCCGCCCCACGCACCCGCGGGACGGGACGGGCCCCGTGTCCCCGGTGGGGGCTCCGGGGCCGCTCCGAGTGACAGCCCGGCGCCGGGGACCCGCGGGGACTCCGCGATCGCCGCTGCGGAAACGGCAGCGGCCGCTCCGAGCGCCGCTGGAAACATTCCCGGCGCTGCCGGCCGGCGCTTTGCTCTTCCCGGGAGCGCCGGGGCGGCGGACCCCCGGCGCGCTCCTCCTTCAGAATATCCTGCGGACACCCCGCTCTGACCGGGGCGTGTTTCGGGGCTCGCCCCGCCGTGCTCTGCCTTCCCGGAGCGGGGAAAATTCCCGGGGAGGACTCCCGGAGCGGAGGAGCGGGAGCAGCGGCGGCCGCCGGGCCGGGGCTCGGGTCTAACGGAGCGGCGGCCCGGCTTAGCACGGCCCCGGCCCCGCTCCCGCACCGCCTCCGGGCTCCGCGCAGCCCGGGAGAGCAGCGGGGTGCGCCGTGTCCGGGAGCCCGGGCCTCCCCGCATCCCGCCGGGAGGGCGGCGGGGCACGGCAGCGCTCACGGGCGGGCACGAGAAGCGGCGTCCCGCAGCGGCAGCCCCGCACACCCCGGCGCGCTCCCCGGGACACACGTGGGCGGGGGCGCCCGCACCCCGTGCACAGACACACGTGTGCGCCAACATGTACGCGCGGACACGGCCCGTGCGGGGACACACGGACACCGTCTCCCTTCCCCGCCATTACCTCCGGCTCCGCGCCCCGCCGTCCCCGGCAGCACCGCTGCCATCCGCGCCGCTCCCCGCCGCCGCCGGGCGCGCTCCGCCGGCCGCCGCGGGCCGGGCCGGGGCGGGGACAGCCGGGGCGGGGACAGCCGGGGCGGGGACAGCCGGGGCGGGGACAGCCGGGGCGGGGACAGCCGGGGCGGGGACAGCCGGGGCGGGGACAGCCGGGGGCGGGCCCAGGGCCGGCCCAGGCACCGCCCGGCGCGGGGCGGCCTCTGCCCGCCCCTCTCGCCCCTCCTGTCGGGGATGTGGAGGCGGCAGGCTCGGGGGAGCGTCGCCTCTCAGGCTGGAGGCTCGCGGCACCACCCGGAGCCGCGGAAGACATCTGGGTACGCCCGGGTGAGCCCGTGTGGCAGCACGACTGCCCCGCCTCCAGTCTGGGGATGCTCAGGATCTAAATCCCGACCTAGGTATCGGCACAGGCTGCCTTGTCCCTTGCGGGACAGTTGGTGGGGGTTACGCCGAGTCCCGAGTCCGTGAATTAACCCTGGGCATCCTCCTCGTCTCCCAGAGCTCTAGCTTCTGCCTATGCATGGAGGAGCCGATGGCTGTCCAGGGATTGACTGGGGATATCGTTTCGTTCCTAAGCTCAGCTCCTCGTTCCTAAACTCGGCGCCCCATTCCTGAGCACAGCCCCTTGCCCTGCTGCCCCCCTGCTCCATCACACGTCTTTGTGGTTGGGCACACCAGCTCCGCGGGATGAGTGTTCATTAGCAGTGACCCACTGCTCCATCTCCCCAGACCACTCCAGCCCTGCTGCCAAGGTTTTGACAGAGGGGACGTGGCAGAGGAGCTACTCTGGTGTTTGCACAGCAATCCATTCCCATCCGTGCAGCCATGTGGGCACAGACCGGGTTGGGCAGTCCCAACACACCCTATTCCCAGCACTGCCCCATAGAGTAGGCATCTTTTGGGATGAATGGCACTACCAGGACACTGCTTGGGTTTCCTCATCTCAGTGCTTGAACCTTCTTCAGTCCAGCAAGCTGCCCAGTGATGCCATGATTGTCCACTGTATTTGTACTTCTTTCTCCCAGGCACTGATGGTGGCTTCTCTTGCCTCAATACTGTGCCAAATGGATAAAGGCAGGTAAGAAGAAACGCAGCAGCAGGTTGAAGAAGTAACCACTCACTGTCACCACAGGCCTGTAAAGGGGCACAGCAAGACAGGAGGTGGCCCAGTGCCCTGGCCACAGAACTGGATGGATGCAGAGAGGACTCCCAGCAGCTCCAGGCACTGAGAGAGTCCTGTGGTTCACAGCAGTCTGAGGGACTGCTTTTTTGCATCACAAAACCCAGCTTTGCTCTAAGTTTGGGTTTTGCTCAGATGCAAAACACAGGGAAACTATAGGATATGGGAGCAGGCAAAGAAGAAAAAAAAATATTCAGTGGTGAAATCAGGTTCCTCAGTTCTAACATCTGTGCATCTGCCATGACAGAAGTTACCCCAGAACGATGTTTGCCTGGTGAGCTGGGCATCCTCAGAGGTGCCCTGCCCTCCATGCCTGTGTGCAAGGCAAGGTGCCAGTCAGGTGCTCTCCCTGCCATGTCTCTCTGAAGCTTTGAAACTGAAGCATCTTTTACCCATCTCCCTGAAGCTGCCTAATACAAGCTGGGGTTATGCTCAAATAGGGGAGGAGCAAATTGCAATGATGCTGCTTTTTGAGGTGGGGGCAAGGGGAACCATGACATCCTTCACCTCTTCAGGAGAAAAACTACCGGCCAGCGCTTAGGGCACCAAGCGATTAGAGATAAATGTTCAGTTCCTTTGTCATCTGCAGCTGCCCTGAGTATGTGGGAGAAGATTAAGCCCAAGTTCAGGTTTCTGAATGCCTAAATCTGTAAAATGAAGGTGAAATTTTGCCCTTGCTTGTTAAGTATCTGTTCACTGTATCCGTGCACTGAGATGAAGAGGGATGTCACTGCTGTCCAGTGATGCCACTGAGTCCAGTTCAAAGTGGCAATTCAAGCGCTACTTTTTTGTCATGTTCCAACTTTATCACTTGGTTGGGCAAAATGGGACACATTATTTTGGTTATTCTGCTTCTCAGTCTGTATCATGGGGGCCTGGGGGCAATCTGGCTGTACTGCCCTTGGCCAAGCAGATCCAACCTCTTCAAGGGCTTATTTTGTTTCTCATTCTGGCCCCAGGGTTTGTGCTCCCCTTTCACCTACTGATGCATAGTGATCAGTGGTGATTTTGGTTCTAGAAGAACAAATATATCAAGAAAATATATTATCTGCCGTCTTGTATTTCAGTAGAATTGCAAGGACCTGGTGAACCATGCTGTTATGTTCCCAAGGAAAAGACTCTTTTCTTTCTGCTGAAGTAGAAGTATTGTTTCAATTTTCTCTCATGTTATTTATTTTCCAGTGTGTGTTTCCACATGAGTTTCAATTTTTTTTCCTTTTTAATTCCATTTTGATTTGATAAACTGGTAAGTGGCCACAAACGATGGCAGATTGGAGAGGAAGTTTGGAGAGGGAGTTTGAAGGGGGAGTTCTCTAACCCCTTGTGGTTTGACACATCTGATAACCTCTGGGGAACTGTGTCTGCCCTGGAGGGCAAGGCAACTGCCACTCAAGCTTCTCCCCTCTGCAGCTCAAATATTTTAATAAATTTCATATGTACTTAGTAATTTGTTTATTTATATATTTTATTAAAATGTATTGTTCCCTCAATTTGGGAATAGTTACAATATTTTAATATTTCTTTGTGTGGTTGTTCATTTGTTTGTTTTATGTCATTCTTCTAAGGAATTTTGGGAAGGAAAGAAGTTAATTTTTCACCCCTTTTGGTTCTAACCTGCTCAACCAGGACCAAGTGCCACCAGAGCTCCAGCTGTAAAGTCAGCAGATACGATACAACAGTGATATCTCTTTCCAGGATATGACAGTGCCATCTCTGTTCACTGCCTCTCACCTGCTTCTCCCTGGTAGCCGTGGATTCAGGAGACCCACATTATCCACACATCCTATGTCTCTTATACCCTGCTAGGGAAAACAAACACCTCTCATGAATATCCCAAGCATTTTGGTGCACTACATGGGAAGGGAGAAGTATTTCCAGGTGCCACCATGGCTTGGTCCTTAGTAGCCCCTGCATCACTCAGCATCCCTGCACCATCCCAAAGAGCTGCTGGCTGTGGAGCTCTGAGCAATTGCTACTGACAGACCTGGGGCTGGACCCCTGAGGCCCTGCAGCAGGGATGTAACCATCCCAAACCACGAGCACACCCGGGTATTGATGCTCGTTACATTTGCAGCCAACCATGCATGTAATCCCCCAGATTCCAAATGCTGCAAGCAAACAAATAACTGTCCCACTCCGCCTGACACTGCGGCAACCCTAAATGCCTGCACACAATTCCACTTCTTGCTGTCACTGCTGCTTTCAACAGTGGCTGATGGGCAGCCAGAGGGTTCCAGCCCCGTTAACACCACCTCTGGGGATGGCACAAATAGCTGCCCTGCAATGCGGAGACCACAGCAAGAGCTGAATCAAGAAATCAGAATACACTGCACAGAAACTTCCACCCAGGCAAATTTAGTAAATAAAAGCCACAAAGCCTTTGACATAAAAGATGTACTTACCATACCTCAGGTGGAGAATACTCTGTCTCTTCTTGGTAGTCACAGGCTTTACCTGCCTTGCAGAGACTTCTAGCTACTGGGCAGAGGCAGGTCCTCTTGCAGCGTTGGAACACCACTTTCTAAATCACGTCTGCAGAAGGTTTTTAACTAATTGTGTAACCTGGTAGCCAGTAAACTCAGCTCCAGTAAACCTGGAGCCCCAAAGAAAGCCGTCCTGCTAAAAAATTAGCCACTGTTAAGATTTCTACCACGACAACTGTGCACATTTATCAGATTGCCTCTGATACACATTTCATAGGCAGCATTGTATTTGGAAGCAGCAGAAATATCTCTGCACATCTGTTTTTTCCAGTTCTGCCAAAGAGCTTTCATTTTTCTCTAATAACTTGACCTCTTTGGTTTCTGGCAGAAGACAGCTAAGCAGAGCACTCACTCTCTGGATTCGCTCCAGTGTGGGATGAGGTCAGGACAACAAAGAAAAAAAAAAACAGCTGGATGGTTATGAAGCAGTGGGAAGAAACAGGGCAGGGACCAGGGCTTTTTCTTTCCTTCCCTTTTATACCCAATGGGATTTCGTTTCTGGGCGTGTTTATTCCCCAGGCAGACAGTATCACCAAAGCAGTATTTCCTGCAAGCCTCTGTTGTGGGGATCCTCCTCCAGCAGCTGACCATGCCCAGGGTGCACTTATAAATAGCACAGCCAGCTAATTCCTCCCCTGGTCGGCTGTCGGG